>NC_056744.1:1684582678-1685182678 GCF_019279795.1 Protopterus annectens | reverse complement strand
CCTTTCCACTTTTATTTAATATCCCCTCTCTACTTCAACCTAATCCATTTCATTACTTCAAATTAAAACTCCAAACAATTACTTTAAAACCTCTCTCTATCAAATCAAAACTGTATCTCTATCCTACCACAAGTTACAATCCAAAGGTTGTTCTCATCTCTCCCTTTTCATGGCTTGCTCTATCAGGGGACATCCACCCTAACCCTGGACCCACATACAGTAACACTCTTTCTTCTACATCCTCCTCTACTAGAAACAACCATAAATATCTTAAGTTCATTTACCATTAATACCCAGAGTATAAATAACAAAATAAACTTCCATGCATGGCTAAATCACACTGTACCTGACATAGTAGCAGTTACAGAAACATGGCTAAAACCACACATTACTATCTCTGAAATTATCCCTCCAGGCTTCCAAGCTCTTCGATTCGACTGCCAAAACAAAAAAGGAGGTGATGTAGCATCTACAACTGCCTGCTAAATCTCTGCCCTTACCAAAATCCCATCCCTCATTTTTATAATGCTGAACTAATCATAGGACTCCTCAAAATGAACAAATTTAAAAGTATCTGTATTATAGCTCTCTATATTCCCCCTGGAGACAACACTTCCACCCTAGAGAATATTCTCCTATGGGCCTTAAACAATATCAAATTAGAGACTTACATACTGGGAGATGTCAACATTGACTGGAATAAAACTGACAAAAATTCTCCTACTCTTTCTATCAATCTTTACAATTTTACTCAACTCATAAAGGACATTACCAGACCTAACAAAAATCATCCCCCAGGGTCCATCCTGGACTGGATCTTAGTCAGCCATCCAAACAAGATCTCTGACTGTGGTATACTTCCTCACTCTAAGTGATCATCTTCCAGCATTTACTCACCAAGCTACCAAACACCTCCCTCACCAGCACCAATATGTGCACACTCGTTACCTTTCCATTTTCAACCCCTCTATATTCTCTGAAACCCTTAAACTAACAAATTGGGATATCTTAAAAACTATTCCTCTAGATGAAGCCTTAGATGTCTTCAATAATACCTTCCTGAAAATCCTAAACTCCCAAGCTCGACCTAGAATAAAACGAATAAAAAATAACTCTGCCCCTTAGCTAACCAAGGACACAAAAACTCTCATGCTACAAAGGGACAAAACTCGGAAACTCTAACAAAACCAAACACCCTGCTACACTACTCCAATTTAAGCAACTCCGCAACCTAACCAAAAAACTTGTTACTAAAGATAAAAAAAATGTACTTTACCAAACTACAGTCTACTCTCCCAAACAATCCCAAAAAATTCTGGAATTCCATCAACTCACTCTTACACCCTGGTTCTAAACCCAATCCCTGTCCCGACAGCAATAAGTCTGACACTGAAACTGCAACCCTTTTTAACTCCTCCTTTGCCAACTCTGTACCTGAACTTACTAAAACCTTCACCAAATTTATCTCCTCTGTTACTGCTAAACCCACTTCCTCCTCCACTTCCCACTCCAGCTCCCCCAAACCCCCTCCCTCTTTTCACCCAAAACCAGGTGTCAACCACCTGTATCAAAAAACTCCTCACTAAACTCAAACCATGCTCCAGTGCCCCAGACAAAATCCCTCCACTCTTTCTTAAGCTTGCTGCAGATGGTATCGCCATACCTATTAGCATTCTCATCAACAGATCCATCCAGGAATCTTATGTTCCCAAACTATGGAGAGCTGCATATATCCTGCCCCTTCACAAAGGAGGCAAAAATAATAGCATTTCTAACTTCTGCCCAATAGCCATTCTTTCCCCAATTTCAAAAATCCTTGAAAATTGTATCCACCTGCAACTCATACCCCATCTCCTCACCCCTACTCAACACAGATTCCATCCTCGCCACAGTACCATTACTGCTCTCCTCGCCTTCTTAGACATTGTTAACCATGCCCGTGACTCTGGAAATCTTGTCTCCACTGTCCTTCTCGACCTCTCTAAAGCATTTGACACTGTATACCACTCACTCCTTCTTAACCATCTTTCAAACCTCAATCTCTCCCTAGATTCCCTTTCATGGTTCAAAAACTATCTCTCAGATAGATCCCAAGCTGTGAAATGGCAAACAGGTACCTCTACCTTCCTTCCTACCCCTACCGGAGTTCCTCAGGGATCTATGCTCGGTCCTATGCTCTTCAATATATTTATCAATGACTTTCACTCTGCAATTCCTCACTCTCAAATAGTGCAATATAAGTTGACTCTACTCTAGTCTGCTCAGCCCCTACTCTTCCCGAACTCCAGGCCAAAACACAATTAGCCTTTACAACCACTGAGAATTAGAAGCTTCAAAACCATCTCTCCCTAAATGCCAACAAATCCCATATCATTATTTTCTCCCCCTCTAAAGCTCTCCCACTCGATAAGCTCTCTTTCAAGATCACCAGCCTCTCACACTCTTCAATAGAAGTTGTTTCTAGTGCCAAACTTCTGGGTGTTACCTTTGATGAACAACTGAAATTTAATAATCATATTCAACTAAACATAAAAAAACACATCAGAAGCTCGGCAAGCTTTAAAAAATGCCCCCTTTCTTTCATTAGCCACTAGACAAACCCTCGCCTCAACCTTCCTTCTACCTTCTCTATTGTATGGTGCTCCCCTTCTAACCAACCTCTCATCTTCTATCTCCTCAAAACTAGAAAGTTGCTAAAACAAAATTGCTAAATTTGCTACTAACTCAAAGCATTTGTCTCACCACTGCATCTCCCTTCATTCTCTTCAATGGCTTGAACTTACTAATCATCTTGACTACCTCCAACTTACTACAGCACACAAACTCATTTTTAAACCCTCTGCTTTCCCTGCACTTTCTAACATCTTGCCTTTCTACACTCCTCTCAGACCTCTAAGATCAGCCCACCAAAATCTTCTCACAGTGCAAAAACCTAAACGTCCGCCTGGCCACCTTCTATTTTCTTATACTATAGCAAGGAAATGGAACCTCCTCCCTCCCCTGCTAAGATCCACTACAAATCCAGAAAAAAATAAATCTCTACTCCATAATCACCTCTCACTAAACTGGAAATGTAATTGTATACTTCCTACCTAAATCCTTTCACTTCCCCTTGTAATTACCTCCCTCCTGCCCCTCTTTCTCCTAACTCTCTTTATCCCCCACCTTCTACTTTCTTCATCTTCGCCCCACTGTAAACTCTATGTAAATTCTGTTATATTTTCACTTCCCTCTGATTACATGCCTCTTCTTGCAACTGTAACTTTCACTATTTACATAAAATTTATCATTCATCTGAAACTTAAAATGAAACTATATATTTTGTTTTCTGTACTATTAACACAATCTGTATAAAATTTAGCATTTTTCCTATTTGTAAATTGTTTAAGGGTTCAATTTCATTGTAATATGTAGCTTAAAGTGTATAATATGTTTATGATCGGAGCTTTTTGCCCTGGGCCTCCACTGAAAATGGGCCCTCGAGCCCAGTGGACTTCCCCGGTTATCAAACTGGAAATAAATAAATAAATAAAATATACTGGACTCATGTAAATGTCCCACACTGTCAATTACACAGGGATGTTAGCCTTCCAGAATGATCCATGCACCTCTAGGGGAGTGCTGGCTACAAGTAGACAAGACTAAAAATTGCATAAAATGGAATGTTCAGTGGTAAATGTGTAGATGTGTTTCAGGGACCGTATATTTGATAGCACTTATAGTAGTTCACTGATGGTTTGTTAGCAAATTGGGTCATTTGCCTGTTGTTTGGGGGACAGGAGAGTCAAGTTGCATTTCTGTGTTGGCACAAACAAAATTTCTATTGTTACTCTCCTTGTTTTGGCTCCAACCTTTCTTTGTGTGATTATAATTAGTTACAACCACACAATTCCCTTTTTTGTACATCTGAATATTTTGGCCATTTTATGTTTTTCCAGTGGGTAACAGTGAAATGCTACCTTTTATGAGTACTATCTAAGCAGGACTTTTATTTATAAGAATCTTGTGTATTATCCTTCTTTTGCTTTTTATGGCACCCAGGCATCCCAATCCCCACAAAACCCCCTTCAGTGACCCGGAGAATGAAGTCATTGTGGAAATATTTAGGTGACATTTTGCCTTTCTGCCTGAGAGGGGATGTGGGTATATGTATGACAGAAAATTTGTCAGCAGATGGTGGCTGATATGAATGCAGTAGGTGGCCAGAGCAGGACATATGATCAGGTGTATCATAGGGTCACAAATATGGTTTCATCAGCCTGGAGGAGACACCAAATGAAGATTTCCTGTCTGCTGTCAGGGATCCAGACAGTTCACTGGAAAGTGCACAACAGCATGGCACTGATGGTAGTGCTGCAATTTCAGGGAGGACAAGTATGTCCCAGGAGGAGCTTACAGGTAAGGATTATCTAGCTCAGTTGTTAAATATTACTTGTATAGCAAAATATTGACTTAAGTTATGCTAAACATTAAATTTCTTTTGAGGGGGAATAGTTGTAGATTGATGCAGTTAACAACACATTCTGGTTTATTACACATGGGCTTGGGGATGATGTGTCATGCAAGTTCTTGACATATAAAGGGCCAAAAGTTTTAACCCTCTGTATTTCCTGTTCATTGTGATGATTGTCTCCTTACCTTTTGCTTAATTTCTTCCAGGACCACCCATCATACGGTGCCTGCAATCATCTGCACATGGTAAGCCAAGCATTTCTATGTCGGTACTGACGAGCAGTTCAAAAATATTTAGTTTGTGATGTGGGTGTCAGGACTGTTGTGTCTATTGCTGTATAGTCTGTAATAGTGGCACCACTATTCATTTGTTAGCATATATTGGACTATAGTAGTGTAGGTATTAATTTTTTTCCTGTGTTTGTTGTTTATTATTACAGGTGATCGTGGAAGTATGGGACTCCTACCTCCTGATGTCATATCAGCAGACTCTGAGGATGATGGTGGCCAAACAGAGGTGGACTCTAACACTGAAGTTGACATTCAGCCATCCCCTGTAATTCCACTGGACACAACCAGTAGGCCTGTGCCAACCCCATTCCAGTCATCCCTCAGATATTGGACATGTGGAGGGTGAGACACTTGATCAGGGTAGTGTGGTTACTGCAGCTTCATTACATGCTGATGCTAGACATAGCCAAAGCGTGGGTGAGGTACCATTAAGGGGGGTTGTTAGGGGTGCTCAAAGGAGGTATGCTATCCATTCTCCGCCAGATCCAGGTGTGTGTTCCCATGTCACTTAGATATGTTTAGGGCCATCATGGAGGTGCAAGCACATTCTAACAGGTCTTCAAGAGAAATGCTTAGGGTTGTAGATGTGGCACAGGCTAAAATATGTGACTGCCTTCACCATGTTGCCAATTCAGTGGATCAGATCAATGACATGTTGGAAAATGCGGTGCTTATTATGGAACATCTGCTGGAAGGAGGATGGCATCCATGTGGTTGTAGGTCAGCTACACCAGCTGATGTTAGCCGAAGTGGCCATGCCCAATCATGCTCTATAGTGGCACTACTTTTACTGCTCCATCAGTGGTTTAAGTAACAACACCCAGATGAGGCAGTCCACAGGGTTGTGATCCTGGTCACCCTCAACAGGGGAGCTTTTCCAGCAGACAACAGTCATGTTCAGGTAGCAGCAGTGCATTTAAGTACGGGAGGGGACATTCCAGTACAACACCTGGCAGAGCCAGTTCTCATGCTCAGGTACAACAATGATGAACTCCCATCTCTACCATGCATGGCTCATACCTGTCCAACATACCAAGATTTAGAGCTAGCAGAGCGCTTGGCTGTGTTCATGCAGAGACTCGCACCAATTTCACCTAGGGGGGTCCACACAGACACACATGCAGAAATGTTACATGATTCAGCCATGAAGCTTAAAGCTCATTCTGTCTCACTGGTTATTTTTTTACTTAATCCAGATATCTGCCTGTTTCTTTTTCCTTGCACATACATACTAACTCACCTTTTGTGTCAGCCTAGGCTTCCTGCCCCCCCCCCCCACATATACACACACACACACACACACACACACACACACACACACACACACACACAACATCCTGTGCAGGTGATGATAACTGTACCATATGCTTGTTTTCTATCTTTTGGATTCAGGGATACACAAGACGTGTTTCTATGCTCAGGCTGCATAGCTAACTTAGTGCTTAGTATACCTGCGCATGTGATGATGTTTTGCTAACTGCACCTCTGACATACTTTGGTCTTAGAAAGTTAGAAAGTTGATAGAATCAAAACAGTTTTGTATCCGTATTTAAGAATCATCTGATGGTTGTGAAGTCTGAAACTGAAATGTGTCTCATAACTTTTAATCTATCAATCTTCCAGTACAAAAATATGAGGCCAAACTGAGGACATTTGGTGGCCATCAGTACTTCTGAGATGTCGGAATGTGTGAAACTTTGATGCCTGAGGCCTATTACTCGATAGAGGACATGTATTCACATAAGTCTCTGCTGTAACATGTTAAAGTCATTGTTGTACAAATCACCCACCTTTTACTTACATTACCAAGTAATAACATGCAAGGATATGCCATTCATCACTTACCTTGTAAATCCAGCAGTTGTTACAGTTTTAGTTCAGGGCTGAGGTTGTCTGATGCTAGGAGTACACAGCCATTACATGGGTGGGTAAAGGTTGTGAGCACTGCCTGGCATAAATGTTACTATACGTATGTGTATAGGATGAAGGTTTTAGCCCCTTAGGTGGGTGAGCTTCAATGCATTGCTCCTTAGCCAATGTTAGGGCATACTGAGCACACCTACATCTGTAGCTGCTGGTCCACCCTCTGACTCCTCACCTGCATGTGGCTGTGGTGACCCTGCCATTGGTGGTGGTGGTGGGATGTGTGCTCCTTCCCTATGTTGATCCTGCTGAAGTTTTCTCATGATGATGTTGTGAAGTATGGCACAGATGTGAAGATTTCAGTGCATGTACATGGACTGTACTGTAGGGCTCCCCCAGATGTAACTAGGTAGCGGAATCATGACTTCAGCAGCCTAAACACATGCTCTTATGATATTTCTGGTTTTAGCATGCGTCTCATTATTGCATTCTTCAGTGGGTGTGTGTGCATTTCTGATGGGCATCATCAGCCATGGCTCCGGTGCATAACCTGTATCCCCCAGTAAATGACCCTGTGGGATATCACCTCTAGTGAACATCTGATACAGTTGGAGATGTGCCAGATATGTGAGTTATGGTGACTGCCTGGGTTTCCAGCACATGCATTCAAGAGGATTACCCTAGCATTACACATGACTTGGCTTAACTTAAAATTTCTACCATAGGTAAAGTAGTGAATTTTCTAGACATACAGGTCACATTCAACTCCAACACTCGTTCTTGGACATCTTCTATTTTTAGGAAGAGCACATTCAGAAATAATTATTTACACTTTTCTAGTATACACCCTCATTTTATGAAACATAACATGGTTAAAGGACAGTACATTAGACTCTCTCGTATCATTTCTGAGGATTCCTCTTTTTTAAATGAATGTCTCATTTTTACTAAGTTCCTTTTAGATAGAGGGTATCCCAATGATTTATTACAGTCTATTTTTACAGAGGTAAACTCTTTAAGACACACTAAGTTCCCTCCCATCATCCTTAATGGTTTCACTCCTAAACATAAGAACACTCTTCCGCATGTAAATAATGTTCCACCTACCCCCACTAATCTCTCTCCCTTATTAAATTTTTCAATTCCCACCAACACTGGAATTGATAGATGTTCTTCTTTCCTCATTCCCATCTGTAGCGACTCTGACGCAATCAAAAAAGTATTTTATAATAATTGGAGCATTTTGACCTCTAGTCAGGAAATCAATATGAAATTGGGTTCCAGCCCTACTTTTGCTTATAAGAAAAATAAATCTCTACAATTAATGTTTGAGAATAGAGACCGGACTTTTTTATTGTCTCCAAATATCATACAACATGTACAAGGCATGTTTACTTGCAACAAATGTATTGTTTGTAAATTAATTCTTACTGGAAACAGTTACACTTTTAAACACAATTCCTACTTCCATTCCTCCCCCATTATTCCACCTAGAACCAATACCCACATCCTGTATCTGTTCCCTAATCCAAAAACTAAAACCTACTACCCCCTCAGCAGATAAACTCCCAGCAGAATTCCTGCAAAAAGGAGCTAAGGCTATTGCTTATCCCATCTCCATATTGATCAATAAAATCATAAAAGAAAGCACTATCCCATCTATCTGGAAAATTTCTTACATAATTCCTCTTCACAAAGGTGGAAACTCCAATGATTTCTCCAACTTTCACCCCATAGCTCTACTCTCTCCACTTGCTAAAACAATGGAGAAATGTATCCACAAACAATTACTTAACCACCTTCTCCATCACAGTCTACTAGCTAACTGTCAACATGGTTTCCACCCATTCCATAGTAGCACCACAGCCTTGCTATCCTTCACTAACTGTATCAAGAAAAATCGCAACAATAATATGCTTTCTTCTGCTTTCTTTGTTGACCTATCGAAAGCCTTCGACATGGTTAACCAACTCCTCCTACTGAAGTCCCTCTCATTTGACAGCCTAGTTATGAACTATTTTACATCCTACGTTGAAAACAGACAAGTAGTTATCTGGCAAAATCATCTTTCGAATACCCCCCTCATCTTTCTAGGTGTCCCTCAGGGTTCCATATTAGGCCCTCTACTGTTTTCCATTTTTATAAATGACCTTCATCTATCCACTCCACTCTACACCTGCATTCAATATGCAGATGACTCTACTGTAATTTGTTCAGCCGCATCCCAAACCTAACTTCATTCTCTTACACAAAAAGCTTTCAGCACTGTAGAACAATGGTTATCTAACCATTGTCTTCTCCTTAACCCGAAAAAAAACAAACTTTTGCTCTTTACACCTACCCAAATGTCTACCCCTCTACACTTCACTCTTACATCCAATAACTGCACCCTTATTTCTCCTGACCCCACCACCAAACTGTTAGGAATTACAATTGATAATCACCTAAACTATGGACACCCACATAAATACTACAGTAAAATCAATTAACAGAAAACTAGGATCCCTTTATAGAATAAAACCTTTCCTTACACCAGAAGCCAGGACCGCAATAGCTAGAACCCACTTAATCTCTACCCTATTCTATGCTTCCCCCATATATACTACCCTTTCTAAAAATAATCTCACCAAACTAGCTATATCACATAACAATATTGCTAGACTTGCTACAAATTCACCTTTCAGAACTCATCACTGTCTGAATCTAACACAACTGGGCTGGCTTGAACTCATTAACCAGCTACGATTTAACCAACTTACAATAGCCCATAAAGCCCTATACCAACCCAGCAACACTCCAATTCTTTCTGCCCTCATCATACCATAGAATAGCCTGAAGAATCTATGCTCCTCAAACAAAATGTGGATTCATACTACCTTATCAAAAAACCTAGCAGGTGACTCCTTGTTCTCTAGCTCTGTTGGTAAAGTATGGAATCAATTACCACATGATCTTACTTCTCAGACCTCTCTCCCACAATTCAAAACGAATCTAAATTTTTTTCTCACCAACCACTGGTTATGCTCTTGTACCAACCCTGACTGTTATCCTTTACTGACTGTTACACTCTATAACCACTATATTCCTACATATAAACCTCTATATTCTACACTCTATAAACTAACCTATCTTTTTTTACTTAAATACTAATGCTTATGAGTCTTGAGCACTATTTTCCATATTTGACTATTTAATTCAATTTTACATTTTTTTTTATGTAAACTTTAACTGAATGTTGTAATAATGTATGTTGATGCCTTTTGTAGACTTATATTTCTTTAAAATTTTGTGTACGTTTTTTCTTTTCTGGAGCTTTTCTCCCCATGCCTCTACTGAAAATGGACATGTATCCACTTGGACTAGCCCGGTCAACAAATATAAAATAAATAAATAAATAATGGTCAAATTTAATGGTCATTTTGACTGTAATTCCAATTTTGTGGTCTATGCTGCTATTTGTACCACTTGCTTCTCATTCTACATTGGTAAAACCATATGTAAACTTTCCACCAAAATTAAAGAACACCTGGCAGCTATCAGAAATTGTGATCCTAACAATGCTTTAGCTAAACATAGTAACACTTGCACCTCGTTTACAGGATTTAATTTCTTTGTTTTAGACCATGTACCTTTATTTTTTGGAGACAATAACACCTTACTGGAAGTTAAGGAGTTGCGCTGGCAGCTTCTGTTAAATGCTGAAGCCCCACCTGGTTTGAATGAACATATAAATATTACATGTGCTTTAAAATGGAACCAATAATTATTATATTTTTTGTAGTTCTGTTTTTCTTTTACTTATTCATGAACTTCTGTACATTTATTGAATATTCATGTCTTACTGTATTATAGAATTTACATAAAAAAAAAAAATTTCATCTGCTTTTACTGTACTTGTGTTTTTACCTACTTCTTTTTACTTTTGCATCATCTTAAAATACTCAATTGTATTTATTACTGCTTGGTGTAACTCATTCTAAGCCTTTTGGTTTAAACACTTGGGCTTCGGACCAGTTAGTTGTTTTGCACTGAGAGGGTTTGTGGTCTGCACTGTTGTGGCAGAACAGGTAGCTTACATCCTTCTAGGTTGAGAACTGCTGATTGAGGGCTCAGTGTCTGTTATTCTAAAAGTGTATTAATTCTGGTTTAAGCACTTGGGCTTTCAAGCCAGTTATTTTACATTAAGAGGGTTCGTGGTCTGCACTCTTGTGGGAGGAGAGGCTGGACTCTGCCCTTCTGAGCTGGGAATTTCTGGTTAAAGGCTTATAGTGCATGCATATCTGAACTGTTTCTTACTGAATTTGGTGCGCCTTGTTTGCTGTGGCATAGACTGGATTCGGGCCTGCTGGATCTAGCTTTGTTTGTGTAACTTGAGCACTAATCCAGACATTCTCTAAAGTATTCAATGGTATTTATTACTGCTTGGTTGTAACTTGATTAAAGTGTAGCTATCATTCAAGTCTTTTGGATTAAGCACTTGGACTTCAGACCAGTTGTTTTACATTAGGAAGGTTTGTGGCAAGCACTGTGGTGGCAGGACAGGTAGCTTTCATCCTTCTAAGTTGGGAACTGCTGATTGAGAGCCCAGTGTCCAAGTGTATTAGTTCTGGTTTAGGCGCTTGGGCTTCAGGCCAGTTATTTTACATTAAGAAGGTTCGTGGTCTGCACTCTTGTGGGAGAAGAGGCTGGACTCTGCCCTTCTGAGCTGGGAATTTCTGGTTAAAGGTTTATAGTGCCTAAATATTTGAACTGTATCTTACTGAAATTGGTTCACCTTGTTTGCTCTAGCATAGACTAGATCCAGGCCTGCTGAATCTAGCTTTGTTTATATGCTTGTTGTTTGTTTTCTTGTTATTTCCCTGGAAGCTAATTCCACCTAATACGCAACTTCTCAGTGCTTCTGTGGATCACTAGTGATTTCTGCATTGCTTACTGTACTTATTTCCTTGTTTCACTTGAAAGAAAGTTACTGTTTGTCGTTTTTGCATTTAGTTACTTGTAACACATTGCACTCAAGTTACCTGGCACTTGCTCACTAAAGCAATTATATAAGTCAGCACTAAAAATTAAAAGCACTACACCCTCACTCCCCACTGGCCCTTGTTTTCAATTAAGGATTTCCCAATATTATTCTAGCATGTCCAAAGGTCAGTTGTCAATCTCCTCTCCGGTCCAGCTGGTGAATCTGGGAATCTTGAGGCAATGTTATAACTGCCTCATGTACACAGACAACCCTCTCCTCCTCCCACATAACACAAATACTTGTGAGAGATGCAGCTATTTAGCCAAACTGGAGGCTGAGCTCTCTCAACTCAGGACTGGCAAGACCAGACAGGAGAAGAAGGCAACTACACACACCACAAAACCAGCCTCACATAATGCTACCACTCCACTGAATCTAACACATAAACACACAAAGACATACTCGGAGGCTCTGAGTAAAAATTTACCTAAACAGCAGAGGCCTCCAAAGCAGACACCCAAACAACTGCTACCTCAAGACACCCCACAAGCAACACATAAACCACAAAAGCAGTGTGCAAAGCAGTCACAGCCCTTAAGGCCAAATACAACACCAAACATACTTGTCATAGGTGACTCCATAGTCAGACACACTGACGTCCCACTCACCAGGCTGAACAAGGAGAGGGTCACAGTAAGCTGCCTATCGGGCGCTAGAATCCGCCACATAACACAAGCACTCGGGTCACTCCATGGCAAGTACAAATATGACACAGTCATTGTCCATGCTGGTGTGAACGACCTGAGACTCACCTCCCTGGACTACTTGAAAAGAGACATAGAGGAGCTCTCTGATTATGTAGCCCAGGCAGGTATGACCCTAACCCTGAGCAGTATCCTTCCTTCACCAAGAATGATGCCACAATATAGAGACAAGATGATCAGCTTTAACAATTGGCTTAATGTCTGGTGTCATTCAAAGGGGATCCAGTGTCTGTCTGCCTGGGATGACATGCTTGACAAGCCACGCTGCTTCAAGGGACGGCTTGCACCTGTCACCCTGGGATTCCGGATATTGGCTAAGGCTCTTGCCACCCCATAGTGCCTTTTTAGGCAAGGCTCAAATTCTAAACCTACCACCCTAGAAAACAAAAATGGGAAGAAACTGAGGGTAATGCTGCTCAATGCCAGAAGTCTAAATCTCAAAATGCACGCACTCGAGGCCCTTCTCAGTATGGAGAACATCGATGTCTGTGCTGTAACTGAAACCTGGTTCAAGGCTCCTGAGAGCACCCCGGCACTATTAGGTTTTACCTCATATCATGCGGCCCCAAAACCCGGACCACACCACAAAAGGAGGGGGTGTATCCATATTCATAAAGGATACCCACACCTCCAGGTTGGTGGGAACGCACGAAGCTTCGGAAACCATCCAGGTGCAACTAACCATAGGCAAAACTGCTCTACAAATTGTAGCATGCTACAGGCCACCCTCTCAAACTCAGGAACCCCACACAGCCTTCCTGAAGACACTGGAGGGTATAAATGTATCTCCAAACACCATCATATTGGGTGACTTCAACTACCCGAATATAGACTGGGAACATTACTCAAGCCCTAACTTTCTAGCCCAACGGTTCCTGGAGTTCATAAATTCAAATGCCATGGAACAGCTAGTCACTGTTCCCACAAGAGGAGAAAATATACTAGATCTCATTGTCACAAACATGGGGACAAAATGCTCCACACCGGAAGTATATCCCTCATTGGTGAGATCTGATCATAAACTAATCTCACTGGAAATCCACATCCCGCCCCACCCCAAACAAAAAGACCATAGTGAAGAACTTCTCTAAAGCAAACTTCACACTACTCAAGACTGGTGTGGTATCCTTCAAGGCCCCTGAGCCAGAGGAAACCACAACCCAAGCTGCGGAAGCCCTTACAAATGCCTTCTATGAACACCTCCAGGGCTGCATGGATCAGGCAATCCCAAATAAAACCAAGACTCTTTCCACAAAGGGCAAACGTCCAGTCTGGTGGACCCCAGCCATTAACAAACTTTACAATAAGAGGAGAAAGCTATTACATGATAGAACAAAATCCATAAAAGGGAAGTCACCCTGATCATTATTAGTAAAAAATACGAGCACTCATAAAATCAACTAAGGCCAATTTTGAGAGAAAAATTGCCATGGATTCAAAGGAAAATCATAAGGCCTTTTTCAGCTATGTTAGGAACCTGGGTGGAAACTCCCAGATATGCTCAGAATTAGTCCAAAATGATACAAAAATCACTGAACCCACAGACATTGCCAACATACTGGCAGACAGGTTCAGTGCAAACTTCACCCCTCTCCCCTAAAGGAGAGATAACTATCCCAGCCGAGTGTAGCCTCCCGAACATCTCAAATGCGCAGGTGAAAGCTGCTCTCTCTAAAGCTAAAAACACAGCATCAATGGGTCCGGATGGTGTCCCCGGCTGTGTGCTACACGAGCTAAATGAGGAATTAAACCCGCACATAAGGCAGCTGTTTAATCTCAGCCTTACCACAGGATACGTGCCCAAGGAGTGGCGTGACGGCAACTGTGGTCCCACTCCACAAAGGCGGCGCCTCACGGACCCTGGTAATTACCGCCCCATAAGCTTAACAAGTCTAGTCTGCAAAGCTATGGAGAGGATCATAATGGAGCTCATAAACAAAGATATAGGGGACTTGCAGACATTGGACCCGACCCAGTTTGGCTTTGTCAAGGGAAGATCATGCCTTTTGAACTTGGTCGACTTCTTCGAAACAGTCACCAAGGCCATTGATGAGGGAAAGGCAGTCCATACAGCCTACCTTGACCTTGCAAAGGCTTTCGACACAATACCCCACTCGGGTATTGTAGAAAAACTTACCAGCTTAAATGTAAACCCATATGTCACAAGATGGGTTGCAAACTGGCTTAAGGACAGAACCCACAGGGTTAGAGTTGCTGGCACTGTGTCAGACTCCAAGCTGGTCACAAGTGGTGTCCCACAGGGCTCGGTCCTTGGCCCCTTATTGTTTGGCATCTACTTCTCAGAAGTACAGGCCAACATGGGAGGACTTTGGCTGACAAAGTTTGCAGACGACTGCAAACTGGGCCATAGTGGAAAGTGCATCGGACATGGATATCCTTCAGAAGGGACTCACGGAAACAGATAGCTGGTGCCAGAGCCATGGCCTGAAGTTAAACGCCAAAAAATGTATAGTCATACCCTTCGGGAAAAACAAGGTAACCCCAAGCTACCATATAGGTGGCAATCCACTAAGCACAGAAGAGGTTATCAGGGATCTGGGGACCCAGGTTGACAGTGGCCTTTCTTTGACACTCACATTGCTAAAGTGGTTAGAAAGACCTTCTACATTGCCCACCTGATCATGAAGGGATTCACATCCAGATCTAGTGAGGTCATTGTTCCACTGTACTCTTCACTTATCAGACCAATGATCGAGTACAATGCCCCATTCGGGATGTATCTCACCCGACATCTGCAGCAATTGGAGAGACCACAAAGTTCCTCACCAAAAGGATAAAGGGACTCCAAAATCTGTCATATGCTGCCAGATTGAAGAAACTCCAGCTCTATTCAGTCGCATACCGTCTGCTCAGAGGTGACATGTGCCTGACATACAAGGCCATGTCCAACCCGGAATTAATGGACATGCTCCACCTCAAAAATCCAAATCCACCAAAACCACTAGAGCAAGCGACTTAAACCTTAGCACGGCTATAAATAGGACGTGCTGGAGGGATAGATTTATCACTCAGAGACTCCCTATGCTGTGGAATAAAATCCCGGTCCATGTGAGGCAGAGCACCTCGCTGACTCTGTTCAAGAGAAATCTAGACCTGTGGATGGGAGATCGTAGGTTTACCCCGGGAATCATATCTGTGTCACTGCTGGACAGAGGCACAACAAACTAATGGGCACAGTATTTTTTCATATAAGGGGTGGCGTAAGCCACAAAAATTTGGGCTAGGCTTATAAATGCCTTAGGGCAGATAGCCTAGTATAAACCTATGAACCTATGAACCTAATGCTTGGCTTTCTATTGGTCTTGGAATTTTGATGTCATCATCTCTTTACAGTCGATGCTTATTTATTAACACATTATTTGTATTTTTAAACATTCTGAAGAAGTCCAGTACATTAAACCCAGATGAAAGCACTAATTATTGGCTCTCAGACACACACACACACACATATATATATATATATATATATATATATATATATATATATATATATATATATACACATACATACACACACACACACACACACACACACACACACACATACATACACACACACACACACACACATGCATTTTGCCCAGATTAACATATTTTTAGACTTTTGCCTTTATTCTTTTACTGTACATATATTTTCTCCCATTTTCCTCAAAGTATATTAAAGAGAGTAGAAAATATCATAAAAATGCATCATTAATGAGCTGTTCACATACTGTCAGGCTTTTCTTTAAAATTTTTCTTATTCTTTTGTTCTGTTCTGTTTACCCCCTCGTCATTCACTTGCAGTTCAGCGTTATCTTCTTTAAGTAGCACTAACAATGCCTCTGGGGGAACCTTGTAACCTACATGTTAAAAAATATATATATGTTATTTTTCCACAGAGCTCCTTTGTACCGTTTAGTTTAATTTAGCAAGATTAAAACATAGGTTCATAGGTTCATAGGTTCATAGGTTTATACTAGGCTATCTGCCCTAAGGCATTTATAAGCCTAGCCCAAATTTTTGTGGCTTACGCCACCCCTTATATGAAAAAATACTGTGCCCATTAGTTTGTTGTGCCTCTGTCCAGCAGTGACACAGAGATGATTCCCGGGGTAAACCTACGATCTCCCATCCACAGGTCTAGATTTCTCTTGAACAGAGTCAGCGAGGTGCTCTGCCTCACATGGACCGGGATTCTATTCCACAGCATAGGGAGTCTCTGAGTGATAAATCTATCCCTCCAGCACGCCCTATTTATATTCGTGCTAAGGTTTAAGTCGCTTGCTCTAGTGGTTTTGGTGGATTTGGATTTTTTGAGGTGGAGCATGTCCATTAATTCCGGGTTGGACATGGCCTTGTATGTCAGGCACATGTCACCTCTGAGCAGACGGTATGCGACTGAATAGAGCTGGAGTTTCTTCAATCTGGCAGCATATGACAGATTTTGGAGTCCCTTTATCCTTTTGGTGAGGAACTTTTGGGGTCTCTCCAATTGCTGCAGATGTCGGGTGAGATACATCCCGAATGGGGCATTGTACTCGATCATTGGTCTGATAAGTGAAGAGTACAGGGGAACAATGACCTCACTAGATCTGGATGTGAATCCCTTCATAATCAGGTGGGCAATGTAGAAGGTCTTTCTAACCACTTTAGCAACGTGAGTGTCAAAAGAAAGGCCACTGTCAACCTGGGTCCCCAGGTCCCTGATAACCTCTTCTGTGCTTAGTGGATTGCCACCTATATGGTAGCTTGGGGTTACCTTGTTTTTCCCGAAGGGTATGACTATACATTTTTTGGCGTTTAACTTCAGGCCATGGCTCTGGCACCAGCTATCTGTTTCCGTGAGTCCCTTCTGAAGGATATCCATGTCCGATGCACTTTCCACATGTTCTCTCAGTCTTCCACAGTTCCATACTTAAGCATGTTTACAAAATAATTACAAAGTACTACAACAACATAAAATGTTTAATTTGTTCAGGAGTAGCAGAATTTCAGTTTTGAATGTATTATTCATATCCAGTTACATTAAATACATTTTAAAGAAGTTCTTTGTTTCTAGCAGTGATTACTGTTTCACTTCAACTTATACTAGTAAACAATTTTTTGTAATTAAAAAAAAAGTGATATATTCAAAATAAGTCTTTAAACATTTTTGTTTATTTATGAGGCAGCTGCATCTGTATCCTTCATAAGGAGACTTTCTATCATAATTTGAAAACTGTATGACTAGTTGTATTCATGTGAAAAACAGAAAATATTCATAATTTATAAAATACATCAACATTTATATTATGCCCGTGTCTAGAATGACATATGCCCTGTCTACTAGATTCAGCAGAGTAAAAACTCTGAAGTCCAGACTGTACTTGGTTCTATAACTTTGTAATATGTATCTCACTGAAATCTTATCTTACAGAGCTGACATACCTTGCTATAGCCCACAGCTAAAGTATTGAGGTAAATACAGATGTGGAAAATGGCTATACTAAGCTACAAATTTCTGGTGTAAACTGCAGTTCAGTGACAACAGATTACATCTGAAATATCCAATTAATCATAACTGAACATGGACATGAGAGAGACACACAAAAATATAGAGGATTTCTGGTATCTCAAAGGAGACTGCACAATGGGAAAGGGATTATAGGTTAACATAAGAACAGATGGCATAACCTAGCATATCTAAAATAAGAATATGTAACAGTGAAAGAAAACAGATTTTAATTAAAAAAAAAAAAAAAAAAGTGTCAATTACCCATTGCAAACCTCTAAAACAAAGTGTGACATTACAAATAGCAGGGAGATTCCACACCTGAACCTATATAATCATGAGGGAAGATGTTGTTATTTATAGGGCCATCTGAACAATGAGGCAGTGCAGAGATGTCTTTATCTAAACTCAATGTGCAGGTTTCCGAATTGTCTGGTTTCTATTGTTTCTACTACGTTTCAGGGTCCAGAGTTTATTCCTTTGTTTATATTACACTTGTAGCTTGTATGCTTCTCCTGTATCCTTGTAGGTTTCCTCCAAGTAAATCAGCTTCCTCCCACCAACAAAAAATATTCTAGAGACGTTTTGCAGTTGTTAGAAAAGGTATTACAAAAAATTGGAACTCCGTTGCTATGTTATATACGTTTAATTTAACAGCAATACTATGTACAACTGAAAAAGGAGTGATCAGAATAAGATCTATAAATCAAAGGCTTTTAGTGGTTGTGATTACCTTGAAAGGTTGCTACTGATATACGGAGATTCTTAACATGTTAGTTGTGTAAGATTACCTTTATGATTCAATGTATTCCCAGCACTGTATAACATTATACAATGTTTATTTTTTTTTCTGTGTATACACTGTAAATATGTTATATTAATAAAAAATTCTCTAGTTGAACTGCAATCTATAAATTGCCTACTCGATTCAGATAAATGGCAGGAATGTACTGAGGCACCAGGATATGCTTTTCCTTTTATTTCTGTATTTGGATACATTGTGCATTAACTTCCTATTTGTATATGTACAATATATATATATATATATATATATATATATATATATATATATATATATATATATATATAGCTTTTTCCTTGTGGCTTAATTTATGACTAAAATGGTCCTCAGTGACTGGTTCACTTACTCAGGTAGCAAATAAACACACAAGACAGCTCAGCATAGCATTTTAATAAGGTATTCATAACTCTCAGAATAAAGACCACTTCTTAAGATGGGACAAGACCTACCTGCTGAAACTAAGGTTTCATAGTTCTCTAACATCACTTCCTTATGAAGCTCCTTGTCTTGTTTTGTTAACATCTTCATCTCCTCTGCTGAGAAAGTAACAGCAACATCCTCAAAGGATTCTGGAGCCTGTAAAAGACACACGGTGCAGTCCATCTTTTCTTTTACTGCAGTTGGTGAAAAATATGCTGTTTCATGTAATGCTTTCAATGTAAATTGTGTTATTTTCTTGTAATGCATTCAATGTAAATTGTGCTGTTTTTCAACAGGGTAGCACAGGCATTTGTTACCAGAAGTGCAGTTAAAACAGTAAAAATAATCAGTCATTAACAAGTGCACATTTCCTTTCCACAATTATACAAGTAACAATGTCTTCATTTCGGAGTTGAAAAATGTCCCTTGCTGCTATCTTTCTCTCTCTCGTCTACACACATTGAAGGACCACTACGGGAAAAACATTTAAAAAGATATATATTTTAACTTTTCTTTAAATTTGGCTCATTGTAAACCTGTATGCACCAAACAGAAGTAGTTACTAGTATTTTTATTCAGTCTGTAACCCTGACTTACTTCCTGGGGGCAGACATCCTGATGAGAGTTTGTTGTGTTCTAACACTGTGAGACCACTGTTTGAGAATACAGTGCCCATAGCTGGGATGTCATGCAAGACTTCCACTCACTAAGAATGGAAGAACAGGAAAGAGCAGCTAATTTTGACAGGCCTCAGTAAAAGTATAATTTACTGTCACACGGTGCCTTTTACAAATGTGTTTGCTTACGATGTGTTACACATTATGTGAAAAAATCTTCCAGAACTGCCAGCTCATTGCTGAGATAAAATACTTTATTTAGACATTCAACCCTGATCTGCTTCAGTTGCTTCTCAAGTTACTCCTCCCATGTTCCCACCCTAGGCTAGAAGAGTTTCACATTTCCTGCCCTGCTAGGTTCAGCTAATTTGAATGACAACACACATCAAACAGAGCTGCTTGCAGTCAGCCAGGTGTGCCCCTGAAACTGTTCCCTCGTCTCTCTCCTTACTCCAATCATCTGACTAGCACTTTCATAGTAAGTCATGGTATAAATATGCTGTTTGCAAACGTTAATGTAAAGGTGACTAAATATTCCTCTGAACATGCCCGTAACATACACAGATAACAATTAATCTGGGCCACTCTCCGATTTAGCCACGACTGCAAATTCATACTCTAACCAAAATGAATATTTATATTTGTCTTGCACAACATTGTAGTCCTCTGCATTTTTATCCATTAGACATGCAACTAATGTGTCCTATTATTTGCAGTTACTACTGCTGTTGTGCGTACATATTCTTTGTGCCAACATATTCATTGCTGGTATGTTTTTTTTTAAGCAGCTTAGTATATTCTTTACTTCACGCTATGCACTGCCCACATCACTGTTCGACAGTGTGCATACTGTTCTTGTTCACTCTCAATATTGTTTTCTTTTGCAGGATGCCACAACATGCTTTTCTATTCCTCAATATACAGAAAGTAACACTTTTCCCCAAGAAGCCATGTAAGCCAGACTACCTCCAACAGTATGCTTTACACAAGTCTTTATTTTAATTTTTTTTGTAATCATGACTGCTGCAATTTAATTAGCATATGAACTTAGTTCTTACAGAAGGTATCAACCATGAGGGGCCCTTTATCCCAGGAACATCAACAGTTTGTAGGATTATACACAAACAAACACCAACTCATGGGTGTAACGGGGCTGGGTATGGCTTTGGCTTCATTAAAAAAATCGGGTGCAAAGGGCAAACTTTGGGTTTTAAATAGCTGAGCTAAAACATTAAAGTAATTGCAAGCCATCAAATGTACAAACAGCCCATGACAACAATTGCTGTTGTGTCTTTCAGCTTATCCCGGTTAGATGTCGCCACAGCGGAACTCTGGTCCGCTAATGTTTGGTAGAGGATTTTTACGTACCGAGTTACCAGCCCTGACGCACAACCTTCAATGAAGGCACACCCATTCACGTATGCCTCCACACAGAAGACGCTCTGAGAATCGAACGGGACAACGTCTTGCTGTGAGGCGACAACGCTACCGCAGCATCACTAAAGCATACAAAAATAAGACATTCTGTAAAGTTACTATATACAGCAATTGTGTAGATAATGCACCTTTCAGCTCTCTTCCCATCTACAAGTGCATAACTTGTGAAGCCTGATTAATAACTGAGTCTGGCTTTTAGAACAGGATGGGACAAGCTGAGCCTAAAGGTATCATGCTGAGGAGATGAATTCATTATGCAGACATCATGACTCCTCAGTGATTAACTTCACTTGACTGTTCAACTACAGAACATGAATAAGGTAAGATGCATATGCATGGGAACCCTAAGTGACAGACCGTGGCTTAGCATATTCGTGGGAATCAACAGCATCAGATGAGGTATGAGCAGAGTCATTTAGGAAACAGGTTTTTAAACCAAAGAACAAATACACATCAATTACCTAGTTCTTCTGTCACCAAGCAGTTACATTTAAGCATACACAGCTCACCAGAAAGTAGCTACAATCAAATGAACAGACATATTTCTGAAATTAGTATTATGCCATCTGACTTTACATTATTGATTTCCTTACAGGAATACCAGACTGTTTATAAAAATCACAAAGCAAAGCACGTCAACTATGGATGGCAGGCATTATGGGTGACACTGAATATTGTTCACACCATACTGTGGCACTTTTGCACAACTGGGCAATATACTAAAGTGCAGTCATCAGAACTCCTTCTCTCTGCATCAGACCATATAGCAGTGTTACCGTGGCTTCCAGGTACAGTTTGTAGCACAATGTGCAAATGTCAGATATGCACACTTTGAGAAATTCTTCTTCCCGACAATGAATGCATAGACATGCAGTCCTTATCCGGAATGTGTTAGATGAAGTGAAGCCACTGCTGTGTATTTGTGCATACTTGACCACCTGTAATGCATTACTAAAATCATATGAAGCACCACTGGAAACCCCTTTCGTCAGCACTATCACTGTAGGTCCATCAAATCATGTGCAACAACCTGGCATCAGTTTATCTAAACACTGATGACAGCTGGGCAAGATCAGTTAGGGAGAAAATATAAGACCCTTGGTCATATGTATAGCTCTCACTGCACATTTAGAGTGTCTTCTACCCTCACTTTATATTTGAAAGATATTTCTTCCTTTTAAGATATCACTGTGCTTCCTTTGTTTGGTGCAAACAAAGGTAGGTGTTAAATAGCAATTTTATTGCTTACTCCTGTTAACTTTAATCCACTACCAAAAACAAAGATTAGGGTAAGGTTTGAATGCACTCCATAAAGCATGTATGTGCACCCTATTGGCTGGGTGCCTCTCATAAAACTCAGCAGCCATATGTCAATAAGCTAATGGATAGCCGGTCTATAGTTACCCATTCTGAGTTATCTTTAGCAGCTGTGTTGAGCTACAGCAGACTGCATAACCAACAAACCTGCAAAAAATTACCTGTCAATTACTACTCATTGTAGGTTCACTGACAGGACGCAGGTTAGAAATGATACACATGATGCAATGAAGGTTGGACATACACGGTTTCCAGGGGACAAGACAGATGTGTATTGCAGCCAAGGCACTTGTCTTGGGATCCACAGTCTACTTCTCCATATCAGAACAGGCTAAAAATGCTCCGTGAATTGTGGTAAGAGAAACGGTTCAGAAGGCAGTGACTGTTTGACTAAGTGACAGACTCATACCAATCAGACTCCCGTGTAATGACAGTGCAGTGCTTATAATCTCATTGTGTACCCCACTGCCGAGTTGTAATCATACCAATCAGACTCCAGTGTAATGATAGTGCAGTACTCAATCTCATCGTATACCCCACTGCCGAGCTGTGACAGTGAGCCAAAGAGTGCAGCCAGACATCAGTTTGCAGGACCTACTAGATAAAGCCAGACATTATGAATCGGTTTAGATAATGGGTGACGTGAATGCACATATTGTGACAGATAGAAAAGGGAAATCAGGACTGCCTGGTTCCACATTGGTGGGGCAACAGGAATAATGGAGAGGCCGTTCTAGACTTCTGCCTTGCAAATGGCTTAATAGTAGCCAGCACATGCTTCATTAAGAGACATTCTTCATTTTTAGGAAGAAATGGAAAGAGATGATCCGCTGTGGTGACCCCTAACGGGAAAAGCCGAAAGATGATGAGATGATGATGACTTAACTCATTTACTCCGGAGCTCAGAAAAAGCTGCCTGCTTAATTCCACCATAGGAACAACGGTGCAGCCCAAACTCATTTTCAGAAAATCCATTTCTAATACCATACAGAAAACAAATGTTCATAACTCTAACTAGAAGAGCTGGACTAAAAATGTAAATGTGAAAGTTGTTCAGCAGACACTGACCTTTCCAACAGTATAAATCTTGATAGTGCATATCAGTCATTATTAAATATTTGGCAAGGAATGCTGATATTGTGCATATTTTTACCTTTTTGGAAAAGCAGAGCACAATATCTTGGTGAATGTACCGTGTAGACCCACACAATTAGCAATTAATTTGTTTGCATGAATGCTTTAAAATGATGCCTTAACTATTACTGTATGATGCTCCTTTATGGAGATATTCACAGAAATATGATTAATATAATATTTCTCATACTGGATAAATAAACATAGCATAATATCTTATCATCTGTAACAGACAGAGGCTACATATCAGTGTACAAGTTGTGTGTCTCAATGTCAGCTTTAAAATGATGCATAATTTGTGACATCACCATGCTCCCTTGCAAAGATATGGCATAATAATGAGAAGTATTGGAAATGTATAATTTTCGTAATCGTACAAGACTAAACAAACGGTGATATCTGTAGATGTGTACAGTGCACAGACAGTTTTTTTTTGCCATGTTGTAAGGAGTAAAACTGTCTTCAAAATGAGGTATTACTTGCCTCACTGACATGCTCCCTTGGAAAGATATTTTCCAAAATAGGAAAAAAAATCATAATTTCCATAACCTAAATCTGAAACAAACTTTGATGTCTGTACATGTGTACAACATAGAGGCACAGTTCTTTTACCATGTTGGGACAATGAATACTGTCTTCAAAATGAGGTATTACATGGCACACTGACATGCTCCCTTGCAAAGATATTTACCAAAATATATAAAAAAAAATCATAATTTCCATAACCCGAGTCCTAAAAAATCCGACATCTGTACAGCATTCAGACCCAGTTGTTTTACCATGTAGACACATATGATTGTAAATATACACATTCTTGGTGTAGCCAACAAACTGCTGAATGGGTACATGTAAACAGAAAAAGCAAGGTAAGGACCGCCACTCCACTAATGAACCCAGTACAGGTATGGAAATTCAGTGGCAGGCAAGACCATCTGATCTGTCCGATAGCTGTGCTGGCTACCCACTACAGTCTCACAACCTTCTTCAATGTCAGCAGTCTACCTTACCTATTCCTTTTCTCTTTACGTGTGGCTCAAGTTATCTAATACTAAGCCCTTCCTGTCATCTAAACATCTAAGCTCACTGTGTATACTGTGTTTTGTATTGTTCTACATTTAGGTGTTTGACATTTTAAACACTAAACGTGGATAACATTGCCTAGGAATACAAAAGCTTTTAAGATAGATCGTCCCGTACTTGTTGAATTGATGTGGACATACAGTTCATAGCTGAAACTTATGCTGTTCCAGTTTGGAAAACACAGAGGATGAGCCCGTACAAGCTCAGCATAGTGTGTCAAGGCTCTGGCACAGACCTTCCAACACAAAGATTTCTGTAAAAAAAAATAATTATCTGAAGGTGTCCATTGTAGTTTTGAAGGGTCAGGTTGTAATCCTAATTTGCATATCACTCTTATTTACTTACCCCGTTTAAGTCATGTGAAGGTTGTTGGTGTCTGTTGCTAGGAGACAGGCGTTAAGTAATTTTATTAAATACTGTTACTGTCTTGTCAGTTTCTTTTTTAAACATAATTTTATTTTGTAAACAGATTATGATTTTACCAAATTTTGTATTCTAATCTAGTTTGTTACGTGGTTAGAGGGTTGGAGAGCCTTCAGGTTTTGGTCATAACACAGAAGATGAAATACATTTTTAATGACAGTTTTAACAGTCATCGCTTTCACGTGTCAATAATCTAGTCACAGCAGTCAGGATTGCAGAACATTATTAGAGATTAGAGTTTGAAGGAGACATTGAACTGCATTAAATATTTCTAGTGCACAATATTTATAAATTGTTTAGTCATGTGAAGACAAGTGTGGACGGTGAGGTATCTGGTATTAAAGAAACAGTAACATGTTCTTGTGCGATTTTGTCAGTGATCATACTTTTGGAAAGGATTTGTAATACATCTAAGCTATTTATTTTAGAACAGATTCATATGCCGGTTTGAGTTGCATTACTGTAAGTACTGTTACAAAAACTTTAAAAGGTGTTAACTAAATGTACATACTGATACTTAGTCTGAGTCTTGTGTCTGTAATGAATTACACTTTAAAAATTGGGTTACCTGTTTAGATTTAGGCCAGTTATGTTTTTCTTTGCTTTTATTCATTAACTGTTAAGATAGAAGATTTTTCTTTTTGTTTACTTTGGAGCACAGGGAATGTGAAATTAGGCTTGAAATGCTTTATTAAAGTGTGGCTGTCACTTTCTTCATATGTGTATTAGTTTAACTATCAGACCATTCTACAGCAACATGAAAAAGAAGTTAATATAATAGGATAAAGGGTGTACACTAGGCTTGTTAGCAGCCCCATATTATTACTGGCTAAAGAGTGGTCATTTCAGGGGGTCACTGCAATGGAAAGTGCACTCAAAAATTCACATTCCATTTCAGCACAAAGTGTTTGTGCTGGGGTATAGCTTCAGTCTCTCTACACAAGGGGCTCTCCGAGCAGGATGAGCTTTATTTCTCTCCCTGCCCTGACGTCATTGTCATTCCATCATTAGTTTGCTTTTTTTAAGGCCGGTCATTTCCATATTTACTTAATAGTGCTCACTGGTTTAAGTTTACAAATGTTTGGCTAGGTCTGTAGCAGGGGAGATTACTGCTGGTTGTTGGGTAGAAGTCTATCAGCATGGCACATCTTGACTTGGCAATATTTGCCCACTTTTCCTTGCAAAACCACTTCAAATCTGTCAGATTGCGAAGGCATCTCTTGTGCACAGCCCTCTTCAGGTCACCCCACAGATTTCCTATTGGATTTAGGTCTGGGCTCTGGCTGGGTCATTCCAAAACTTTATTTTTCTTCTGCTGAAGCCATTCTTTTGCTGTATGCTTGGGGCCATTGTCATGTTGAAAGGTGGAATTCTTCTTCATCTAAAGCTTTCTAGCAGATGCCTGAAGGTTTTGGGCCAAAAGTGACTGGTATTTGGAACTGTTCATAATTCCCCCCACCTTGACTAAAGCCCCAGTTCCATCTGAAGAAAAGCAACACGAAAGAGTGATACTGCTACCATCATACTTCACTGCGGTGTTCCATTGGTTATGTGAAGTGTTTTGCACCAAACGTACCTTTAGCATTTGTGGCCAAAAAGTTCAATCTTGGTCTCATCAGACCATAACACATTTTCCCACATGCTTTTTGGAAACTTGATGTATAGTTTTGCTAATTTTATCCGGGCCAGGATGTTTTTGTGTGTAAAAAAAGTCTTCTGTCTTGACAGCCTCCCTGACCAGTTTTTGTCTGGTCTTTTCAACAGTTTTGAATGGCTGTCCAGTTTTTTGCAAGGTCTCTGTTGTCCCATATTTTCTCCACTTTTTGATGATTCTCTTCACTGTGATCCATGTTATATCCAATGCTGTAGAAAGTTTTTGTACCCTTCTCCTGATATATATATATATATACATATATATCTATGGGTCCGCTACGAAATCCCGAATGCAAAGAATCCTGACGCCCAAAGTACCAAGACGAAAAGCCCGAAACCCCACATTACCGAAAGACCAGAAGCGCGAAATTCAAAATCGTAATGTTAAGGGATTTTGAGTTAGCGCTTCTGGTGTTGCAGTTCAGGTAAGTATGTGTGTAAGTGTGTTTGCGAGGGGCTTTACTGTGTGTAAGTGTGTGTGTGTGTGTGTGTGTGTGTGTGTGTGTGTGTGTGTGTGTGTGTGTGTGTGTGTGTGTGTGTGTGTGTGTGTGTGTGTGTGTGTGTGTGTGTGTGTGTTTGTGTGTGTTTGTGTGTGTTTGTGTGTGTGTGTGGGTTTGTGTAAGAGGGACTGTAATGTGTCTGTGTGAGTTTGCCTTGTGTGTGTGCGATTTCTGAGTTAGAATATTAAAGTAGGGGGGTGTATACTGAATTATAATGAATGCCTACCCAAAAGGGTATGTGCAGCGATTATCACCTGTGTCTGAACATGCATAACTTTCAAGTGATGAAATGCAGCTCATTATCACAGTAACAATAAGCGCAGTCCCACTATACCACTGAGTCATTATCACTTTTCAGGTAAAACTCTCTGCAGCTGTCACTGTTGAGTAGAGGTCATTATCACATTAACAATAAGCGCAGTCCCACTATACCACGGAGTCATTATCACTTTTCAGGTAAAACTCTCTGCAGCTGTCACTGTTGAGTAGAGGTCATTATCACATTAACAATAAGCGCAGTCCCACTATACCACTGAGTCATTATCACTTTTCAGGTAAAACTCTCTGCAGCTGTCACTGTTGATTAGAGGTCATTATCACATTAACAATAAGCGCAGTCCCACTATACCACTGAGTCATTATCACTTTTCAGGTAAAACTCTCTGCGGCTGTCACTGTTGAGTAGAGGTCATTATCACATTAACAATAAGCGCAGTCCCACTATACCACTGAGTCATTATCACTTTTCAGGTAAAACTCTCTGCAGCTGTCACTGTTGAGTAGAGGTCATTATCACATTAACAATAAGCGCAGTCCCACTATACCACTGAGTCATTATCACTTTTCAGATAAAACTCTCTGCAGCTGTCACTGTTGAGTAGAGGTCATTATCACATTAACAATAAGCGCAGTCCCACTATACCACTGAGTCATTATCACTTTTCAGGTAAAACTCTCTGCAGCTGTCACTGTTGAGTAGAGGTCATTATCACATTAACAATAAGCGCAGTCCCACTATACCACTGAGTCATTATCACTTTTCAGGTAAAACTCTCTGCAGCTGTCACTGTTGAGTAGAGGTCATTATCACATTAACAATAAGCGCAGTCCCACTACACCACTGAGTCATTATCACTTTTCAGGTAAAACTCTCTGCAGCTGTCACTGTTGAGTAGAGGTCATTATCACATTAACAATAAGCGCAGTCCCACTATACCACTGAGTCATTATCACTTTTCAGGTAAAACTCTCTGCAGCTGTCACTGTTGAGTAGACGTCATTATCACATTAACAATAAGCGCAGTCCCACTATACCACTGAGTCATTATCACTTTTCAGGTAAAACTCTCTGCAGCTGTCACTGTTGAGTAGAGGTCATTATCACATTAACAATAAGCGCAGTCCCACTACACCACTGACTCATTATCACTTTTCAGGTAAAACTCTCTGCAGCTGTCACTGTTGAGTAGAGGTCATTATCACATTAACAATAAGCGCAGTCCCACTATACCACTGAGTCATTATCACTTTTCAGGTAAAACTCTCTGCAGCTGTCACTGTTGAGTAGAGGTCATTATCATATTAACAATAAGCGCAGTCCCACTACACCACTGAGTCATTATCACTTTTCAGGTAAAACTCTCTGCGGCTGTCACTGTTGAGTAGAGATCATTATCACATTAACAATAAGCGCAGTCCCACTATACCACTGAGTCATTATCACTTTTCAGGTAAAACTCTCTGCAGCTGTCACTGTTGAGTAGAGGTCATTATCACATTAACAATAAGCGCAGTCCCACTATACCACTGAGTCATTATCACTTTTCAGGTAAAACTCTCTGCAGCTGTCACTGTTGAGTAGAGGTCGTTATCACATTAACAATAAGCGCAGTCCCACTACACCACTGAGTCATTATCACTTTTCAGGTAAAACTCTCTGCAGCTGTCACTGTTGAGTAGAGGTCATTATCACATTAACAATAAGCGCAGTCCCACTACACCACCGAGTCATTATCACTTTTCAGGTAAAACTCTCTGCAGCTGTCACTGTTGAGTAGAGGTCGTTATCACATTAACAATAAGCGCAGTCCCACTATACCACTGAGTCATTATCACTTTTCAGGTAAAACTCTCTGCAGCTGTCACTGTTGAGTAGAGGTCATTATCACATTAACAATAAGCGCAGTCCCACTATACCACTGACTCATTATCACTTTTCAGATAAAACTCTCTGCAGCTGTCACTGTGGAGTAGAGGTCATTATCACATTAACAATAAGCGCAGTCCCACT
The DNA here is from genome assembly GCF_019279795.1 of Protopterus annectens. Taxonomy (NCBI): domain Eukaryota; kingdom Metazoa; phylum Chordata; order Ceratodontiformes; family Protopteridae; genus Protopterus; species Protopterus annectens. The sequence continues at coordinate 1,685,153,178 of NC_056744.1, read as the reverse complement.
GTACCACTGAGTCATTATCACTTTTCAGGTAAAACTCTCTGCAGCTGCCACTGTTGAGTAGAGGTCATTATCACATTAACAATAAGCGCAGTCCCACTATACCACTGACTCATTATCACTTTTCAGGTAAAACTCTCTGCAGCTGTCACTGTTGAGTAGAGGTCATTATCACATTAACAATAAGCGCAGTCCCACTACACCACTGAGTCATTATCACTTTTCAGGTAAAACTCTCTGCAGCTGTCACTGTTGAGTAGAGGTCATTATCACATTGATCAGTGCACAAGCCACATTTGGGTTTTTGTCATCATGCAGTCATTGCAAGCCATCCCCCACCAGTTTCTTTGTATCATTTTTACAATTTGTTTGATACACAGTAAAGTCCTCATTGCGGTTATATGTTTCCCAGAAGAGACCAAAATGCATATAAATGTCTTGGAGAAGAGAACGGTCTTTTTAGAGTTCCAGGCCTTTCAGAACTACTTCCTCTAGGGAGAACTGCTGTCCAAACAAACAGTGTCAGTGGTTTGGTCATCAACAAACAAGTAGCAGCCAGCACTGGTATGGGACACTTCAGACGCCCACGAGCTGAAGCCCCATGCCTGTCCTTGGCATGTTAGTGGAGTGGCGGTTCTTACCCTGCTTTTTCCATGTATATGTGCCCTTTCTATGCACCTTTGTCCGTTACTGGCCAAGCCCTTATGCATCAAGGCCAGGGAGGCCCCTCTTCAGACTTTTGTGCCAACTGCTGTTGTGCCAGTGGGTGCATCATGGGACATACCCAGCCACCATGGATCTTATGATCCACCTGGATCACAGTTGGGAACTTGGAGACTCTTCAGCTCAGTCCCATAGTGCTACTGTCCTAGGTGAGCATGGCCTTGGGGGTACCACTGTGATGCACTGTTTCCCTCCAGGAAAGGACACATGCAAAAAGACCAAGCCTGGGTCAGTCTTGGTCTTTCCACATGCTGTCTTGCTGTAGCTCTCCACTCAGTCTCCCTCCCTTCAGGTGTAGTAAATGTATGTAGGTGAAGGCAAGAGGGTTTACATTAGCTCCCCCTTTCACTCCTTATGGCCATTGTCGAAAGGGCACATGTAAATGGAAAAGGCAGAGACAAGACAGAGTGCTGGCATTGCATGCAATCAGAAGTCATTGCTGCTACCAGCAGTCTGACTGGGTAGCCGGCACCGGTATGGGACACTTTAGATGCCCATGAACTGAAACCCCATGCCTGTCCTTGGCATATCAGTGGACTGGCAGTCCTTACCCTGCTTTTTCCATTTACATGTGCCCTTTCTGTGCCCCCTTGTCAGTCATTTTGTTTAATTTGGTGTTTTCACAGGTGGTAGGTATGTACCTCTGCAGCATCATCACCACTTATGTACCTCCTGAAAAGAATAATGGCCCTGCGTATAGGAGTGAAGATTTGGATGGTCTAACCAGGTAATGCATTATGATATACGTATATATGTAGTCTTCCAATACATCTGGATGGTCTAACCAGGTAATGCATTATGATATACGTATATATATGTAGTCTTCCAATACATCTGTCAAACATCAGTAGTAGTCTGTTTGCATTTTCTTTCATGTGCAGGTTTGTCCACCTTCTGACACTGACATAGCTTCACAGACAGGAGAACGGCAAGTGAGAGTGTGGGTATGTGGCCATTCCTACATTCAGTGGGCTGCCAGCCATGTCTCTGTAACTGAAAACCACTGCAACTTGAGCTTCCCCACATCCAGTATAAAGGTATACTGGATTACAAGAAGAGGTATGCATTGGAGCAGAGTACTGCAGTTGTTGGAAGAGAAGTGTTCCATCTACCCTGAGCCCAACATCCTTGTGCTGCACATTGGAAGGAATGATGTGATCAGTCAACCACTCTGAAGGTTACAGTTTCAGATAAGAGCAATTTTTGACCACCTGCAGTCGTGGTGGCCACATTGTCATTTTGTGTGGTTTGACATAATTCCGCACCAGATATGGAAAACAGCAGAGAGGCAACTGGCAGTGCACAAGGCCTGACCTTTACAGAATGGGTTCATGCATGGCTTGATGCACAGGGTCGATCTGTATGTCCACATCAAGTCAACAAGTATGGGACAGTCTATCTTAAAAGCTTTTGTATTCTTAGGCAACGTATCCACGTTTAGTGTTTAAAATGTCAAACTCCTAAATGTAGAACAGTACAAAACATAGTATACACAATGAGCTAAAATTGTACAGTCAACTACAAAGGACTACCGAGTTTTCAGTTATCAACGTTCTATAGGACCCAAATGATGATAACCCATCAGGGTTAAAACAGGATATGTCTGCAGGTAACAACTCATAAACCTCAGACTGATTACGCTTTAAAAGTGCTGTCCCTGCACATCTAGACTGAAAAAGTTGTTTTTGTTCCAATCTTTTTACAATAATATTAACACATTTCAGAAAACCTACGTGTACAACTGCAAGATAAATATTTGACGCACCTACTTAGGGTTTGGAGATTTGCTGTTTATGTTTACCAGCATCAAAGCTAGTGCAAGAAGTATCACTATCATTTTCACACCATTACACTACTGCTCAAATCTTGACAAGCACCAGAAGAAAATATAGGATATGAAGTGAAAATAAGTTCCTACAATAAAACCCACATTAATTTGTCAATTGAAAATTCAACACAGGATCATACAACTCTATGGATGCATTGTAAAGAATCTGCAGTATTATCATAAGTGAAATAAAATTTATAAAATCAATGTTTTCTGAGACGGGAAGAATATATGCAGACAAGCAGCATACAGAAGGATTCTAAGAAGGATGGCAAATGGAGGGAAAAACAGAAGGACAAAGCTGAATTAAAAAGTGGTAGCATAAAAGCATTAATAGGGCACCATTTGTTTGTTTGTAGAGTGGTAGCTAAATAATATGTTCGACATGGAGGAAGGGAAGAGTGAAATAGTTTTGCACTGGCGTTGTCTGTGCCATACCTTCTGATGCTCAAACTGGGACAAAATCAATTTTGAGCATGGCAAATTAAAGAGAAATTCACTTGTGTGACAGTGATGGCTGCAGGTATAACTGTTATGGCATTTTATACAACCAATGTAGCAAAGTTCAGGTCAGTATATTTGCAGAAAATAAGAATGAATGCTGGCAGAACATTACTTTCACTCAGGCCCTAACAAGGCCATGTGCTAAAAGGACAATGACATGACAATAACAAAACTCAGTAGTATTGTTGAAGAGAAGAGTCGCTGCTGCATTCACACACATACAAACTGATGTCATGCACATACCGTTCATTCTCTCATACACCGTTCACTTTCTCCTACATCCGTACACAGTCACTGCTGCATTCACACACACATACAAACTGCTGTCATGCACATACCGTTCACTCTCTCCTACACCGTTCACTTTCTCCTACATCCGTACACAGTCACTGCTGCATTCACACACACATACAAACTGCTGTCATGCACGCATCGTTCATTCTCTTATACACCGTTCACTTTCTCCTACATCCGTACACAGTCACCGCTGCATTCACACACACATACAAACTGCTGTCATGCATGCACTGTTCATTCTCTTATACAAACTGCTTTCATGCACATACCATTCATTCTCTCATACACCGTTCACTTTCCCTCATACATACATGCATAATCTATTCTGCATTCGCAGACACAAGCAATCTACTTTCATGCATTCATTCACAGAGAAAAACACACACTCACACAAACACTAAGCGAAAAGCCTACCAAACTGATATATGCAATAACCGAAAAGTAAAGCTAGTGCCCACAACGGAACCGGAAAAGAAACTAGTGTTTCATAGCCAAAAGAAAAAGATTTACAAGAGCATTTATCTACATGGATTATAAAAAAAAAACATGTTCTTATTTTTTGTGGTATACAGAGTAGTTTGGGACTTGGCTTATGAGCTACGGGAAATCATGTAACTTTGCTTACATTGAAAACTAAGATTCCCTACATCCTGAATAAAGTAAAGTAACTGCTGTGCTACCGAGATTACACAGGAATCAGAAATTAAGTTGATTGTTGGGGTGGGCCAGTACTTCTAAGTGAGATCAGCCTACAGCAGACAGGTGGAAAAGCATATACAGTTTAAAAATAATTAACGGAAAAAAACAACAATCGGTATAATAACAGCTTTTACTGCGGTAACATTACATGAGTAACTGAGTAAAACAAGGCAGCATTTTCATCTGGTTGGAGGGGAAATAGTGTGTAGCAAAAGACTCGCAGACAGATCTCCGGTCATGAAGTTAGCAGCAGGATAAATAGAGGGATCCAGCAGTAAATTCAACAAACAGCAAAAAAAGAAAGGGAATTTTTACTGTTGGACCCCCTATTTATTTGCACAGAACAAAGGATTTTTAGGGCAGGGGGTTCAGGTGTTAAGAAAGTCATGGCTTGCCTTGTAAGACTGTCATTGGACACCGCCGCATGCTTGATGATACGCATAGAAAATCGGCTTGCTATGCAGAGGAAAGTACACAGTAAATTGAAGCCGATTTTCTTAGAAAAATGAAATGTGAACACCGTGTAACTCCATGCTGAAATTTAAGCTGGCAAGATAACTGACAAAATTCAGTTACTTTTTCAGCTTAATTTTCAACATTGGAGTTACAATCTGATTGCAAAGTTGTGCGAGCTGGGAGAAGACACTCGGGTGGAAAAGCATGCAGTTACTATCGTCTCACAGCGAGCTCGTGTGTAACCACAGAGACGCCATGAGACGTAGTCGGGGTTAATGAGTTAAGATGTTGCTCCCTTTTTTACTCCAACTTCCATTTACAGGGTTGTCTCAACAGCCAAAATGTTGCAGTGCATTTTACATACAATGTACAACCCACATAGTGAACAAGAGGAAACTGTATGCTGCAGCCAACCAGTGCTAATTTTCCTGAGTTTCCATCATGGCATTAATATTAAGGAGGAATCACAAGCTGATCTGTATGCAGATGTGGACATTTCTCACACACGAATATTCAAGAAAGAAATGCATCCCCTAATGGTATGAAATCTGTCAGAAATGACAGTAAGATCTTGATCAAGACTTGAGGTAGTCATAAGCCCAGGAAGGATAAGGCAAGTTAGGGTGATCATGGAACTCTGAAGATGTCCAGACAGACAACAGCCTAGCCTTTCAGTCTAAATGGCAATCTCAGGAAATGTTTCTGCACAGATCTGCATTAAGTAGGGTCTTTTAAGTTTTAAACTTGTCATCGTTTGAAAATAATTCTAAACCCTGATCTGCTGTACTTTTAAAGCAGTTCTTACAACTAAATTTCATTTTTTTCAAACATGCCATTCATCAAATTCCTCTACTCACATGACACCATCAAAAGGCACTGGTTACACAAATATACACATGGGTCTGCCGCAACCAAGTGTCAGAAATGTATAAATGCTTTATTTCACCAGCCCCTTTCACTCAAAAAAGAATACTTGCAAATCTAAACCTACTACCAGATCTAAGATATACATTTTATGATGCTCTGGCAGCTTGGTGAAAACAATTACATGCCCCTTTGATGGCACTCATTTAATAAATGTCAAAACCCCTTCTGCATGCTAAAATGACAGAATCGTTTGATCTGTGCTAGCACTGTTCATAACCAAATAAACCATATGCAAACAGGATACTGTCCTGCCCCCTTACACAAACACTTTTGGGTTAAAAAGGAAGGAAGACACTATGGATGCACCTAGAGCTGGACTCTCACCTTTGGATGACATGACATTTTTGCTACTGGGTTAAGTACACCTCCTTCATCATGTTTTCCCAAGACTATGAGATTGGGTTAGACAGGCATCACTTACTCTTTTAGAGATTATTTTCAGATTAAGCAATTCTCTGACGGCAACTCCAACACAGAAATGGCATGACATAATTACTGATTGTCTAAAGCAACAGTAAGTGTAGGCGAACTGGTGTTGGTCTGCCTTTTTGTTTTAACTGGAAATAGCAGGAGAGGGGATATCCCTATTGATAATCATAGCATTTCGTTCAAAACAAATATGTAGCAATGGTGTGCATTCTTAGGTTGGTAATGTTTGTTTTTGGCAGAATGATGGTACACAACCAATTGTTATCAACTGTTCACTGGGTGAAATTCTTTAGATGGAATAATTTTTTTTTTACATACTTTCTCTTTTACAGTTACTTAACATTTTGATCCAGACCTTCATTAAAAGTCACACACTAAAACTGATTTCCTTCTGAAGGAAGTGGAGAGTGGGTATCACACATAAACAGTCTACACTAACTCACTTCATAGTCTTACTCTGTGGCTGAAAAAAGTTATTGCCAAAGCCTCCTAGATCCATGAAGACCAAGTCTCAGTGAAAATTTAACACCACATCACCTTCTAGCATACTTCCAACAAAGAATCACCGGGATTTAAATAATTTCAGATCCAGTTCCCCAAACTACTCTACAAATAAAAATGTTTTAATGATTGATGACTCTACACTCAAAATATCATCTGTCATCTCTGGACAACAGGTGATGGAGAATTGTCTTTCAGATGTCAAGATGTCTGACATCTCAGGAGACTTTAAGATACTTTCAGCTGGCATATATGACTATGAGGGAGTGAATGACTTGGCAGGCAAAACTCTGAAGGATTTGTAGAGAGGCATGTCAGAAGCTCCATGCAATCACAACATGCAGGGAAGATTCTGGTCCTGACAGTAATCCTTCCTTCCTTCCCAAGAATGATGACCAAGTACAAAGACAAAATAAGTAGCATCAACAGTTGGCTAAATATTTGGTGCCAGATCCAATAGGTGTCAACATGAGATGAGATGTTAGACAGTCCTACATGCTCTGCCATGGACAGCCTGCCGCTCTTGTTCCAAGCCTTCAACATACTTGTGAAGCACCTCCCATGTTTAAGTAATTACTGAAATTTATTTTAAATGTTAAGAAAGCATTCTGCCTATAGCAAGGTTTTGTATTTATTATGTCTTCAGCCTCCGTGGCAACTGTGATAGCATCTCCATATTTGTTATGGACCACATCACCTCTAGATACATTTCCGGGGACCCATAAACACAGCTGTCATGTTATCGCCTGTTACAGGACTCTCTCTGTGACACATAGTAATCATGGAAGGTTCTTAAATGTAAATCAATGAACTACCTATAAACAAAAACTTAATTTTTTGGGAGAATAACTACCCATGAATCTATACCTCAAATGTAGGATACACCCAAAAGTTCTTTGTTTCATAAACAAAAGTTCCTGGAACAGATTATGTATACAGGCCTAATATTCTTTAGTCCTTACAAATATAGCTTTTTTCATGCACTATTCCACCAGTATCTCCTTCCCTGGTAAAGTGCGTTCATTCACTAATCACCTTAACAACTAAAACCTCTAAATTCCATAATATCTCAGAATTCAATGATTAAAAAATGTACAAATCTTACCAAATTCTATGATAAGGTTTGAAGATTCACATATTCTAGCTTAATGCCATACTCCTCCACAGCACGGAGCTACACAAAAGAGTTCATTGCCCACTTATATAAATGTATACAACTGACATTATGCATCAGATCTAAATATAATAGAAGGCTTAAAATGAAACCACCCCAGTGGTCCAACAGAGTAAACTTTGCAACAAAAGAAAAAAAAACTCCTTAAAATATAAATCAGATCGAAGGACCCTCTAATCAGGTAGGACATTAGAAAATTACTAAAACTTTAAAAATAACAGGACTATTAGGGCAGTCCATGAACTTGAGGACAACAACAAATCCTTCTTTAGTTATGTGTTATGAAAGAAAGAAATAATACCCAAGACTGTTCATAACTTATTCAAGATGGCACCACTAACTCTGACTCAGTAGACATTGCAAATATACCAGCTAACAAACTGAGTCCCAACTTCACTCTGGAAATGATGAGTCAAATCTTCTTATCCCTGAATCCCTCAGCCCTGCACCCCCCCAACCCCCCCGCCACCATCAACACGACCAAGGTTCACGTACTAAAGGTACTCTCAAAGACTAAAATACTTCCTGCATGGTACTTGATAATATACATTGCTGTTTAATAAACAGCACAATGGAAGTACTTGTGGAGCAACTCAAACTATTTAACCCGTGTTTAGTTACTGACATTCAATGCACAGTAGTGATGTCACTTCACAACGGTGGCCACATTGCTGACCCTGGGAATTACAGTCCCATCAGCTTGACAAGTCTCATATGCAAAGCCATGGAGCATATTGTAACTAACCTGATTAACTAAGGCATTAAAAATCTCATCCGGCTAGAGCTGCAGCAGTTTGGCTTTGCGAAGTGTAGATCCTTTCCAATGAATCTGGTTAATGTCTTTAAAAGAGTAACACAAGCTACTGACATCAGCCATGATGTATACACAGCAAACATTGACCTGGTCAAGGCCTTTGGCACTACACTAGGATAGATAGTATGCTCAATGCATTATAAGAAGACTCCCATATAGTAAGATGAACAGCAAACTGGCTGAAGGACAAAGCTCATACAGTGTAGGTAGCAGGTGCTTCATAAAAGAGTATGGAGGTAACCAATTGTGTTCTGTGTTGGGACTTGTTTTGTTTAGCATTTACTTTTCTAATTTCCAGACTATCAACCAAGACCTCTGGCTAACTAGGTTTGTAGATGACTGTAAACTGAGAACCATTGTCAAGTGACCGTTTGATACTCAAAGCCATGTGAAAAGAATGCTGATGTGCTAGTAATGGGCTTAAATGAAATCCTAACAAGTGTAATATCACTGTGTTTGGTAAATATTCCCTCCTTCCAGTACATGACATCAGTACCCCACTTTAAAATGAGAATGTAGTTAGAGATCTTGGTACTTTGGTTAACAATTCCTTCTCCTTTGATTATCATGTAACAACAGAAGTCAGGAAGCATTTCTACTTACCACAGCTGATCAACAAGGAGACACCTTCCAGTCCAAACAGGTCACTGTCTCATGTAACAACAGAAGTCAGGAAGCATTTCTACTTACCACAGCTGATCAACAAGGAGACACCTTCCAGTCCAAACAGGTCACTGTCCCATTATACTCAGCACTGATTATACCAATTATTGAATACAATGTCCTCTCTGGAATGGACCCTACTAGACCTATCTAACAACTAACAAGACATCAGAGGCCCCTAACTAGGGAGATCACCTGTTAAAAAACCTAAGCTACCTGAAAAAAATGGAAGGACTGTCCCTTTATTCAGTATCTTACAGACTTCTGAGGGGGGACTTATGCCTTGCCATTCAAGCCATTAGGAACTTGGTGGTCCTTGATCTTTTGAATCTCCATGAATGAAATAGTCCACAAGGGATCTAAATCTACAAGACAATGTAGAAAGAGATTCATTACACAACACCTTTCCCATCTCTAGAACTGACTTCCACTGCAAATTAAGCAGTGTAATACATTATCTGCCTTAAACCAGGAACTGGAAGTTTGGGCAGGTATTCACAACTTCAACCCTGGTCCGACTGGCCTGGCACTCCTTGACAAAGGAGGTTCAGGTTGAGGATGGATACTGGCAGATATTAATGGTCACGAGCCAACTGTCCTATATTTCCTATTACCTGATGATCCTTTGCAGCAAACCCTTGATAAAAAGGGTCCTGCAAGAAGTAAAGAAATTGTATTTGTCTACAACTGCTATGCTACACTATATGTTCCACCGGTCAGAAACTGTGTATATAAAAGACATAGCTTCAATTACGCATCAGAGCTTTTAATGGGGAGATGGCGTTATATTAAATAAATAGTCCTCCAGTCAAAAGTCATCAAATGTATAATTCATTTTAACAATGAGATCAATGAAGTCTGCAAGTAAGGAAGATGTCACCTTAACCTGACATCCAGAGTTCTCACAGTTAGTACACGTTGAGGCATTTAATTTTTTGTTCTAAATGAGTTTGTTTTGATGGGCAGCCATGGTGGTGCAGCAGTTAGTGTTGCCACCTCACAGCAACAGGTTTTCCGGTTCAATTCTCGACTGGGGTGCCTTCTTTGCGAAGTCTGCATGTCCTCCCTGTGGTCGCGTGGGTTTCTTCTGGGTGCTCTGGTTTCCTCCCACATCCCAAAGACATGCTGTATGTGGATTGGACACTCTAAATTAGCCCTAGGCATGAGTGCGTGCGTGTGTGTGTGCCTTCTGTGGAAGGTTGGGCGTCAGGCTGGCAACTCGACACCGTAAAACTCCAATGGCAATCATGAGCAGACAGGTGACCGGCTGTGGCGACCCCTAACCAGGAAAAGCTGAAAGAAGAAGAAGTTAGGAAATGGATTTTGTTCTTTTTCAAGCACTTCATTTCCAAGTATGTTTATTTCAGCATGTTGGGAGATGACAAGGTTTGCCTTGATGTAAAGCCATTGACCAATTTCGGGCACATGAACAGAACAAATTAAGAAAAAAACAACAAATAAAAGTAATTAAAAAATAAGCACATTACTGTATATGATTTAAACTGCTGGTACTTTATCTGAAATGTTTCTTATGTCAGCTGCAAACCTAAGGTTTCAGTTCCCAAAACGAAAGACATGCAAGTACTACAGCAAAAATCAAAAGTGGACTTAATGATAGAACTCCATTAGTTTTGTGTTTTCCACGTTCTGAGGTGTCACCTAACACTAATTCCTCAGTGGTTGCCAGATTGTCTGTGTCATTTCTCTCTTCCAGAATGTCTACTTCTTTTTTGAATCCAAAGTTAATATCAGACACTGCTGAGTGGATTTCTGTAACACCAGTTTTAATGCATTCAAATTTTTCTTCCATCTCTTTCAGAATTTCTGACGCTTTGCTAAGTTGTTTGAATGAGTTTTTGCTCCTTTTCATGAAGAAACTGGTGCAGTTTTGCAAACTCTTCTGCAATATATTTTTCTAAATTAACAGCATGTTCCTGGTAAACAAGTAATACAAATAAGAACAAGCTAACTTGCTACACATTATCATACCACAATACCAGTTATGTCCATATATTTACCTTGCATGACAGAAAGAACAAACTTAAGCTCGCAGGAAACAGAGACAGAGGAGCTGACTGCAAAACTGGTGACCTGGGTAAGGGGAGGGTTTTTGTCTTAATGGTTAAGGTCTTTACCTCACACATGCAAGGTAAAGGGTTTGATTCTGACCTTTATATTGTCTAGGCTTATAAAAGTCTGCAGACTGGTAGCAAGTATTTAACTATGAACCCAGGAACTCTGAACCTAACTAAGCCCATCTAAATGTGAAGCCACCATAATACTCTCTGGGGGAATGAGAGTGGAAACTCTACATAGATGACCCTTAGTCTATATTGACAATTAATGTAATGTAAGAGCTGTGTGTTCAGAGGGAGGTGAAGCTGGATCTGAATAAAGGATAAGGTAAGCCCCACACTGTCTGTCTGTATACCAACCTGACTTCTTCTATTGACTCCTGGTGGACTCTGATGATTAAACTGGTTTTCAGGAACTATGGTGAGCAAAGAGGTCAAACTCGTAGAAGGAAGAAGTTTTCTGCTGTAAGGTAAAATGTGGGCTCAGTCCCCTAGGCAGTCCTGTATCTGTTCATTATAAACAAGTTAGGGGGAACCATTGTGGCTAGGCCCTAGGCAGTCCTGTATCTGTTCATTATACACAAGTTAGAAGGAACCATGGTGGCTAGGCCATATCCAGGGTCATAACAGTAGAGGAAAGTGACAGCAATTAGGTTAAGTCATCATACACAACAGGCCACATTCCAAAAGACCTGTGTAGGTCTGTTTATAGAGAGAGGCCTTACACTGAAATAAGTTACTTAGACTGAGAGCAGATCTTTCGGAATCTGGTCACCAGTGGTAGGCCTGTTTATAGACAGGTCTTACACCAAAAGTAAAGCACTCACTCTGAGAACAAGTCTTTTGAAATCAGGCCAGACCTGTACCAGGCTAAGTCAATTGGAGAGCAAGTCTTTATGAATCAAGTCCAACAGATTAAGTAGGGCTGACAAATAGAAAGCTTAATTCTACAATATGAAAATCAGTGAATGCAAACACTGCAGCAGTTGTGTAGTGATTTAGTCCCAGCATCCAATAAGAAACTACAGTTGTGTAAAATCTAACCACACAGTGGATAAACATCTCTTCACTGTTGCAGTATTCTTTACATAAGGGATCTCCTGCCAAGGAAAGCCCAACATCTGGGCAGTATACCGTAGTCTTTAGTTCTTATACACATTGTATGTCACATGTATGCTCCCCACACAAAGAGTAGGGCATAAAGGTGACATATGAACACATGCACTCAGAACTGAAAATGCCCCAGAAGGGGAATGCCCACAGGGACAAGGAAAACATGCCCATCCAAGAGAAGATGATGATGATGATGATGATGATAAGCCCCTTGGCTAGAAGGGCAAGACAAGGACAAGCCTGAAGGGGGTAGCAGGGAGGGAATGAATACTGCTACAGTGAAGAAAAGCACATTCATGTTTATGCTAAGATTTTACACAATTGTCCTATGTCCTTCCATATCACTCAGGGGCGGCTCGTGGCATCGGGCTGCCGGACTGCAGCCCCCTCAGCTAGACGGCTGAGTAGTTTATTTTGTTTTTTTTTTTTATGTAAAAAAAAAAAATCTGTTTTTGTACTTTAAATTTCGAGTCCGCGACTCGAAATTACGCGCATGTGCATTGCGCACTTCAATCGCAACAGCGTTTTTTTTTTTTTCTAAATTCTTGCTGCAATGTTTTCATTGCAGCCCGGAGGAGCAAAGAAGGCATCATTGTGATGCCCAGAACTTCCCAGAAGTCTATGCGGTTGAGACACAAACCGCATAGATATGGAAGGGGCTCGGACTGCGACATCCGCAGGCACGTCATGACGTGCTTGCTGGACAAATGCTGCTGATTGGTTGTCGCTCTCTTCCCAGGCTTTATGTGCTGGGAAAAGAGCGAGAATCAGTCAGTCGGTTTTCGGAGTTGGAGTGGACCTGATATTGTGATCTTTTTTTCCTGGAGTGCTGTGTTTAGTTTTGTTTACAATAAAACATTTTTTTTTTTATTTTTTGGCTCAAGTGACAAGACAAATTATTTTTTAAGTAACGAGGCAATCAGGACAGGAGGACTGTGGTGGATTTATTGCTGCTTCTTTCATCAGGCTGTCAGTGGAATCAACAACAATAGGTGAGTTACTATTTATTTCATTACTGTCTTGCTTTTTTTAAAATGTTTTATGAAACCAGAGGGATAATTTTGAAAATAATATTGTGGTAGCATAATCTTCCAAAGGAGTTTGTACAAAAGGAGGATACATATCAAGCAGTCATGATACCATCTAGAATATCGGAGCATGGAAATAATAACACAGAACACTTTAAACTGAAAAACTGTCTTTGCAGGTTTCCCTTTATGCTTGTATACACATGGACAGTGCTACCGATTCCTTCCGTTTTTTTCCTCAGGATGTTATCTAACATTAATATCAAGGCTAGATGAGCTGTTAGATGGACACTCAGTCTCAAGGTTGTAGGTTTGAATCTCATGTTGAACAATCCCCATTTGACAGTAAGGTGGATCAGTGGTGCAATCTTTGTCTTGTAGAAGCAGGCTTCAGGTCTGACCTTTGTTTACTGTCTTTGTAGAATTTTGTGTTGTAGTTAGTTGAGTAAGACTATGGAATATTAATGAGCAGTGCAGTCCAGGGTTTGATTCCTGCACTCTCCCTTTGCCAACACGTGACTGTGCAAGTGATTAAAGCAGAGGATGCTCTGGAGCAATTGTGAAAGTGGACTATGCTCCTCAGTGGTCTCCTGGAATGCATGATTACCTATTATATAAATCAGGATTATTTCCATCTTTCTGCCTTTATATGTGGCTTCGGTCAAAATTTATGACTGAAGAATAGTAAAAGTTTAATGGTCACTGCTGGTGGAAAAGAAAAAAAAATGTTTTGCTCGTGTAATGAAAGTTCTCTGTCATCACATGCTCTTTGACAGCTTTGGGCTTCATTTCAAGCGTTATGCTCTGTGTGACATGTCTAATTACAGTACATATTTGAGTTATACAAAATGAATAGAAATACTACTCCCTGCTGCATGCTGTTATATTCTTTGCTTTGGCTAACTAATTCATGTGTTTCATAAGTAGGATACGCATTTGGTTATGATGCATGCATATTACATACAGCACTCCTTCCATCCTTCATTCTATTCTTTCTTGAAAATGTAACCAAAATAAACATATAAGATGCAGGAAAATGTTTACTTCATGGAAATTGTTATTAATAGAATATTTAGGTATGTTTGTGTGTCATTATCCTTTGTTAATTATCCATCATCTTTATTTAAGGGGAAATTCGCAGAAGCTTCTGAAGTTTACCTAGCAGGAGTGAAAAACTGCCCAGACCTTTTTTTCCTGCTGTATTTAGTTAAGTTAGACTTATTTAAGCTGAAGTGTTGTGCATTGCAGTTACCAGTACAAAGTGCAAATGCATTTAGTTTATTGACTAACTAATCTTGTGTTACACCTGTTGTTCTTGTTATTACATTTACTTGCTTGGGTAATAAGTGTTTCATTTTGGTGCTTATAGTTATGTTGAAGTGGTCGCTTGGGTGAATGTTTATGATTTTGGTGTTGTATTGTACTTTTATGTTATTGAAGGAAAGGGGCAAACTTTTCGTTTTGGTGCTTGGGGATACCTCAGCATTTTTCTGAAGAGGTCACTTGGGTGAATGTTTCATTTTGGTGCTTGTATGTTATTGAAGGGGTCACATGGGCAAATGTTTAATTTTAGTGCTTTTGCATATTGTACCTGGACATTTTACTGAAGGGGTCTTTTTTCTTTTAGGGAAATGTTTCATTTCAGTGCTTGTGTATACCTCGACATAGTAATGAAGATTTTACTGAAGGGGTCTTTTTTTCTTTTAGGGAAATGTTTCATTTCAGTGCTTGTGTATACCTGGACATAGTAATGAAGATTTTACTGAAGGGGTCTTTTTTCTTTTAGGGAAATGTTTCATTTCAGTGCTTGCGTATACCTGGACATAGTAATGAAGATTTTGCTTGGGGAAATTCATTCGTGTATCAGGGAAGTGCTTGTGCATACATGGTCAGACAGCTGAAGCGACCACTGGGCAAAATAATTTGTGTCATTTCAGTGCTTGTGCATACACAATACAAACTAATGAACGGGTTACTGGGGAAAATTATTCATTACTGTGTCAGTGTTTGGGAAATGTTTCATTTTGGTGCTTGTGTATACCTGGATATGTGATGTCATGTGGTTTATGGAAGAGGCTTGTTGGCCACTGAGTTATATGCTTTATTCAAGTGGGCCACGATCAGAAAAGTTTGAGAAACACCGGTATGGACTATTACTGCCCAACTCTCTGATATATTAGTATATGTAGAAAATGCAGTTAACTGTTATATATTCCTAGTGGAGATCACTGAAGAACAGTCTCAAACAAAGAGGTACTGATTGCATTAATAGGTGGTAGGATAGTTAGTTTGCATTTTTTTTTTCATTCACTGATGTGTCTTGTAGGTGGCACCTGTTATGAATTATCTTTTTACAGGTCAGTGAATAGAGTTTTTTTTTTTAATGCTACTTTTAAAGTTTGAGTGATTATTACTAGAGATAGATTGTAAGGGGTTAGTTTTAGTTTTCTACTTAAATTTATAAGTATTGCTTTGCTTGTTAGATAGTAGTTAGGCTGGCTTAATGTAAAGTAAAGTTAGTCAGACTAAGTGTATTTACCCACAGGACCCATCACAACGTATGGTCCTTATTGCCCTTACAGTCATCATTTCTATTAATAATGCATCAGTCTTTCGTTGTGCTAATATCACAGTTCAAGTCCTATAATTTATACTTTTTATTGCATCATAAGTAATGAAAATGTACTGATATCATTATCAACATTTATATAAAGCCAGCCTATCTGTGCAGTGCTATGTATTCTCTGAAAGGAGAGAAGAACAAATAGGAAGGATATAACTAATCTTATAATTTTCTACAAGTACATTTACATAATTAGCTCTAGATTGAGGTCAGTGCTCTGACCCTCTCTGGGGAGAATGAAACCAAAGTTATAGCAATATAACAAACATGATTTTCATAATTGGCATTTCATAGAACATTAAAATGTCTGATATGCTCTAAGTACTCAATTTGGCATTACAAATATACAGCATCTACGCCAAGTGCCTCACTGCACATAAGGCAGTAGTAAAATTAGCCATTAAGGGGCCATCATTATTTTATTATTGTTAATAAGAATAGGAACCCTGGGAAGTATATTTCATAGCACTATCAGTCAAGAAATGCAAACCAAAAATATATCTATTTTAGATAAATGAGGCTCTGGGTGGAGAAGAAAAAAAAAGCATTTTTGCTGAGGTAAATTGGACTGATGTTGATGACATCAAGTGTTTTAGCATGTTTACAGAGTGACATTCAGTATCTTGTGCTACAGCCAGGTTAAAACTTAGATTTAATGATGGTCTTTCTGCATTTGGTCTTTGGCATTGAGAAGTTAGTAGTGTTGTCTCTGGACTACTGTGCATTAAATGAAAAGCCCATTAGCTACTCTTTCTCCTGTCACGTTCATTTTGTGCTCCATATATTTGCTGCATTTTGTTTTATGCTTATTATATCATAGAAGGTTAGTATGCTAAGTTAAGTTCACTGACAGGTGTTTTTGAGTTTCAGATTTCAGATTTCATACCCTACAGAAAAGTCATACTGATGCAAGACCTACTGAACTTTCTAAGTTTGTAAGAGCAGCATTTAAAAATTGT
The DNA here is from genome assembly GCF_019279795.1 of Protopterus annectens. NCBI lineage: Eukaryota > Metazoa > Chordata > Ceratodontiformes > Protopteridae > Protopterus > Protopterus annectens. Next base: position 1,685,136,368 of record NC_056744.1, on the reverse strand, counting down.
CTGTATTTTGACCTTTGTCCTATTTTTATTTATGGCCTTATCCAGATTTCTTGCTCTGAGGTTGAGTATATGAAATGTGTCATGGGCTAGGGGCCATCAGCCAGAGACGTTTCAAATTGTGACATACTTGTACCCCCACTCCCCCATGTAGTGACTTTAGATGTGTCCAGGTTTAGAGTATCCCTCCAAGGTAGATGTGTCCAGGCAAGGAGCACTTAAAGAGTATCCAAGGTAGACACAAGTACAGTCATGGCTTTTAATCTGTCCTTTTGCAGAATGTTCTGGTTTTCTGTCATTTTTATACTGTTGACTTTGTGTATTCAGAAAATGCATTTTGTTGGCTGCTTGTCTTTTTATACTTTATTTTGACTGGCATTCCACTCCAGTAATGTATTTAAAAGTAATTTATTTTTTTGATTCATCACAGCCTTTGCTTCCCATCTAGATATTAAGCAAGCTGTCATGTAGCCCAGGCATTGAAATATTGTTTTCTTTACCACTTCATTTTTGTTTTGATTGGACTCTCATGGTGATAGCTTGTAGGCAAACAGGGAAGCAGTGTATTTAAAATACCAGCTTTTGTGGTTTTATATTATTTTGAAAGTATTTTAAGCTAATGTCTTGGAAATGAACAAATTTTAATGATTGACTAATGCAATGGATTAATACACTCCAGTGAATCATACTGGCTTCAGGCTACACCTCGCAAAACAATACTGTCTGAGGTAGTTAAACATTCATTTGGCCCTCCCCCAAGACCCACTTCAGATTGCACCAACTTTACAGAAAGGATGCAGATTAATTATACACAAGAGATAAGTAATTATACAGTGTGGAGAGACTCTTAACTTAAGAGCAGAATAACCCTTATTAGATTCTGGAAGATCAGAAGGCTAGGAATTCTATTCCCTCCCCAAAAATAGCAGCACATAGTAAATGGCTTTAAGTTATAAAAATTTCACACTCTTAAATTAAGTTGGAGACCGAGTATCTACAGGCTGAATAGATTGGTAGTTACAACATGCAGAAAATGCTGACTTTTATGGGTTTATGGCAGTCCAGGTGTTTACCCTGCCCTGAGGCCCTGAGGATTAATGTTTCATGTGTTTGTTTTAGTGTACTTGTGATCATATTCAGTGGTTAACTTGGAAACAGCAAGCAGTCCAGTGACACATTTATCTAAGTTAGCTGATGTGCTTCCCTCTTAACAAACTTGCACTGCAGTGTTATATTTTTCTTTGTTGTACTCTTAACATTTTCCCAGTACAAGACGTCTGAGTGTAAATAATTATTTTTTAGGGGGTGGGTCATTAGCACTACTACTACTACTGCACTTCTATATTGTATTTATATATATATATATATATATATATATATATATATATATATATATATATATATATATATATATAATTTTTTTTTGCCAGTATATTGTCTGAGAGTAGCTATAATTATAATAAAATGAAAAACATAACATAACATTTTCAATTAGGGTAGAATGCTTGCATTAGAATAATCTAAAAATAAGCAGGCAGTGTACTACACATGCCTTGTGTTTTAAATCAGTATATGTGGTACTTGAATACTTCAGAATCAGTACATGTGAAATGGAAATGTGTATTGGTCTGGGACTGGTACTCTGTATGCATCCTCCTTTTCTGGAAAATAAAATTAAAAGATATTGTGCATACAAATAAGGAAACGACTGCATGTGAAGCTTGTACATGACTATGGTGGTTACATAACATAATACAGTATGATCATTTTTGGCCATTTTAGTAGTCTTTCTTTCGGGAGGTTGGGGCATTTTAGATAATTTTTGTCAGAAATAGCCTGGGGGGGGGTCTCTGAAATGAAATGGCCTGTAGTTTACAGACACACCAGCAAATAAAGTAAGATTATGTGCAAGTTCTTGGCTATTGTGATGTGAAAGAAATGCAACCATGGTGATTTATTTCGCTTAAACATTGTAGGCTGAAAGCAGTTTCTCTGGGTAGGGAGTTGGGCTGGGGGCAATGCTTGTGTGAATAGCTGCAGTTCTGTCTACATTTTCAACAGTAATGTCGATTTCACTCAAGTAAGATCGACCAGAAGCTGAAGCTCTGAAATCTGAGTGGTTTGTATGTGTGTGGTGGGGGGGGTCAAGGAATTTTTGTTAAACCATGTTTTATTGTAGAAAGTCTGGTAAGTAAAATTAATTTTAAAATTTAAATGTGTATTTGGCTGATGCACACAAGCTGTGATAGTGAGTCTGTCAGCAAAATGAAAGTATGCAATGCAGTTGTTAGTATTTGTACTTTAATCCTGACCAGTAAAAAGCAGCTACTTCATTAGGTAATGGGAGGGTGTTTGTGAATTCATTGAGGTGACTGCCCTTGTTTACTGTCAGTTATGGCTTTGCAAGATGACTGTTTGGGTAAAGTCTGCTGTTGGGCAAGCCTGTAACTACCATTTCTGTGCAATGGACTAAATTAATGCAGCCATTTGCAGTTCATTACTTTTTTTTGCTTTCTGATTTCAGAGGTTTTTGAGCCAGGTACTTTTGGTAGGCTGTTGGGATGGGGACTTTCATGTCGCCAGTGTTGGAATGAAATAACCATTTAGTGTTGTAATTCTGGCTTTGCAAAACTCTGAGGGAGTAAGCAATATGCATACAGGCTGTGGGACTACAGTCTCTGTGCAGCAGATATATTTTAATTCTGGAAGGATCAAAGCAGAAAGTATAGTGGAGGCAATGGAATGACTGCCCCTGTTAGTCCTGCAAAGACAATGTAAGTTGTGACAGTGTGTGCATCACAAATGCATTAATAGTCTTTAATCCTGGCAAGACCAAGCCAGATAGTTGGTAGATCATGGCTGTGGCACTGTCAATGAAATGAGTGCTGTTTCTGAAGCTGTAAATCATTACATGTATACAACAGTGGCACTTAAATCATTTCTGCAATATCTTCATTTTAGAGTTGCAACAACTCGACTACAATAACCAGAATGAGTGAACAGAGTGAGCAGAGTGTTACAGTGGCCTATCTGAAATCTATTAATTTTAAAGAGTTGATTCTTAATGAGAAGTTAGGAATCAAGAGGACTGGAAGACCCACACCTGATCTGAAGATAGAGTCTGCAGGTACAAGTAGGTCAAGAACATACACACGCAGCTTCAACAGGTCAGTGTATGACAAACACACCTGGATCTGTGGTTGTGAGGAAACAAACAGCTTGTACTGCTTCCCATGTTTGTTATTTGGTGGAGAGGAAGCCTGGACATCAAAGGGTATGGATGACCTGAAGAGACTGGAAGAAAGGTCCAGAAGGCATGAAGTGTCTGCTAAACATCTAGACAATGAAATGAGTCTATCAGTGTTGGGAACTGTGGATATCAGGTCTCAGTTAAATAGTGGATACCAGTTATCAGTAGAAAGACACAACAAGAAAGTGGATGACAACCGTCATGTTCTGTCTATTTTAATAGAATGCATGAAGACGTGTGGTGCACAAGAACTAGCTTTCAGAGGTCATGATGAGTCTGAAGAGTCAAGGAATCCAGGAAACTTCCGGGCAATAGTAGAATTAGTCAGCCAGTTTGATAAGAAGTTGTCAGACCACATGACAGCTTCAACTGTTTTCAAAGGAACATCAAAAACTATTCAAAATGAACTCCTGGACTGCATGCTAACAGTATGCAGAGAAGAAATAAAAAAAGAGATTCGTACTGCAAAATTTATAGCAGTAATTGCAGATGAAACCACTGATTTTGCTGCGACGTGGCAAATAGCTATTGTGTTCTGTTACTTTGTCAATGGACAGGTGGTGGAATGTTTTTGGGGATACTTTACACCACTTAGACAGACAGCACAACATATTGCTGTTGTGATAGAACAACAGTTGAAGGAAGTAGTGGGAGACCAGCATAAAAACGTGATTGCTCAGAGTTATGATGGTGCATCGGTTATGAGTGGTGTTCAGCATGGGGTCCAGGCCATCATAAGAGAAAAGTTTAAATATGCCTACTATGTACACAGCTATGCCCACCAACTTAATCTGGTAATGCAAAGAGCCGCACAACAGAATACTGAAGCAAGGATATTTTTTTTAACACTTGGTGGAATTCCAGCCTTTTTCAGTCGTTCATCTCAAAGACAAGCTGCTCTGGATAATATAGTATCACGACGCATTCCAAGAGTGTCAGGAACATGGTGGAATTTTAACATCCGTACTGTAAATGCAGTGTACGAGAACTTGGAGTCGCTGGAAGAGTGCTTTGATTATTTGTGCAGGAATCCTACATCTGGTGCAGCAACTGTACTGGAAGCAAATGGGCTACTGCAATCACTTGAAGATGACCAATTTAAATTTTGGCTTGCTGTCTTCCATTGTAGAATGCCCCATGTTGATGTTCTGTACAGGCAACTTCAGTGTCGTACCACAGATGCAACTGCTGTTGAAAAGGATGTTCATACATTTTTGGATGCAATTGACAGTGTCAGATCGGGTATCAATGGTACTGCAGAACAGTACCTACATACAGAGAACATCTGGTTAAAACGTAGACGAGGGCCATCAGCTTCCCGACCACTGCATGAGACCTTGTCAATTGCTGCAAAGGAAGTGTGTGATGTCATAAGGTTCCAGGCAACATCACGATTTCAACAAACTGGCCATCTTCAAGCTTCTCAGTTACTTCTGCCTGGAAAGTTTTCAACATACATAAGAGAGTTTCCAGAAAATCTGTTCACAGGAACAATGGACAGCTATCCATTCCTGATGAGGGGACAACCTAGAACAGAACTTGGAGTGGTGTATCAACGTGAAGACTTTAAAGCAGCTGGCAGTGCAGTCAAGATGTTAAAATTCTTGTTGGACAACTCCTTAACCCATGTGTTTTCACAGACTTACAAAGTGTTGTTAATTATAGCCACCACACCAATGTCAACTGCTGAGGCAGAAAGGTGTTTCTCAACACTGAAAAGGATTAAAACATTTCTTCATTCTACAATGGGGCAAGACAGATTGAATGCTTTGGCTATGCTTTCCATAGGAAAGGAGTTAATGTGGAGTATACCCAACTTCAACCAGAGAGTTATTGATTATTTTGCACAAAATAAAGAGAGACGAATGGACTTTATCTATAAGTAACGGAACACCATACAGAAGAACACAAGAGGCACTTATTTGGTACTATACTAGTACTACAAGCACTTATGTAACCCAGCCACTGGGGATGCACAAGCCAGTGCATTTCTTCGTGCCGGTCCCAAGCCCGGATAAATGGGGAGGGTTATGTCAGGAAGCCTGGGCATCACCACATATAACCTCCTGACAAAATTTTGTGGGACAATACAGATTTTGATACAAGATTGGTCGAGGCCCAAGTTAACAATCACCAGCACCAGTACTACTCTTTACCAAAAGGGTGCTGGCAGAAATTGGGGGGAGGCTACTGTTGGCTCTAGAAGAGAGGGAAGGCAGAAATTGGGGGGAGGCTACTGTTGGCCCTAGAAGAAGGGGAAGGCATGCCCAAAGGTAGTGTGATTTGGACATGTGCTGAGGGATGCTAAAGAGGGATGCTACTAGGTATATTGGGAGAAGGATGCTAAGGATGGAGCTGCCAGGGAAGAAAAGAGGAAGAACTTGTAATTAGATTTATGGATGTGGTAGAGGAAGTGATGTGGTGACAGAGCAAGATGCAGAGGACAGGAACCAATGGAAACAGATCTGATGTGGCAACCCCCTAACTGGAACAACTGAAAGACTACAAGCACCTATTTGGAACCAGCTGGGGGTCATGTGAATATTATTTGCTTTGGGAAACTTAAAACTGTCCCTTTTGAGCCTCCATGAAAAAGGGGGTGGGAGAAATCCAGTATGACCTGATGTGTTCCAGACCACAGCTTCTAAGGTGCACGACAGCTTCTCCTCAGGTGCAGAAACTGAGTATGAACTACTGTTTGCAGTATACCGCAGAGGTAAGTGTTTAAACCAATGTGTGTATGTAACAATGTGTGCTGTGTAGACTATTCAGCATGTGCCATACTGACTGAGCATTTATTTCATGTAAATAAGTATGTGAAGCATTGATCCCATTGCACCATAGCCACCCCGTCTTGTTGGCCACACCCATCCAGCTGTCTCCTGCAGCCCCCCTATGATTGGAAGTCACCAGCCGCCACTGATATCACTACTGAAATATTCTTTACCCAAGGGAGAGTATAGGAGTGTAAGAGGAAGGAATAGAAGAGCCCTTTACAAATCCATGCAGGGTAGCCCTGACAAAGCCTGCCTGGCCCTTGAAATAACATCCAACTTGTAATGCTCAGTGAAAGTTTGAACAGAGGACCAAGTAGCAACCTCAAGGATGGAACTGGCATCCAGACTCTTAAAAACAATCACCAGAGGGAGGCAAATTCCCTAGTAGATTGCAACTTTACTGACGAGAAAATATATTTTCAATGAAAAGAATAACAAAAAAATGACCCTAGAAATCTAGGAGGAGATTATTTGCTCAGAAATAGCCAAACCCATTGTCCTGAGATGAAAGGAAACAAAATTCTGCTCAGATTTGTGAATAACTTTAGTTTTACCCAAAATGTTACCTGAGCTGTCAGCGCAAATCTATGGTGTGAAGAACCTTCTCAATGGCAGAATGTAAAGAAGAAAAAAAGGAAGGAAGATGAATAGACCGATTATGAGATGATTCATTGACCGCCTGGGCATAAAAGAAGGATTTGTACTAAGAAAAACCTGTATCTGTGGAAAACTAAGAAAGGAGGAATAGCCATGAGACCCTAAAGCTCATGCACTCTTTTGGCTGAGGTGAGAGTTTAAAGAAGAACAGTTTCCAAGTACAGTGTGGTACGGAAGTTGAAGAAGAAGACGACTCAAAAGGAGCCGAACTCAAGTTTTCAAGTACATAATTGTGTCCCCGTAAGGAGGAATGGGCTTTTTGGGAGGCCTGATATGAAGGCCGCCATTAAGAAATTGCTTCACCTCAAACCTAGAGGTCAGAGCAGGAGTCAAAAACAGAAATTGCTGACCGGTGAAGCTTTGACTAAAGAATATGCCAATCCAGCATGAAGCAGATCACACAAATAAGAGAACCAGAGCAGCCTGCATAGATAGGGGATCCCTATGGCGAGAAAGGCACTAGACAGAAAATCTCTTCCATTTGGACATGTATGATTTCCTGGTAGTAGTGTCCTGGCCTCTTGCAGAACCCAAAGCATGTCCTCAGAAAAAGTGCTTAAAAGGGATCAAACGCCTATCACCTACAGTGTAATTTGAAGAGTGGACAAGTGAGAATAGATGGGTGACTCCTTGTCTTGTGTAAGAAGATCCACCCGGTGAGGTAACTTGTCATGATTCCCCATGGAGCAGTGTGAAAGAAGAGGGAACCAGTGCTGTCTGGGTGAAAAGGGAATCACCAGCAGGATTTTGGGAGAGTCCTGCTGGATCTTGTGCAAGACTCATGGTGCCAGAGGAAGGGAAGGAATGCAGAAAAAGCCTTACAAAGAAAATACAGGGTTTCCACTTTCCAAGTCAGAAGACTTTTGGGAATCTGGAACAAAAAACAGGAAGTTGTCTGATCAGAGGGAAGGCAAAATATCTTCCAGAGGAATATCCCATGAATGGACAATTCCTAGGGACACATTTCTGTGAAACATCCATTTGTGAGCTTGTGTGCTGGACCTGATCAAGGAGTCTGCCACTAGATGTGCGGCTGAGAGAATATAAACCATCTGAAGAGTCACTTGATACTGGATAGCTAGATCCCAGACCTGAAGAGCTGGTCAGCAAAGAAGACAGAACCTTCTGCTCCCTTACTTGTTGACATGACACATCACTGTTGTGTTGTCTGTGAAATTTTGATGAGCCATGGATGAAAGAATGAATGACAAGCCTGAAGAGGCAGAAGCAGAGCCCTCATCTCCATTATACTACAGCAGTCTAACCTCAGATGAGGAGGCCAGAGACCCTGAAACTTGAGGATGCCACAGACGGAGCCCACCCCCTGACTGAGGCACCTGTAAAGGGCTTCTGAGGTGGAAATGGAACTTGAAAACAATCCCTGGTTTGGGTGTAAGTTGATGAATCCACCACTGAAGCTTGAGCTTGAGATCAGGAAGGAAAGATGTCAGGAAACTCATGGGGTAGCAATGTTAAACCACAGTGACCAGAGGTAACACTAAAGCTTCCACATATGCAGCCTGGTGAGGGGGAGCATGGGAATGGTGGAAGCTATGAACCTGAGAACTCTGAGAGATTCCCTGGCCATCACAGCCACCAGAGGAAGAAGAGATTCAAAAAGGCAATTAGAGGCAGAGCTTTAGGAGCATGAGGACTATCCAAAGACACAGCCAAGGAAAATATGATCCTGAGAAGGTGTCAGGACAGATTTCTGGTAGTTTATGGTGAACCTCACACTCTGCAACAGTGAAGTACTAAACCTGAGATCCTGAAGCAGAGTACTGGGGGTAGGAGAGTCTATAAGCAAATCATCTAGATAGAGAAAGAATTCCTCAAGCCTTCAGAAAGCAATGACAGGAACATGGCATTTGGAGAATACCCTTGGGGCATTAGAAAGTCCAATGGGCAAAGCAGAGAACTGAAAATGCAAGGAAGAGAGAGAAACAAAACTCTCCTAAAGAGAGGATGGACGAGGATGTGAAGGTTTGCATCCTTGAGATCAAAAGAGACAAGAAAGACCTGGGATAAAAGAGGAAACAATGTTTGCAGATATAACATTTGATAGGAAGGAATCGTGAGAAAGGTTTTCATCCAGAAAAGATCCAGAATCGGTTTCCAAGAAAAAGACCAGAAAAATCCTGGAGTAAAATCTCTTCCCTACTTCGGCAACAGACATAGCTTGAATGGTGTCCTGAGCCAAAACAGAGTGAAGAACCTCTGGTAAATGAGATATCTATTCTGGAGTAGGTTGAGGAATGCTTGAAAAAGGTGGAAGGGACTCCCAAACCATGAAATATTGGGTCTATATAAGTAGCTCGAACAGTCAATGTCAGGCACAAATAGACACACATACATCAATCTACCTCTTTACAGAAATGTTTCAACATCAAAACACATAATAGTGAACCATTATAGTTGGCCAACACTGCCTCCTTAAATTACGTCTAACTTTATGTATTCAATGCGGAGCCAGGGAGGCGGTGTTCGCCAACTATGATGGTTCGCTATTATGTATTTTGATGTTTAAACATTGCAGTAAAGAGGTAGATTGACATATATGTGTTGATATGTTTGCGCTTGACATTTTGACTGTTCAAGATACTAATATAGAGCAGAAATACTTCTAACAGATAATGGACAGAATCCAAGAGTCTGTAATAAGCTGAGGCCAGTTTGGAAAAGACAGGGGCAGATGGAGGGACAAATGAACCTGGGTGAGGGCAGGAGAAACCAAACTGTCAAGTACAATCCAGCTTATCCTGGAAAGGAGATTTCTGGGAGGAAGAAGTCTGAGTAGATTTAGCCGGAGGCATATTACTAGATCCCTTCCCACCTTAGTAACAGTGAGATATTGTCTATGAACAAAAAGCAGACTGGAAATAGGTACAAAAAATGTTTCATCCTGCAAGGCTTCACTCTAGTCTTGGACAGACCTGAAAAGTTCAGCTGCAGAATAACCAAAAATATTTTTATTTTACAGAACAGTATCCAAACTTTGGCCTTAATGTCATCAGACAAGGTCTGAAGAGGAAGCTGGGAATAACATCTAATAACTGAACCAAACACAGCAGCCTTGGAAGAGGAATCAGCTGCATCAGAGCTACATCTGTGAACTGGCTTTGTCCATGTACCAACCTGATTAAGTTAAAAAATGAAATCATAACTGAATAATATCTTAACATATAATATTCAACTACTTTCTGTACCAGTCTGATGATTTTTGCTTTAATGTGTCAGACCATGTTAACTATGAGTCCCTATTGGGAACATTACTAAACCATTGTATATAACTCCTTGTCTTATATTTTCTATGCATCTAACTTGTATATTCATTGTAATCCTGTCTACTGGAGCTTTTCTCCCCGGGTGTCCACTGAAAACGGATATATATCCAGTGGGACTATCCCAGTAAATAAATGTAAAATAAATAAATAAATCTGACTGAGTGGCAGGCAACTTGAGAAGTACAACCCAGCAAAGAAAGGGCCAAAGCCTTCCTCACAGAGTCAGGAAGTTCAGAAACCACATTAGAAACCTGAGAAAGGAGGGCTAACACATACAGTGTCATTTGAATCTGGCAGCTGATGGCCCAAAAGGATAAAGTGGACAGAAGCCAGATCAGACCTAACTGTTTTGCCTTCTTCTTGGCATACAGCGGGTGCTCAGGAAAGGAGGATTCCACCATAGCAGCCTGACCAACAACTTCAGATGCTGACTCTCCATGTACATTGACAAAGAGGAGATATGACTATGTAGGTTCTTAGGCACAAATACCTGGCAGAGAGAACACTGCTTATGATCATGGGAAGTACACAAACAGAACAGACACTTGTTACAGACTTTATGGGGAATCTGCCTCCAACACTGATATTGTCCCCTTCTGGATAACATGAACACAATAACCATAACAAATAAGAAAAAAAGAGAAGGAACCCCAACTGGGCACTTATGTGAAAATGCAGCTTGGTAACCAGCACAGCAGAAAGGCATTCAGATGAATGTTCAGCATTAGAGTTTGGACTGTAAGCAAAGACGTTCTGTGTGTGTGTGTGTCATGTTTACACCCTAACCCTTACATGAGGAGCATACTTGTGATGTACAATGCCTATAAGAACTAAAGGCTTTGATATTCTGGATGGATGTTGGGCTACCCTTGGCAGGAGAACCGTTGGGTAAAGAATACTGCAACAGTGACATGGAAGGACATCTTGCAGTGTAACTTAAGTACAAATTCTGCAATGCGTCAGTGTAGGTGTGGCTCTGAAATTCAGGAATAGACATGATGGAAAATAAGTCATGTGGGTTTGTAATCTTGGGAAATATGTATGATGAAGAATGCATCATGTTTACCTATGGAATTAGTGAACAAACGAGATATAGACTGACTTGTGGGATTATGGCGATGACTCTATGAAGCTATGGATCACATCTCAGATATAAAATGACCTGCATGCATCTATGACAATGGATATAGGTGTGTGTGTGTGTGTGTGTCCGTCTGTCTATGGTTGGTAAAGAGATCACTAAAAGATCTTATAGACTAGGGAATACACTGTAGATAAATACAGCCTTATTAGGGTATTCAATATTTTGGGAACAAAAACAGCAAACTGGACCAGCACCGAGATTAACCGTTCTTGGAGAAAAACGGTTCAAAACAAAAACTCCAAGTATCAGACAAGCGCAGCCAATGAAAACCAAGTTCATTCTAAGTCCACAATGCTGTCAGGCACAGACCTTCATACAACAATAGAAATTCACATTTAAACAGCCAAAGTTAAAAATCATATGACTTAGCCCCAGTCATAAAACACATTCAAACTAAAATTATTTAAAAACAAAAAATACTTAAATTTAATTACACATTATCAATTTTTTTCTAAAAAAATTCACCTTAAAAGTCTGTTTATTAACTAATGCATGTTTAAACCTATATTAAAGATAAAACTGATGATATTGGGCTGGATTCACAAAGCCTACGTGTAAGAGTTACAAGGCTTACACGGAGGATGCAGTTAAACGGTGTGATGTCAGCATGTCATGCATATGCATGAGGGCATGCTGAATCACACCTAAGGCTTACACGGTCCGTGGAAGACAGTAGGGGGCATGTCCGTAGGCTGAGCCCTGCAAATGGACACACCCCCAGAAGAGTAAAAGTCCCGAAAGTAAACCCCCATGACAGAGTCCATGGAAATGTGAATAAACACAACACAACACATGCCCCCACAGACTATGAACATAAAATATATAAATGAACATGTTATATATTTTTTTAAATTGTAAAGATGTTTGCCCGTGAGTGCGCCCGTTTGCATGGGCGTGCCCGTAGCTAAGCCACAGTTAGCAGTCAGTGGAAAAGCATATAAGAACTAAATATGCAAAGTAAGCCAAGAAGCAATAGCGTAGTGGTAGAAACGTCGGCCGAAGAGCAGGCAGTCATGGTTCGAGCCCCCACAACATCAATTTTTATCTTTAGTGAAATAAGCATGAAACAAGTCCCTGACATATATTTACACATATAAAATTATATTTATGCAAAATGTAATGAAATGGGCCATTTATTTTGAAGAAACATGAGATGAAATAATAAAAAATGCCAGATGTGCCTATAGCTGAGCTACAGTTTAACAAGTTGAGTGCAGGTGGGCAGTGGTTTAACAGGTGTAAAATGAGTGCCCGAAGGTGAGCAGTGGTTTAACAGGTGCAAAATGAGTGCCCATAGGTGAGCAGTGGTTTAACACGCTGAAACTGTGTGCCCGTAGCTGAGCTGAGCGTAATATGCGTGCTGACAGCCAAACGACGGGTAAACCAGCGTACCCCGTTTGCGCGGAGCTGCATGCCGCGCCAACAAGCTAACCGACGGGCAACATTGAGCAGGCTGTAACAAAACTGCCTTTACACAGACAAACCTCCTAGCCTGTGCAGACAGTCATAAAATATAAAAAGCAGTGGCCAGGTTCAAACCCAGGATACCATGTACCATAGTCAAGGTACTGAACCACTAAGCCATGACAGCTGTACTTAGAAATGCAGTAATAGCAAATATATAGGAATGAATAGAAAGAGGAGCATGACAAAGCAGGTTTTGTGAAGCTAATACAATTCCAAAATGGCCAATCACAGATAAGTGCGGGAAAAACGGAATATATAAGCCCCATAGGTGGGAATACACAGCATAACCGATTGTAGAACCAACTTGCAGCCAGAATGTCAGGTGTAGGTGAGGGTAGTTGCTTTTGAGCACAGAGGTGGGGCATTAAGGAGTCCAAATATATGGTTTGGCTCCTTGTCCACAATCATGAGGCCCAACTCATGCAGGGCCAGGTCCTGTGGGGAGCATATAGGGCTGAGGCGTGGGACTGGTTGGCTCATGATCTTACCAGTGCCACAGGGATTCCAAGGACTGGTGAGCAGGTCCATCACCACCATGCGGACCTGAAGAGACGGAAGCAGGACCAACTGAACCATTGGATCCAGGAGGCCCAGCAAATGCCCAACGCCCCACTACTGAGTAAGTTACATCTAATTATTTATGTAAGAAATTAACCTCGCTGATATTATGGAGATGTGTATTCCAATATTACTTTATTTATATTACAGCTGCAGGTGTCTGTTCTGTGAACCGTAGAGCCTATGGCGATAGGCTGGTGTGGTTGCGCCACCAGGCAGGTCAGTAATCCTCTCCCTGTAACTGTAAATAAATATAAAAGTATGACAGTTAGCAAGAGTGCAGTGTAGTCACTAAGTAATAAAATGTGCAAGTAACGGTGTAAGAGGGTTTGCAAGTATTGCTTGATTACAAAAGTGTGTTGCAGTCTGTAATCCAAACAGAAAAATGAAAATGTCTGAAATAAAGTCTGAAATAAAGATGTCCCACCTGTAATATAATAGTACACAACCTGCAGCAGGCTGAAAAGTACAGCTGCAGAAGCTGAGTAAAACACGTGTGAAATATATCCCTGTTGAAATACAGGAACATGACAGAAGTGAGACTGTTGGAAAGGATTGTAATAACTACAGGTAAAACATGTCAATAAAGCCTAGAAGTAAGTACCATCCTGAATTGTAAAAATAAAACAAGTGAGAGAGTGTGAGAAAGAGTTATGAATCCACCAATAAAGTAGTAATAACTCCTGAATAAAGTATACTGCAGTCAGTACAGAATGAAATGAATGTGACAAGCAGAACCAAACTGCGAAATGTGTTCAAAATGTTCCTGCAGCTGGAATGTGCATCCCAAAATATGGATATGTTGCTCTCAGTCTGCAATATACAGATAGTATGGTTGTCTGAAATACCAAACTTCCACAGTTGTCTATAGCTATATAAAGCAAATGTAGCAGGATGATGTAGCTGAACAGAGCCAGATATGAACGTGTATGAATAAAAATGAAAATGTATATTGATGTAGCAGTAACATTCCTATCACCAACCTGAAGTAGTTACCACATAGGAAACTGTAGGTAGAACTGCAGTGTGTATATATCTGCAGCTATTAGAAATGTACAGCATATGTATTGGTATTTGAAGGTGTTAATTAAATTTTCTTCACCCTACCCTATAACCACATATAGTCCATTCCACGTGAAATTGGTATGTGCAATCACAATTAACACCCCTGGACATTTGTCCTGTTGGGTCATACATATTTGCATGTACGTTGATGCATCTGCCCTGTTCATACATCCAAACCTGATGGCCTGTTGCCCTCAATCAACCCTGCATGTTGTTGGACTGTGTATTGCTGTTCAAATTATGCATGTGTTATGCTTGCTGTTTAATGGTTTGAATATCTGGGTGTTTGGTTAATGGGAATACTAATGCATGCTGTTACAACTAATTGTGAATGGTATTGTATGTTACTAACCCAAACTGTCATGACATAATGCAAAACATAGGACGACAGGATAGGCGGGTTCCAGCGGACACACCTCTCCCACCTCAGCTGGCAAGTGCACCTGGCAGTAGTGCCCAGTCCGGACCCTCCTCCAGTGGCCCTGTGCCACCTGCAGGTGGAAGCGCTGCAGGGGATGGGGCTCGTCCCCCCTCTGCAAGTGTGGCCGGAGGAGAACAACCACTCACCCTCAGTAGCATCCGGACTGTGGTGTGTAGGGAGATCCAGGAAGCTGTTCTTAGGCCCCTACACCAGCTTGAGGCACAGGTGGCACAACTAACGGGCATGCCTGCTGCCTGGCCTACACAGCCCCCAGCACAGCCCCGTCCTGGGCAGTGAAGGCACAGTGGCAACTGCCCATGGGTGGGGATATCAGTTCCACTGTTGCAATCTGTGGACTCATGGGCTCTAGATATCCAAACATCCGCCCCGTCAATTGTGTAACCCCCCCACACGTGTCATACACCACCCCTGTATGCGTCTTGTTTGTCTTGTCTGTTGACCTACCCAACCTACCTCCCCAGCTATACAGACTTCCTTTACCTGACATACCACTCTCACCTGAAAAAAAAAGGGCACTCTGTACCCACAAAAAAATTACGCCCCATACATAGCTGCCCATTTCGTACACATGTCTGCTGGACATGGAAACTGTCAATTACAATTGGCTGTACAATAAGTATTGTTGTCCTTGCACCTCTCTCAAGAGTGGAAGGTTTCAAATGTCACACCAAATTACAAACATATGCACAGCTGTTGCTGATGAAGAAATGGGCAGCTATGGGCCTTACCTACATCCCTCCTGCAAAACCCAATCTGGTTTCCCTACTGTCTTACCCTCTGTGACCCCTTTTTCACCACTTTCCTGTCTCCCTATTTTCATTTCTTTCAAAGAAAATAGTGCGGGCATGCACAAGAGTAAGCACTTTTACGCGGTTGTAAGCGGGTGTGCGTGGAGCTGAACGCCAGTGCGCATGCGGGAGCTCCACGCAAACCAGCGCTAACCCGGTTACAACTGCTTAAAAGTGCCTTAGTCACTCTGAATGACAGGTCCTGTAGTCTGTTCAAAAGCAAAATAAAATCCCGCTGTCAGTCCCGAACCCAGGACCTTGGAAACAGTAGTCTGCATGACTTACCACTAAGCCATGACTGCAATACAAGAATATTGTGCTACAATAAATATATCATGTAATAGTAAGGATGAATGTAAAGGGAATATAGGATGTGTAGTACACAAAGCATGTCATGTATACTTACTGTCAAATCTAGTGGATTTCTATAAGAGTAGTGTGCGAACAGAAACAGCCATGCTAGTTGGTAGCTAGTAGGTAATAATGTCACTGCAGCACTTTGCAAGCCACACACATACTCACAGCAGGATAATCACTGCCCATACCCCACAACCTCTTATAGGAACACATCCGGACCAAGTAATAAAATATGTGGAGCAAAGGGCCAAAAACAGGGACACATTCCAAATAATGTTACAACAAACTTAGACAGTTCAGAGAGTAACAGGTTCTGCATTTTGTTGGATGTTTGGAAGGGTATGAAGTCTGAAACTTAAATGTTTGTCACAATAGTCTGACTTGAGCCCAGAGTGATTTGCCAGAAAGAGCTGTTCATGAGATATTGACCAAAATAGGAGGCAGAAATGTGGGCAACCTGCAAATATCTGTATACTTGAGAGGTCTGACACTGCCATATTTGAATAGTTAAGAGCCTAGACATAGCAACAGTGACTGAGTTACAGGGATGCCCCACAGACTCCATGTGAAATGTACAAACAGTAGGCAGAAAGGTGTTACAACACATGCAATGGTAACTATGAAGTACTGAAAGTATGCACCACTTGCACGGCAGAAATAGTGTAGTAATACATATGCTCATGCTACCCCACAGTCACAACTGCAGAATACCAGACAATTTAATGGGTGTACCCCACTGATATGTACCATTCCATGAGGCAGATAAAAGATGCACCTGAGAGTCTCTGGGGCCTGCTCAGCAGCATACTCAAATACCCTAATAGATGTCAAGGCCCACACCATGGTCAGACCACACTGCATGCAGTAACACCCTAGCAGATATAGCAAGCATTCCAAGGTGTGAATGTACATGGAAAATAGGAAAGCCACAGCAACACACTACAGTCAAGACACCTAGCAGGCATACAAGTAATGAATGTAAAGGGCAAATATTGAAGCCATAGCAACAAAGTGCAAGAGCCACTGCTATATACCAGTTACACCTCATGTCCCACAGGAAAGCACACACACCCACATTAACAGTAGTAGTAGTCTTAGGTGTCAGTGTACATACACACTTAGTACAGGAAACTGGAGAAATGAATGGAGAAATGTTAATCTACAACACAGACGGAAATATGAGAGAGATACTAACCTTTACACTCACAGAACAGTGTCCACAGCATACCAGCATGGTCCCTGCCCTTAAAATCTGAAAGGGCTACACCTATCTCACATACCTTTTTATAGCACTGTCCTGAAATCACAGTGAGAACTGCAATCAGTACTCAACTGGCTGCATGCAATTAGCAAATGCTGGCTAACAACTGGTGCAGAGGCCATCACATGGACATATGCAGATACCTACAAAAGCACGCTGTACTCCCAGTCCACACCTGCAATACTTTCATTGCACCCTGTGGAGAGAGTGAGAGAGTGAGAGTGAGAGAGAGAGAGAGAGAGAGAGAGAGAGAGAGAGAGAGAGAGAGAGAGAGAGAGAGAGAGAGAAATAAAAAAAATTAAATATACACAAACAAAACTGGTCAGCAACAACCACTTGAAAGCTGACAACTGGCAAGTGGAGCAGCAGGATACAAAACCAGATGGCAACACAAGCAGCTGTGACAAACACAGGTAATGTAAAGTAATACTATAAAAGTCTACATACTGTGAACCCTCCATATGTGTCATTGGTCTGTATCCATATGTATATGAAGATGTGCAAAGGGCAGGGGACATACAGCAACTACCAGTGAAGGCTGTACATACATATGTACGTGAGAGCATCTATGTGCAGATATCAATGTAGGTTGGAATGCAATGTACAAAGTAGGTTTCACAGTTATGTATGTTTAGCAGTATGTTAGTGTGTGTACACAGTTTTGTAAACAAACATGTTGATATACCTATCTATCATAATGTATGTTTAGCAGTATGTTAGTGTGTGTATACAGTTTTGTAAACAAACATGCTGATATACCTATCTATCATAACATATATATATATATATATATATATATATATATATATATATATATATATATATATAATATGCATATATGTATACATACATAGAGAGATGTAGGAATACATAGACAGATGTAGATAGAATATGTACAAACATATATATGTAATACACACATACAGATATAGATATATGTAGATACATATACATAGATATGACGATCTCACACTCCCAATGTCTCACCCCCTCTCTGTCACACACCCCCTCCATATCTATAGCAATATATATATGTGTATATGTATACAGACATATATATATATATATATATATATATATATATATATATATATATATATATATATATATATATATATATATATATATATATATATATATATATATATATATATATATATATATATACACATTATATATATAATGAATGAGAGAGAGATGTATATATATTGAGTGAGGCACATGTGTACAGATGTATTGCAACAGGTGACTGGTGACAAAGGCATGGAGTGAACACCAGTGTCAAAACTGGAGTACCATACCCCATTTCAAATCATCTACACCAATAACCACCAGATATGTGATTGGCTGCCCACCACTGCATGTATCAGGGGTGAACAGGGTCATAAATATGTACAATAGTCCCCCCAATGATATTCACAGTGGCACACTATTCCTGGAATACCTGCACATGGTATGTGTCAGCAGACATGGGGTGTCAGCTATGGACATGTAGGTCAGTGTACCCCTCCACACCACATAATGGCTGCCATGGTATGTACCTCACATGACAGCTACAGATATGGAGAAGGACACAGTGACATGTACAACACTGTGACAATGCACTCAAACACATTACCAATGCACAGTGACCGGCAACACCACAGAGTACACACATACTACCCACATAGAGGTTACCACTCCTGGATTTACATACTTAAGTTACACCCATGACAGATGTTCAACAACCATAGTACCATCTCATACCATCCACAACCTAAATGACTGCTGTGTGTCATCCGTGACACTGCAATAGAGAGCACATGGTGGAGGTACAGGTTCCTACCCATAGATAAGACATACCCTGCAATAAACCACACAGCATTAAGAAGCAAGACTCCCCATGAGTACATGTCACACACCCCTGCTGAATGTTAGTCAGATAGGTAATATGCCATAGGAGTCACCCTGTGTAACTGTTTGACAGCAGCAGGTACCATCACATCACATGTGTCACAATGGTCAGGGTAGCAGAACAGTATGCTGCTGTAGTCCCAGGGGCAATAGCATATTGTATTGTATTGTATTGTATTGTAATGTATTGTACTGTGTTGTATTGTATTGGTATGTAGAGGTTTCATAGTTTCATAGTATAGTACTAGGCTATCTGCCCTGGGGCATTTGTAAGCCTAGCCATAGTGATGTGGCTTTTGCCACCCCATGAAATGGTACAAAATATGTACAGAATAGATTTAGAATACTGTGCCTCTGTCTAGTAGTGACACAATGAAGGTCCCCTTATATAATAGAATTAGTTTACTGTGCCCCTGTCGAGCAGTGACACAGATGTGACCCCAGGGGTAAACTTACGATCTTCCATCCACTCATCAAGATTTCTCTTGAAGAGAGTCAGTGATGGGCTCTGCCTAATACAAACTGGGATCATGTTCCAAAGCATGGGAAGTCTCTGTGTTATGAATCTATCCCTCCAGCATGTCCTATTCATACTTGTGCCGAGGTTTAAGTCTTTAGCTCTCGTGGTCCTGATGGATTTGGATTTTTTGAGGTGGAGCATGTCCATCAGATCCTGATTGGACATGGCCTTGTACGTCAGGCAGAGATCACTTCTGAGCAGGCGGTATGCTACTGAATAGAGCTGAAGTTTCTTTAGTCTGGCAGAATAAGACATATGTTGGAGAACCTTGATCCTCTTGGTGAGGTACTTTTGTGGTCTCTCCAGCTGTTGCAAATGCCGGGTAATATACATACCAAATGGGGCATTGTACTCAATCATGGGTCTGATGAGGGAGGAATATAGGGGTACAATGACATCCTTGGATCTGGATATGAATCCCTTCATGATGAGGTGTGCAAGGTAGAATGTTTTTCTAACCACTTTGGCAACGTGGGTGTCAAATGAGAGGTCGCTGTCGACTTGGGTCCCTACGTCTCTGATTACTTTTTCCATACTCATTGGGTTTACTTTTTCCATACTCATTGGGTTGCTGTCTATGTGATAATTTGTGGGTACTTTGTTTTTCCCAAAGGGGATGACTATACATTTTTTGGCATTTAGTTTAAGGCCGTGACTCCGGCACCAGTTGTCTGTTTCTGTGAGGCCTTTTTGTAGGATGTGTGTGTCTGCTGGTGTATCGACTATGGCGCCTAGTTTGCAGTCATCTGCAAACTTGGTCAGCCACAGCCCTCCCATGTTTGCTTTAGCATCTGAGAAATAAATGCCGAACAAGAGGGGTCCCAGGACAGATCCCTGTGGGACACCACTTGTGACTGGCTTTGAGTCGGACATTGCTCCAGCGATTTTAACTTTATGGGTTCTGTCCTTTAGCCAGTCTGCAACCCATCTAGTGACATAAGGGTTTACTTTTAAGCTGCTGAGCTTATTTATGATGCCTGAGTGGGGTATTGTGTCGAAGGCCTTAGCCAAGTCCAGGTATGCTGTATGGACTGCTTTGCCCTCATCAATAGCTCTAGTGACTGCTTCGAAAAAGTCAACCAGGTTTAAAAAGGCAGGATCTGCCCTTTACAAAGCCAAATTGGGTGGGGTCAAGTGTCTGTAGGTCCCCTATGTCTCGGTTTATGAGTTCCATAATGTTTCTTTCCATAGCTTTACAGACCAGGCTGGTTAAGCTTATGGGGTGGTAGTTTCCAGGGTCTGTAGAGGCACCTCCCTTGTGGAGTGGGACCACTGTTGCTGTACGCCAGTGTTCAGCTACATATCCCGATGTAAAGCTAAGGTTAAATAGCATTTTTATGTGTGGGTTTAGCTCCTCTTGGAGTTCACGTAACACCCAACCCGGGATACCGTCAGGTCCCATTGATGCTGTGTTTTTTGCTTTGTTTAGGGCAGTACTCACTTGGACATCTGAGATGAGAGGGAAATTACATTCAGCTGGGATAAGTATTTCTTCTTTTGGGGGTGAAGGAGGGGAGAAATTTGTGCCTCCTTCGTGTAGTGGCACCACTGCTGCTGTGCGCCAGTGTACAGGTACATATCACGTAGTCAGGCTAGTGTTACATAGCACTTCTATATGTGTGTTTAGCTCCTCTTGGAGTTCATGTAGCATGCAACCGGGGATACCATCAGGTCCCATTCATGTTGTGTATCCTGCTTTCCTGAGGGCGGCTCTCACCTGGACATCTGTGATGACAGGGAGGTTACAGTCAGCTGGGATAAGTATGTCTTATTTTGGGGGAGAGGGAGGGGGGTAACCTGCACTGAACCTGTCTGCCACAATGTTGCCAATATCTGTGGGTTCAAGGAATTATTTGTTGTTGTGTACTAACTATGAGCATAGTGGAGGGTTTCTGACAAGTTTGCTAACATAACTGAAGAAGGCCTTGTGGTTATCTGTAGTGTCCCTGTTGATTTCCCTCTCAAAGTTGCCCATGGATGTTTGTATGAGAGAAAACAGCTCCTTACTAGTGCTGATCAGACATGCCTTCCCTTTATTGAATTATGCTCTGCCTTGCAATAGCTTCCATCTTTTGTTATACAATCTGTCTATGGCTAGGGTCCACCAGATAGGATGCTGTCCCTTTGTGGAGAGTGTCTTGGTCTTATATGGGATTGCATAATCCATGCATTCTCGGAGATGTCCGTAAAAATAATTTGTGAAGGGGTCAGCATTGTGGGTTGTGTCTTCCACTGGCCCAGTGGGCTGAAAGGATACCATGTCACTGTTACAAAGTGTAAAGTTTGCATTTGAAATGTTATTCACTATAGTCGTTTGTGCTGGTGGTGGAGGTGGGATATGTATATCCAGGGCAATTAGTTTGTGGTCAGCTCACAGTAGTTGATGATGTACCCCATAAAGTACCTCGATACAAACCCCCAGAGTGAGTATGTGCTCTGGACCTGAATCAGTGTTTTGACTGCTGGGGTTTGGTAGTATGTCGTATGGAGTGCGCCAGGTACTGTTGCACAGTTGTTGGCTGAGCACCGATACCTGGCCATTTACATGTGTATCCAACAATAGACAGACAGATGCTATATATGTGAGATATGTTGAATCACAACAGTCGAGTAGCATGTGTAGTATGTGTGCCAAATTCTGCTGACATATTTTGCTGATATCATGTTATTTCCTTTTTCAGGACCATGGCTCACCAGCGCAATCCAGCTTACTCAGCAGCTGAAGATGAGGAGATACACCAGAGCCTGGTGCGGGATTATGCAATACTCTTTTCCCGCACCAGCCAGAATCAGCAGGAGAGGGCTGCACTGTGGCAAGACCTGGTCCGTTGGGTAAATTACATAGGTACTCATAATAGGACATACGAGCAGGTACAACATCACTGCAGTGATTTAATCAGAAATCTCCGTCAGCGTGCATCGGATATCCACAGGCAACAGGTTGCCACAGGTGGTGGGGTGGCTACACATCCCCCACTCACCAGACTGGAGGGACTACTCATAAGTGTTGTGGCTCCAGCCCGCCAACAACAACAGCAGCAGCAGCAGACATGCATTATGATGGAGGCTGGAGCCACGCAGCAGCAAGACTACGAGCGTGCAGGTAGTATTGCCATATGTATAGTTGACTGTTGTGTACACTGGTAGTTAATGCATATGTGAGGTGTGTCCTTGGTTTGTAGCTGTCATCATAGTATTTAATGTGCAAGTGTGATATTCTCAATATCAGCAGCTAACCTGTGAAAGGCGACTGTTGTACTACTGACCTGTATCATACTCAGTAACAATGGCACAGTTGTGCCCACTGACATTAGTTTCCTCACTTCTGCAGGTCCCTCTGGTGTAACAGCAATGCAGCCTACCCATGCTGGTGAGTGTGTATTAACAATACCTTTAATAGTCTTGATAGTAATAGTAATATTAGGCTCACTGAGTAGTGCTCTGTGTATGCATGCAGGTGTGTCTGTGTGTTGATATCTCGCATACTGAGTAGTGTGCAACTGAGTGCATGTGTGCACGTGTGCATGTGTGGACCTGTGCATGTATGGATGTGTGCATCACTGGTAATATTGTGTAGACATTGTAAACTATGTTTCCTGTTTCCCTCCCACAGGTTCTGGTACTGCTCTGGTGTCATGCAGCAGGGAACCTGAATCAGGTGCCATGGGTACTGATAATGATGACATCTGTGTAATGGCACAGGAAGGTATGCCAGGGTCCGTCATTGATCTGCCAATTGACAGTACACAGCTGTCAACCCCATCAATGCGCACAGTTATCCTGCCAATACACCCTTTGTCACCAATGTCCCTAGGTGATGGACAGAATACAGTGGGCATTGACCAAGGTAATGTGGTATCTGTGGCACATGCATCCCCACACAGCAGCCATGGGCATGGCCCTGAGATGGTACCACACAGATGTCCAGGGGTTCTCATGGGAGCATCCGTGAGAGTACTGCCCCTGTCAGACGTGCCCACAGAGGTCTTACAACCTCAGCTATGTTTCGGGCTGTCATGCAGGCACAGTCACGTATGGAATGGTACACCAGACAGGGTCTGAGGGAGCTGACAGCATGTCGTACAGCCATGACTGACAGTATGCGTGACATTACGTCTGCCATCCGTAATTTCACCGATGTCATAGACAGATGTTGTGGGGACATATTAGACCGGTTCCACAACTACATGTCCATGAGCCAGAGCGATGGTGGAGGGTTGAAGCGTCGACGTGGGTGTATTGCAGAAACAGCAGCAGCTGGCAGTCGCGGACGACAACAGGGCCGTGCCCACCCCCATAGTGCCAGCAGCAGCCACAGCAATGCTGGGTCTGTGCTGTCATCAGACCGCCCCAGGAGACCACGTGCATGTGGCTCTGGCCAGGCCCGACAGGGATCAGTGTCCAGTCAACGAACACCTGCTTCTGATGACAGTACCCAGTCTGGGTTGGTACCGGATATGGTCCGTAGCAGCCCCGCAAGGCACACGTACTGTGTCCGTGGCCAGAGACACTGATCTGTATGACCTGGCAGGTACAGTCTGTGGCTGTCCACAGATACCAGTATATGGCAGCCATGAGGTGGAACTGTGTGCATCCATACACACATGCGAATTGACAACACCTAGGGCTACCGCATACACGCACACACTGCATCAACATTGCCCCACCTTGTACTGTTGTCCCTCACCAACACACATACACATACATGTCAATTGGTGGTATCGGTGGCTGACTCAGACATACCAAGTTCACACCCTGTGCATATGATGAAACTGTGCCACCTCCTGCAATCTGTAACATCAGTGCAGGTACAGGTTAACATGTTGCTGATGCACAGGGTGACTACATAGACATGTAGTAATAGTATCATGCTGTTAACAGTACTGTGTGCTGAAATAATTGTGGGTATATCCCAGCATGCCTGATGCAGTAAGGGTATGATTGTCATGTACTGTTGTCTACACCCATGGTAAGTACCATAGTGTATCATCTGCACATGTTGGCATACTGGTGGTAAGGATGTCAACAGTAGGCTACAGACATAGGTAGCACAGGGGATAAGGTAATGAAAGTATTGATACGCAATGATGGACATGTAAACTGCAAGTGGCATGTTGCCCACACTGGACTCTGCAATGCGGATGTTTGAAGATGTTGATATCTGTGCAGTACTACACGACTGGTACAGGACACACATGAGCACCCTAGCACTGCAAGCTCACATCTCATACCATGCTAGACAGCCCCAACACACAAAACTGTCACAGGAGGGAGAGTCCCCATACATGTCAGGGATACTGTGGTGGCAGGCCAGGTAGCATACATCCTACTAAGTATGGAACCACTGAGTGAAGGCTCAGTGTCTGTTATTTGACATGTGTATTACTGCAGGTATGAGCACCTGAGTTTCCATCCAGTTATTGTACATCCTGACAGTACATGGTCTGTACACTTGTGTGCACTGAAACTGGACCCTAGCCATCTGACCTGTGTATTTCCATGTACATGTGTATAGTGCCTGCACATTTGCACTGTTACCTACTGGAAGTGGTACAGCTTGTTTGTTGTACAATGGACTACATGCAGCCCTGCTTACTGTAGCTTTGTTTGCATGCATGTTTGCTTGCAGTTACCCTGGAACACTGATCCCACCTGCACTGCAGAGTTACAGAGCTTCTGTAGACTCCTAGTGACATCTGCATAGCTTACTATATGTATGTCCATGTCTCACTTGACAGAACATCACTGTTTGTCCTGTTCACATGTACGTTGCCTGTGACACATTGCATATGACTTACCTGGCATTTGTCCACGTGAGCAGTCATATATGCCAGTGCTAACTAATCACAGGCACTACACCCTCACATACTCACCCTTCTGTTGAACCACCTGCTTCGCTAGGGATGGCTTGCACCTGTCACCCCTGGGCTTTAGGATATTGGCAAAGGCTCTTGCTACCCCCATAGTGGCTTTTTTAGGCAAGGCTCAAAGGACAAACCCACCTCCATAGGTATCACAAGGTATCAGAATAAGAGTAATGCTACTCAACGCTAAACCTCAAGATGCACGCACTCGAAACTCTCCATAGCATGGAGAACATCGATATCTGTGCAGTAACAGATACCTGGTTCAGGGCTACCGAGAGCACCCCAGCACAACCAGGTTATACCTCATACCATGCTTTTTGGCCCCAAAACTTGGACCAAACCACAAAATGAGGGGGAGTATCGATATTCATCAAAGATACCCACACCTCCATGTTGGTGGCAAAGGACGAAGCATCAGAGACTATCCATGTGCAACTAACAGTGGGTAAAACTGCCTTCCAGGTTATAGCCTGCTACAGACCACCCTCCCAAACCCAGGAACCCCACTCGGCCTTCCTGAAAACACTGGAAAATATGAAGGTCTCTCCAAACACCATTATATTGGGCGACTTCAACTACCCAAACATAGACTGGGAGCATTACTCTAGCTCCAACAGCCTAGCCCAAAGGTTCCTAGAATTTATAAACTCAAATGCTATGGAATAACTTGTTACCACTCCCACAAAAGGGGAAAACATACTGGACCTGATCATCACCAACATGGGGACTCTACGCTCCAGACCAGAAGTGTATCCCTCACTGGTAAGATCAGACCATAAACTAATCTCACTGGATATTCACATCCCAACCCCACCCCCTGTCCATAAAACCACAGTGAAAAACTTCTCTAAAGCAAATTCACACTCCTCAAAACAGAAGTGGAATCCATCAAAGCCCCCGGGCCTTGGAAAATACGGCCTAGACCGCAGAATTCTCTATAAAAACGCATTCTATGGACATCTTCAGGAATGCATGGATTATGCGATCCCAAATAAAACCAAGACCCAATCCTCCAAAGGCAGACATCCTGTCTGGTGGACCCTAGCCATAAACAAACTATACAATAGAAGGAGGAAGCTACTAAATGATAGAGCAAAATCCCAAAAAGGGAAGGCATCACTGATCAGTATTAGCAAAAAACTACGGGCACTCATAAAATTGTCTAAGGCCAGCTTTGAGAGGAAATTGCACAGGACACCAAGGATAATCACAAGGCTTTCTTTAGTTATGTTAGGAACCTGGGTGGTAATTCACAGATATGCTCATTATTAGTCCAAAATGACAAAAGAAACACCGAACCCACAGACATTGCCAACATCCTGACAGGTTCAGTGCAAACTTCTCCCCCCCCCCCACAACAAAAGGGCAAATATCTATCCCAGCAGAGTGCTGCCCCCCCCTGACATCTCAGATGCTCAGGTAAGAGCCACCCTCTCCAAAGCAAAAAACACAGCATCAATGGGACCAGACAGTGTCCCGGGCTGTGTCCAAGAAGAGCTAAACCCAAACATAAAACTACTGTTCAATCTCAGCCTTACTACAGGATATGTGCCCAAAGAGTGACGTACAGCAACAGTGGACCCTCTCCATAAAGATGGTGCCTCAGCGGATCCTGGAAACTATCGCCCCATAAGCCTGACTAGCTTGGTCTCCAAAGCTATGGAAAGGATCATCATGGACCTCATAAATAAAGATATTGGGGACCTACAGACACTAGATCCTACCCAGTTTGGCTTTGTTAAGGGCAGATCCTGCCTCTTAAACCTGGTTGATTTCTTTGAAACAGTCAGCAAGGCCATTGACGAGGGGAAGGTGGTCCACACAGCCTACCTGGACCTCGCAAAAGCCTTCGATACAATACCCCACTTGGGCATTACAGAGAAACTCACCAGCTTAAATATAAACCCCTATGTCACTAGATGGATTGCAAACTGGCTCAAGGACAGAACCCACATGGTTAGAATTGCTGGAGCCATGTCAGACTCCAAACCAGTTACAAGTGGTGTCCCACAAGGCTCAGTCCTGGGACCTCTCTTGTTCGGTATATATTTCTCGGAGGTACAGGCCAACACAGAAGGACTGTGGCTGACCAAGTTCACAGATGACTGCAAACTGGCCGCCATAATCTACTCTCCAGCCGACACAAGCATCCTCCAAAAGGGCCTCATAGAAACAGACAACTGGTGCCAGAGCCATGGCCTCAAGCTAAATGCCAAAAAGTGTATAGTCATCCCCTTTGGCAAAAACAAAGTGCCCACAAATTACCACATAGGTGGTAATCTATTAAGTATAGAAGAAGTAATTAGGGACCTGGGGACCCAAGTTGATAGCAATCTCTCATTTGACAACCACGTGGCCAAAGTGGTTAGAAAAACATTTTATATAGCCCACCTCATCATGAAGGGATTCACATATAGATCAGGGGAGGTCATCATGCCTCTTTACTCATCCCTCATCAGGCCTATAATTGAGTACAATGCCCCTGTTGGGATGTACCTTACCAGACACCTGCAGCAACTGGTAGGACCCCAAAAGTACCTCACCAAGAGGATCAAAGGGCTCAAACAGATGCCATATGCTGCCCGGTTAAAGTAACTCCAGCTCTACTCAGTGGCATACCGCCTGTTCAGAGGCGATCTGTGCCTGACATATAAAGCCATGTCCAACCCAGAATTAATGGACATGCTGCACCTCAGAATATCCAAATCTCATCGAGCTACGCGCTCGAGAGACTTGAACCTCAGCACTGAAATAAATAGGACATGCTGGAGGGACAGATTCATAACCCAGAGGCTCCCTTCACTCTGGAATAAAATCCCAGTCCAGGTTAGGCAGAGTCCCTCATTGACTCTCTTCAAGAGGAATCTTGATGAGTGGATGGGAGATTGTAGGTTTAGCCCAGGTATCACTTCTGTGTCACTGTTAGACAGACGCACAATATACTAACTTCGGAAAAGGGCATAGCAAAATAAATTTAAAATGGGTGGCGAAAGCCAAACACATTCTGGCTAGGCTTATAAATGCCCTAGGGCAGATAGCCTAGTATGAACTTATGAACCTATGTACCTTGTTCCCCATTGGCCCTATGTGCTGTTAATCACCTTGGCAATCACAATACTATGGTAGCATGTGCAAATGTCACTTGTCAGTCACCTCTATGGTACAGTTGTGGAATATGTGGGTCATGTGGCAATGTCACAGCTGCCACATGTACACAGTCAACCCTTTCCCCTACACATGGACGTACAACACATGTATGAGATGCAACCACATAGCCAAACTGGGGACTAAGCACTCTGAACCCAGTACTGGCATAACCTGTCAGGTGGCATGAAATACTACAGTGACTACAATACCAGTCTGATGTAGACCTACACTGATAGCAATCCAAACACGTGAACACACTGGGCCATTCGTGGAGCCTCAGAATAGCATCCTGCCTGAGCAGCAGACACCTCTGCAGCTGGCACACAGGCATACGTTAAGCCAGAACACAGCACATGCAACACATAGCACATAAATCCTGTGTGCCAAACAGTCACAGCCTGTATGGCTAGACAACACACCTGCTACAGTTGTGTTAGGTACCTTCATTGTCTGGTACAGTGAGGTCCTGCTCACCAGGCTGGACAAGGTGAAGGTCACAGTGATATGCCCGTGGGGTACTATGTTCCAACACATAACACAAGCATACAGGTCAGTCAGAGGCATGGACACATATGACTCAGTCATTGTTCATGCCACTATGGCTGACCTGTGATGTACCTCCCTGGACTACATGATAGGGAACATGGAAGGACTCTCTGAGCAAGTGGCACAGGCTGGTATGACCCTGACCTTGGTTGGCATCATACTCTCACCAGGAATGCTGATGAATTTTTGAATGCTGATGAATTACTGTAGCTACAACACCCTAGCTAAAAGGTTCCTAGCATGTAGTCACTGCATTGCTATGGAACAACTTGTTACTACTCCCACAACAGGTGAAAACATGCAGCACCTGTTCATCAACAACATGTAAACTATATGCCCCAGACCAGATGTGTATCCCTCGCTGCTAGGATGATACCATATACATCTCACACTGTATATACACATACCACATGCAGCACCCGCACAGAAGACCACAGTCATAATGTTATCCAGTGCAAATACCATGTATTCACATGTGGCAGGCGTCAGACATGGGAACTATTGAAGGTCACAGGTACATATGTGTATTTGGCACACACATACATCATCTGTGTCCATTGCCATTACTGGTTTAATCAATGTCATGCATTATTGTGAACAACCCACACACATGGGCATTCTGTGTGACAAAAACACACGTGGCATGTGTGGAATTCAAAGCCATAACTAACTGTGCTATGACAGTAGTGAGAGACGCAGTAGCAGAGCATGCTATTTGCATTACTGGGAGATTTGGACTCTTCCGCTGTACTTGTAGGGTGCTGACATCATCTCTGTGTAGAGATTGGAATATGCAGCAGCTGGTGTGTTGTACTGGTTGGCAAAAGGGTCAGTTCTCTCACACATGTAATTGCACACACCCTAATTCAACACTCGAGACAGACGCATTAGCAGAGCGCGCTATTCGCATTACTGGGAGGTTTCCCTTCTCCTGCTGTACTTATAGGGTGCTGACATCATCAGTGTTTAGAAAGGGGAATGTGCATCCTGTAGTGTGTTTTCCCAGTTGCCAAAAGGGACATTTCCCTCACACAGACTTGCACACACACCAACCCCGCTCACCCACACAGACACACACACACACACACACACACACACACACACACACACACACACACACACACACACATACACACTCTGAGCATTTGCAAGATTCAAACCCCTACCTAACTATATTATGACACTTGAGGGAGACGCATTAGCAGAGCACACTATCCGAATTACTGGGCATCTGTTCTGCACCTGCAGTATTTATAGGGTGTTGACATCATTATTTCTACAGAGGTATGTACATCTAGTACTACCTGTCAGGTGGGGGATAGCATATATATGCGCATTTGCAGCCACCTACTTCAGGGTCAGATATGCACATCGCACTGGCAGGTTATGTTCTATACCATGCTTCGTGACCACAGGACCTGTAACACACAACACAACCAGTTCGTACCACCCCCCCCCCACATCCAGGACACACACTTTGCTTCCCTGGGAACAGTGCCAAGATATGCAGGTGTTCACATAGCCATTCCAGTTGTTAACGTCAGGTACAGGTATGTTGTGTGTGGGAACTACTCAGGCCTCTACAACATTACCCTACAACCACTACAATTTGTGAGTCCATGTGCTTTGGCAGAACCACTCACCACAGCCACAAGGGGGAATACATATTGCACCTAACCATCTGCAACATGGGTACTCACTGTTCCACACCAGAGGTAGACCACCATTGTTGATATCTGACCATACCCACCTTTCCCTGGACATCCATATCCCATCCCCACCCCCAGGCAAGGTTGTTACTGCAAACAAGGTGTATTTATCAAAAGCAGACTTTACACTTGTGAAAACTGCGGTGGAAGACTTCAAAGGACCCATGCTGGGGGAGTATACAGGCCATTCTGCATAATCCTTGACAATTGCATTCTATGAGTATGTGGAAGGTTTGCATTGATCAATGCTATTCCAAATATACCCATGACTGCTCCACAACAGGACACCTGTCAGGTGTACACCAGCCATATATGGAGCTGTCCAACAGACAGAGTGAGCTAATACATTGCAGAGCAGTAGCCCACAGAGGGAGGACATCTCTGAACAGTACTGGCATGACACTTCAATCCCTCAATCATCACGACAAAGTGTTGACAGTGAAATTGTCCAGACAATGAAGATAAGGCTCCCCTCAGTCTGTTATTGATGCCCACTTACTGTTAGAGGTCCTCAGCAACCCTCTTCCAGCACACACCAACAACATGGATGTGGCTTAGCAAATTCAATCCCTGGGATCTCCACTGTGTCCCTGCCTGACAGAGGCACAGCACACTAGCCTCACATGGCGCCTTATGTGACCTACTTTACAGTGGCACAGTAGCCTACTGTACTGGGGAGGCAGACGCCAAGCACACTCTGGCTAAGCTGTCATTCCCTAGGGCAAACAGCCTAGTGGTGACCTCTACACCCATATGTGTCATTCTCAGATGCACAATATTTGTTTCTGATAGACTGTTTACAGGTCTTTATTGCCATAGCATTCCCTGTTTCTATGAACAACTTGTGTATCTGTGGAAGATGTTTGAATATGGGAGGGATCCACTATATCACGTATGTCTCTGTAGTCATTTAACTGTGTGCACTGGGCAGATTGCTGTAATGTGGTTGGTTCCTGGAATAACACGTACAAATACCAGATATGTGTGGCCAACTGCTAAACTGAGATTGGCCTAAGTGTGTGAGCATGCCCAGTTCAGGCTTCCCATGGCATGTTGTCTGACATATGTCTCATTTATCAAAGTGTGCGAGCATGCCCATTGTGAGCTTTCCATGTGTTGAACTCTGCAGCCCACCACATTTGTGGATGAGTGTGAACTTCAACAATATCTCACGTTTATGGCTGTGTGTTGTGTGTCATGTTGTGCAGTTACTGTCCAACTGCTTTATGTCTGAACACAACAGGGATTATACTCTGCATGGGATACTTTGCATACAGTTGTCAACATCCATTCATACTGACCTAACACTGTAGTACCGTATAGTGTACTGGTTCAGTACTTTCACTGTGGTGGACAGTATCCTGGCCTTTAGTCCTATCACTGCTTTACATTTTCATAGTGAGCACAACAGCCTGGTTAGGGGCCAGTTGTGCACATCTGACCATGCTGCATTATGTTCAGATATGAACTACTTAAACCAGGCTTGTCCAACATTGGTAGTGTATTCCACAACATAGGTGTACATTGGCAAACACTAGTGATGTGCCCTAGGCCATTTCTAATGCTAGTCGGAGAGTGTGTTTGTCCTTTGACACACATTGTAAGTGGAGTTTGCCATGACATATGTCATGGTTAGTATACTGTGCCTCCGTCTACCCATGACATAACAGTGATACCCAGGGTAAACCTACCATCTCCCATCCACTCATCAAGATTCCTCTTGAGGAGAGTCGATGAGTGACTCTCTGGCTAACCTGTATTGGGAGTTTACTCATGAGTGGGGGTGGCTTCTGTGTTATGGATCATTCAGTACAGCTTGTCCTATGTATGTCAGTGCTGGGGTTCAGGTCTCTCATGTGCATAGCTCACTGCCATTCAGATTGTACAAGGTGCAGCATGTTCATTGATTCCAGCTTAGACATGGCTTTATACATCAGGCACAGCTTGCCACTGGGTGGGCAGTATGGCAGTGTGTGGAGCTGCAGTTTGTTTAATCAGGCAACACATGGCATCTGTTCAAGCTCTTTGATACTCCTGGTGAGGTTCTTTTGGGGACTTTTACAGTTGATGGAGGTGTCTGCTGAGGTACATCACACAGGGCCTATTGTAGTCAATTGTAACGCTGATGAAGGATGACTACAGAGCCACAATGACCTCCCCTTATCTAGATCTGACAACCTTCATGATAGGTGGGTATATGGTATGTTTCTGTAACCACTACAGCCACATGTTTGCCCAATGCAGGATATCTATCAACTTGTGTCCCCAGGTCTCTCATTACATGTTAAGTACTTAATGGGTTAACAGCTATGTGGTAATTGGTGGGCACTTACTGTATATCCACAGGGGTTGACTATACACTTTTCTGCAATTAGCTTGCTGACATGGCTATGGCACCAGTTGTCTGTTTCTATGTGGCCCTTTTGTGGGATGCTTGTGTCAGCTGGAGGGTCAGATATGGTGGCCAGTTTGTAGTCCTCTGCAAACATGTTTAGACACAGTCCTTCCATGTTGGCCTGTACCTATGGGACATATATACCAAACTAGGGAGGTCCCAAGAGCAAGCCTTGTGGGATGCCAGTTATATCTGGTTTGTAGTCTGACATGGCTGCAGCATGTCTGACCATGTCAGTTCTGCCCTTGGTCTGGTTTGCAACCCCTCTACTGACATAGGGGTTTATATTTAAGCTGGTGAGCCTATCTATAATGAACACATGGGGTATTGTATGGAAGCCTTTGCAAGGTCCAGCTACGCTGTGTGGACCACATTGCCCTCATCAATGACCTTAATGACTGTTCCAAATGAGTCAAGCATGTTTAAGGGGCAGGATCTGCACTTAAGAAAGCCACACTGGATAGGGTCCAGTGTCAATAGGTCCCCAATATCTTTATGTCTGCGGTACATGCTGATCCTTTCCATAGCTGTGCAGACCAAGCTTGTCAGGATTCTGGGGTGGTAGTTTGCAGTATCCATTCAGGCAACATCTTTGTTGAGAAGGACCACTGTTGTTGTACACTGCTCTTTGGGTACATATCCTGTGGTAAGGCTGACATTGAGCAGTAGTGTGATTTTGCATTCCATTCTTCTTGGAGTCCATGTTGGACTCAGCCCAGGACACCATCTCATACCATTGCTGCTGTGTGTTTTTCTTTGTAGATGCTGGCTGTTACCTCAGCATCTGCAATGTCAGGGGGCCAGCAGTCTGCTGGGATAGATATTTTGCATTCTGGGGGGGGGGGGGGTTTGCACTGCACCTGTCAGGTTGTATGTTGGCAATATGTGTGTGTGTTTGGTATGTTGTTTGTAATATTTGAGTGATTCAGAGCATATCCGTGAATTCCCAACAAGGTTCCTACCATCAGTTGAGAAAGCCTTGTAATTATCCTTAGTGTCCTGTACAATTTGTATCTTCATAGGTTCATAGGTTCATACTAGGCTATCCACCCTAGGGCATTTATAAGCCTAGCCAGAGTGTGTGTGGCTTTCGCCACCCCTTGCTATGTGAATATTATGGCCATTTATGATTTACTTTACTGTGCCTCTGTCTGGACGTGACACAGTGAAGACCCCCAGTGTACATCTACGATCATCCAGCAAGATTCCTGTTGAAGAGCGTCAGTGAGGGGCTCTGCCTAACATGGAGTGGGATTCTGTTCCAGGGTGT
This sequence comes from Protopterus annectens, assembly GCF_019279795.1. Taxonomy (NCBI): domain Eukaryota; kingdom Metazoa; phylum Chordata; order Ceratodontiformes; family Protopteridae; genus Protopterus; species Protopterus annectens. The sequence continues at coordinate 1,685,101,974 of NC_056744.1, read as the reverse complement.
AGGGAGCCTCTGGGTTATGTATCTGTCCCTCCAGCACATCCTATTTCATTATGTGTTGAGGTTGACATCTCTCACTCTCACAGCTCCGATGGCTTTGGGTTTTCTGGGGTGGAGCATGTTCATTACTCCTGTGTTGGACATGGCCTTGTACGACAGGCATACACCACCTCTGTGTAGGCAGTATGTGACTGCATTCAGCTGGGGTGTCTACAGCCAGGCAGAATATGACATATATAGGAGACCCTTTATCCTCTTGGTGAGGTACCGTTAAGGTCTTTCTAACTGCTGCAGGTGTCAGGTAAGGTACATCCCAAATGAGGCATTGTACTAGATTACGGGTCTGATAAGAGAACAGTATAGGGGCACAATGACCTCTGTTGATGTAGATGTGAATCCTTTCATGATACGGTGTCCAATATAGACAGTCTTTCTAGCCACATTGGCAATGTGAGTGTCACAACAGGTTACTGTCCACTTGTGTCCCTAGGTCCCTGATTACTCCTTCCATACATAATGGTTTACCACCTATGTGGTAATTTGTGAGTACCTTGTTTGGTATTTGGTGGGACATTCATACTGTCCAGTGTCTTCAGGACGGCTGGGTGGGGTTCCTGTGTGTGTGACAGTGTGGTCTGTAGCATGCTACAGACTGTACAGCAGTTTTGCCTACAGTTAGTTGCACATGGGTGGTCTCCGATGCTTTGTCAGTTACCTGGACGTATGTGTGTCTGTGCTGAATATGGATACTCCCTCTCCTTTTATGTTTTGGTCCACGTTTTGGGGCCATAATGCCTGATATGAGGTATAACCTGGTAGTGTTGGTGTGCTGTCAGGAGGCTTGCAGCAGGTTTTTGTCACTGCACGGACATCGATGTTCTCCATACTGGGGAGGGCCTCGGGAGCATGCATATTGTGGTTTACACATCTGGCATTGGTCAGCATTACCCTTATGTTTATTTCCACTTATGTTTTCTAGGGTGGTGGGTTAGTCTTTTCAGCCTTGCCTACGAAAGGCTCTATGGAGGTGGCAAAAGCCTTATCCAATATCCAGATGCCCAGGGGTAACAGGTGCAAGCCATCCCTGGAACAGCAGCGTGGCTTGTCAAGCATGACATCTCAAGCAGACAGACATTGGATCCCCTTGGAATGACACCAGTAATTGTGCCACTTGTTAAAGCTGATCATTCTGTGTTTGTACTGTGGCATTATTCTTGGTGAGGGTAGGATGCTGCAAATGGTCAGTGTCATACCGGCCTGGACTACATAATCAGAGAGCTCATCTATGTCTCTTTTCATGTAGTCCAGGGAGGTACATCTCAGGTCATTCACGCCAGCATGGACAATGACTGCATCATATTTCTACTTGCTTTGGGGTGACCTGCGTACTTGTGTTATGTGGTGTATTGTAGCAGCCTATAGGAAGCTTACTGTACCCTTTCCCTTGTTCAGTCTGGTGAGCGGGACAGCAGTTTGTCTGACTATGGAGTCATCTGTTACAACTGTATCAGGCATGTTGTTTCTCCTACTGGCCTGTGACTGTTTGGCACACCAGCTTTGTGTACTATGTGTTGCATGTGCTATGTTTGGAGGTTTGTGGTTGCTTGGGTGTCTGCTTTGGAGGCCTCTGTTGGTGTGGTGTGTTTGTAATTAGGGCCTCTGGGAATGTTTTTCTGTGTTTATGTCTTTGGTTTGCAGTTGTGATAGGTCTATGTGGGACTGGGTTTGTGGTGTGTGTGGTTACCTTCTCCTCCTGACTAGTTTTGACAGTACTGAGTTGAGGGAGCTCAGCCTCCGGTTTGGATAAATGGTTGCATCTCTCACATATATTTGTATTTCTTGAGGGGAGCTGAGGGTTGTCTGTGTACTTGGGGCAGGTGTAACATTGCCTCAGGATTCACAGATTCAACTTGTTGTAGCTGGCCTTAGTGGATTGTATGTGTGGACATATTTTATTGCCATACTACTGATCAGTGATTACTTCCCTTTTTATGTTTGCTCTATCATGTAGTAGCTTCCTCATTCTCTTGCATGGTTTGGTAATGGCTGGAGTCCACCATGTCAGATGCCTGCGTGTATGGCATTGTGTCTTGTTTTTATTTGGGATTGCATAATCCAAGCATTCCTGGCAGTGTTCATGGAATGCCTGTATAACAGGTTCTGAGGTGTGGCCCATATTTTGCACCTGCACAGGGCCTTTAATGGATTCCACATCAGTTTGGAGAAGTGCAACTTTTGCTTTACACATGTTTTTCACTGTGGTTTTCTGGCCAGGGACTGTGGTCAGGATGTGTATATCCAGTGTGATTACTCTATGGTCTGGTCTTACCAGTGAGGGATACACTTCTCATCTTGCCATCCAGTACCCATGTTGCTGATTATCACATCCAGTATTCTTACCCCTCTTGTGGGAGTGGTACGTTGTTCCTGGGCATTTTGGTTTATGGATTCTAGGAACTTTTCTCCTACAGTGTTGGAGCTAGTATAATGCTCCCAGTCTATGTCTGGGTATTTTCAGTCACCCAATATAATGTGGTTTGGAGGGCTTGATATATTCATGTATTCCAGCATAGGCCAGGTGCAGTTCCTGGTGTTGGGATGGTAGTCTGTAGTAGGCTATAAACTGGAAGGCAGTTTTAGCCACTGTTACTTGACCAGGGCTAGTCCATGCTGCTTCTTGATGTGGTACCATCATGGGGGTGTGGTTATCCTTGACAATTCTTGCTAGTCACCCTCCTTTTGTAGCTTGTTCCATGTTTTGAGGCTGTACAGCACAGTATGAGGTGTAACCTGGTAGTGTTAGGGTGCTGTTGTGAGCCTTGACCCAGTTTTCTGTTACAGGACAGCTACCAACATTCTCCATACTGGGTGAGTTTAGACTGCATGCATCTTGCTGTTTAGACTTCTGGCATTGGGTAGCATTACATCTAGGTTCTTATCCCTTGCGATACCTATGGAGGTGGGTTTGTGTTTTGAGCCTTACCTATTCAGGGCACGCTGTGGGTAACAACAGCCTTTGCCAGTATCCATAAGGCCTGGACTGATAGGTGCCCACCACCCCTAGCAGGTGGAGCATCATGCCATGCTCAGCATGTCATCCCAGGCTGGCACACATTGGATCCCCTTTGACTAACTGCAATACTTCAGCCAATTATTGCAATTGATCATCTCATCATCATATTGTAGCATCATGCTTGGTGAAGGTAGGATGTTAGTCAGGGTCCTCAAGTGTGCATATACTACATGGTGTTACATTGCTTAACTGCCTCAGGTGGTGCTGCAGGGCTGCCTCTGTCGGATGCACATATTACACTCCCTGTACATGTTTGTGAGCAGGTCATGTCATTTTAGTCATCCCTGTTATTATATAAGTGAGTCAGAGAGGAGTATCATTCCCAGGGTTCCTACTGAGCCAGTGTATGTGCTATGCGTTGCCTCTTTGCCAAGGCCAGGGCATACTGGGCACGCCTCCTTCTGCCTACTGGGGCAGGCTCAGGTTGTTCCTCCTCCGAGTCACGCTCTGCCTGTGATGGCCTTGGCAATGGTGGGGGGCTGTTTGGCCCAGCCCTATGCTGGTCCTGCTGCAGCTGTTTTCACAAGATCATATTATGTAGCATAGCACATGCCGTGACAATTTGGGTACATGTAGTTGGTAAGTACTGCAAGGCTCCACCAGATGTGTCCAGACACCGGAATAGTGACTTGAGCAGCCCAAACACACGCTCTATTACATTACGTGTTTGTGCGTGTGCCTCATTATGGCATTCCTGTTCAGGTGTGTGTGCGTTTCTGATGGGTGTCATTGCTCCAGTGCATAACCTGCATCCCCCACTAGGTGTCCATGTGGGATGTCCCCACTGGCAAATATCTGGCATTTGACGCAGCTGTGCCAGACATGGGAATCATGGTAGCTCCCAGGGCAGCCAGCACACACATTCATTATTATGCCCTGGGCATCACACATGACCTGGCAGTTGATGGAGTGGAAGCCCTTGTGGTTAATGTAGGCCCTACCCCGTTCACCGGCTGGTGCTTTGATACATATGTGCGTACAGTCTATTGCACCCACTACCTCAGGGTATTCTGCTATTTGCTGGAAGAGATGCATATTGCTTGCCAATACCTCATGGGCATTGGGGAAATATACATGATCACCAACATATGCTGACATGGCATCCAGGAACTGGTGCAGTACCCTGGAGGCTGATGCCTGTGATATCCCCATCATATCACCAGTTGGTCTCTGGAAGGTACCTGTTGCTAGTATTCTTATGCCAACACATACCTTGGTTTCCACTGGGATGGGTTTCCCTGTGTTGGTTCTGTGTGTGAGGAGTGGCCTGCACAGCTCGACAATTTGCTGCAGGAGGTCTCTGTCCACTCTATAGTGCTCTACTATCTCCAGCTCATGTATCCCATGGTAGGTGACCCTGGGCCTGTACACTCTTCTCCGTCTCCTCACTGTGGGTTGTCTGGCACCATCTGCATTGTCCCCACTCTCAGCAAGTAGCTTATGTCTCCTTATGACAGCTATGGCAGCCCCTAGCATTTCTGCTCTGAGTTCAGCTTTTTCAGTTTTCACTTCTAATAGCTTACTCCTGTCTTGCAGTGTCTCTTGAGAGAAACATCCTGCACTGCTGTTTGCAGAGTTTTAAGTGCTTGGCTGAGCTACTATTCTGCCTGTGTAATTGCCTGCTTCTAATTGTTTTCACCTGCTAGCTCCAGCAGTATTCCCTGCTAGCTTCCTACTAATTCTGTTGCTTCCCTTTTCCTTTCTGGTTCCTCAGGGGGGAGCAACGTGCATACCAGCAGAAACACGCTCACAGTGGCTTACATGTGCGCACACATGCTTACACGGTTTACAATCATCTTACTCGGGTTAAAACGCGTGCACACCAGCGCAAACAGTCTTACAAGTCTGCCAACAGGCTCCCACATGCTCAGTCTGCCTTACACGTGCACACACTGCCCTACTCGCGCTTCATGGCGCTCACATGTGAGCATGCACACCCAGCAAGAAACTCTGGTGTAATTAACAGTGTACACCTTCCATTTCTTGACTTTCCCATGCTTATGTAGTGGCACTCCTCTTTCCATGATATGTGTCTGACATCTGTCATGTAACACTGACCTCCAATGAACTGCATTTCTTTCTACCATTCCCCCCCTGTGATGTCACCTATCTCCTACTCTATTCCTCCCCCTTAAGTATCTCTTACACTACTCAGACTGTGCTCATTTGCTATGTGACAGTGGAAATCAGTATCCTAACACTCATTTACATCAGATTGCCTACTAATGCTTAGTTACATGTCTTAGACTCAGCTTCCCCCCCTTAGCAACCACTAAACGGTGGCCATGTTGTTTTTGGTCTGCTGGTCCCTGCATTGTAAATCCATGTATTGCATAAAACCCCCATTTGTGGGTTTATAACCTTCATTTTTATGTTTTATACAGTGCTGCGTTTAAACATCGGCGATCACCGAAAAAAAAAAAAATTATTTTTCATATTTCCATTGGGGTACCTTGCCAATGGCCACATATTTGGCCATTGGCATGCTGCCTGACACATATGCACCCTTTATTTGGAGCTGACATGGCTCCATTGTGGTTTTTGCAGAAACGTACTCAGTTGTCAACTGAGTACATTTCTGCAGCTAAAACGGCTCTTACACGGGCTGCTTTGGGCTTTGTGGATCGCTAATCTACCTCATTTGCATGCCTTTGGGCTGCAAGTGAGGTGATTAGCATATCCACACCCACTCCATGTAAGAGACGTTTTAGCTGGTCTCTTGCACGGACTTTAGGGCTGTTCCTGGATCGCGAAGGCTGCATGGAGTCTTACACTACTCAGACAACGTGCAAGCATTCGTGAATCCTGCTCATTATGTTTACAGCCATATTCAGACCTGGCATATGATTGGCACTTAGTTGTATAATCCACTTGTATTCACATATTTATAGAGTATTATTCATGTCACCTCCTCTTCTACTTTTATATCTAATATCTATCACCCTACAAAGGGACCCGTGTTCAACGCCTTTTTCTCCTACGTGTTTGGTAAGCGCATTACTAATCGCCTTTCTCCGTATTTCTGATTTATACTCTAATTCTCTCCTTAAGCTTTCCTGTACATTTTCCTATATAAAAAGCAGGATATTTTATGCAGTTAGCCATATAAACAATCTTGGATGTATTACACGTAGCCTGACCAATCGGACACTTTCGTTTAAGTTACTGGATGTAGAAATTAATTGCCTTTCTCAAAGTCATTACAACATTTACAATTGTAGTAAGGAAACATGCCCTTCATCTGTTCTTGTTGCGGACTGGACATGTGTTTACAACATAGTCGTTGTTTGAAGCTGGGGCATTTCCTGGGATGCATTTGTTTGGTCGAAGTTTCAGTACTTCGAAACTCAATTGTGCAAGATCACTTGTTCGAAGTACTGAAACTTCTAAAACCAACTACGGAGATCACAATACAGTGCGGAATGTGAATATTCTCTTTTCCTTGTTGTAGTGCAATCTTGGAGTTGGCACATTTAAGTAGTGGGGAGTGGGGGGGGCAACAGATTTTTGTGTTTTTCTTTTTTTGGCAGTCAGCCAATGCGGTGACTACACTTCAGCGAAAGTGCACTTTTGTTGAAGTGGGCATCTACTTATTTTTACCGAAGTAGTGAAATTCCGATGAAGAAAAGTAGATCTCGGTTCCTATATGCAAAATATGGCTTTCCCCGTACTATTCCATTAATTTGAGACATTGTCCCAAAAATACAGTTTTTAAATATTATTTTCTTCACCCCATCAGTTCTTGTGTTATTACTTGGTAATGTATGCAAATAATCTTCTCTTATTATCTGTACAGTCTGTCACTTCCCTACTGGTAGTTGTGGAATATGGTCTGGCATCAGAATGTCTGCTGTCTAAAACATTACTTTTTATATGCTGCAATAAACTATCACCACAGTCATGTTCTTTAAATTACTCTACCATTTCATCTAATTTATTACAACATTGTACATCATCTGTGTTGAGCCTACTATGTTGACCAACTTAAAAGAAGGTCATGACATCTAGGTTCAGACAGGTCATAATACCACAATACTTGGCCCTCATCAGGCCCATTGTAGAGTATAATGGACCCTTCAATATGTACCTGACCAGACACCTGCAGCAACTGGAACATCCACAAAGGTTCCCAGAGGTGCCAGAAGCTGCTGAAGACTGGGGGGGGGGGGCAGAGGGAGAGAGGGGCACTTACTGATCTAAAAAGGGCAATTTACTACCACAACATAGGTTCACTTGGAGGACATTTTAAGCTTAACCACTATCCTTTTTGGTGCTTCAGTTAACATTTCCTGATTGGTCTTACCTATCCCACGGCTGATAATTGCATATTAGCCTTATTGAGAATAAATGTGATCATACTATAGATAATTTGAGGGGACCCATGCAAGCGATGCAGCATTTAGGAAGTGCCTCTATCCATTAGTGGCATGAGGGGCAATTCTGGAGTACATTTTCTATTACCCATCCTTAGATCCAAGTTGCATTGGAATATGGACAGGGATGAGCTTTGTTTTAATTGAATGGATACTCTGTTCTGGAACAGTGGTAGCCTCTGTGATATATAGCCATCTTTCCACAACATTCAGTTTAGATACCTGGACTGAGTATTTCTGATGCCATTTGACTTGCTGATGTTCAGTAGGTCCAGCTGTATTAGGTCGGGGGATGCCTTGTATGCCAGACATGCCACCTCGAAGCACTCTGTAGGATAATGAGTATAGTAATAAATCTATGAGGTGGTCCATGCAAGACCTGCTGTTTAGGACTTGTATCCTTTTAGTAAGGTACCTCTTTGGGCATTCCAATTGTTGCATGGGCCTGGACAGATACATGCCAAAGTGGGCATTACACAAAATGATTGACCTAATGAGGGCTTTGTAAAAGGGTACAATAACATCTCTAGATCTAGTCAAAATCAATTTGTTTATAAGCAGTGCAATATAGACTTTATGACTCTGGGCACATGTTGGTCAAAAGTCAGTTCACTGTACACACAAGTTCGTAAACGCCAGACAACTGGGTCAGTTCTCAGGGAGCATTGTCAATTTGGTAGTTCCCTGGAGTAGATGACTTCTCAAGGGATATGATGATGTATTTCTTGGAGTTTAGTTTCAGTTCAAGATTTTGGCACCAGTTATTGTTTGGGACAAACCTTCCTGCGTGATGGCTAAGTCATTTGGGGATTTAATAACTGCTCCTAGCTTGCAGACATCTCAAACATAGTCGGCCAAAGCCCTTTGTTATTTCCTTCGATTTTTGAGATGTATATACCAAACAGAAAAAAAAAACTGTGGTGGTGGTGCTGCGGTAGCGTTGTCGCTTCACAATAAGATGTTGCCCTGTTCGATTCTCAGCGAGAGCGTCTTCTGTGTGGAGACATGTGTAAATGGGCGTACCTTCGTTGAAGGTTGTGTGTCAGAGCCGGCAACTCGGTATGTAAAAATCTACTGCCAATCATTAGCGGACCGGAGTTCCGCTGTGGCGACCCCCTAACCGGGAAAAGCCGAAAGACACAGCAGCATATATCAAACAGAAAAATTCTCTGCACCGAACCCCAGGGGACTCCATTGGTGACTGGTCTCTTCCCCTATTTTGAACTACTGCATCCTGTGAGCAAGCATATACGTATGCATTCTTTAATTTACCTTTTTGATTGTATTAAATTATATTCCTTTTATATTACAGCACCACTTGTTAGAATGTGTTTTAAATGTGTAGTTTGGATCAGTCTTCTAGTAAGCAATGAAACAAAATGTATGAACCAATAATGAAAAAACTACTAACAGTCAGAAACAGCTAGTTGTCTTTACATACTTCAACATCTTGTCTGACAACTTTGTTACTAATATTATAAAGGACAAGAAACTCTTAACTTGCAACATTTTCTGTATACACTGTTGATAATCAACATCTTGTTATTGTATTACAGCCAACAACCTGTAATGTTGTTTAATATTGCTGCAACTTTGTATCTCTATCATGTGCATGATTGCACAGGACACTAAGGATAATCACAAGGCTTTCTTTAGTTATGTTAGGAAGCTGGGTGGTAATTCCTAGATATGCTCAGAATTAGTCCAAAATGACAAAAAATACACCGAACCCACAGACATTGCCAACATCCTAGCTGACAGGTTCAGCGTAAACTCCCCCCCCACCAAAAGGGCAAATATCTATCCCAGCAGAGTGCTGCCCCACTGACATCTCAGATGCTCAAGTAAGAGCCGCCCTCTCCAAAGCAAAAAACACAGCATCAATGGGACCAGACGGTGTCCCAGGCTGCATCCTACATGAACGCCAAGAAGAGCTAAACCCAAACATAAAACTATTGTTCAATCTCAGCCTTACTACAGGATATGAGCCCAAAGAGTGGCGTACAGCAACAGTGGACCCTCTCCATAAAGGTGGTGCCTCAATGGATCCTGGAAACTATCGCCCCATAAGCCTGACTAGCTTGGTCTGCAAAGCTATGGAAAGGATCATCATGGACCTCATAAATAAAGATATTGGAGACCTACAGACACTGGATCCTACCCAGTTTGGCTTTGTTAAGGGCAGATCCTGCCTCTTAAACCCGGTTGATTTCTTTGAAACAGTCACCAAGGACATTGATGAGGGGAAGGTGGTCCACACAGCCTACCTGGACCTCACAAAAGCCTTCGATACAATACCCCACTCGGGCATTATAGATAAGCTCACCAGCTTAAATATAAACCCCTATGTCACTAGATGGGTTGCAAACTGGCTCAAGGACAGAACCCACATGGTTAGAATTGCTGGAGCCATGTCAGACTCCAAACCAGTTACAAGTGGTGTCCCACAAGGCTCAGTCCTGGGACCTCTCTTGCTCAGTATATATTTCTCAGAGGTACAGGCCAACACGGAAGGACTGTGGCTGACCAAGTTCGCAGATGACTGCAAACTGGGCGCCATAATCGACTCTCCAGCCGACACAAGCATCCTCCAAAAGGGCCTCATAGAAACAGACAACTGGTGCCAGAGCCATGGCCTTAAGCTAAATGCCAAAAACTGTATAATCATCCCCTTAAAAACAAAGTGCCCACAAATTACCACATAGGTGGTAATCCATTAAGTACAGAAGAAGTAATTAGGGACCTGGGGACCCAAGTTGATAGCAATCTCTCATTTGACAACCACGTGGCCAAAGTGGTTAGAAAAACATTTTATATAGCCCACCTAATCATGAAGGGATTCACATCTAGATCAGAGGAGGTCATCGTGCCTCTTTACTCATCCCTCATCAGGCCCATAATTGAGTACAATGCCCCTTTTGGGATGTACCTTACCAGACACCTGCAGCAACTGGAAAGACCCCAAAAGTACCTCACCAAGAGGATCAAAGTTTTAAGCAGATGCCATATGCTGCCTGGTTAAAGAAACTCCAGCTCTACTCAGTGGCACACCACCTGTTCAGAGGCGATCTGTGCCTGACGTATAAAGCCATGTTCAACTCGGAATTAATGGACATGCTGCACCTCAGAAAATCCAAATCCCATCGAGCTACATGCTCGAGAGACTTGAACCTCAGCACTGAAATAAATAGGACATGCTGGAGGGACAGATTCATAACCCAGAGGCTTCCTTCACTCTGGAATAAAATCCCAGTCCAGGTTAGGGAGAGTCCCTCATTGACTCTCTTCAAGAGGAATCTTGATGAGTGGAGATCGTAGGTTTACCCCGGGTATCACTTCTGTGTCAGTGTTAGACAGAGGCACAGTATACTAACCTCGAAAAAGGGCATAGCAAAATTAATTTAAAATGGGTGGCGAAAGCCAAACACATTCTGGCTAGGCTTATAAATGCCCTAGGGCAGATAGCTTAGTATGAACCTATGATGCAGAGCTTTTCTCTCTGGGCATCCGCTGAAAAAGGACCTGCGTCCAGTCGGAATTTCCCAGTAAACAAAAGTAAATAAATAAATAAAAAAATAAAAAAGAAAAAAAAAAATACCCATTTCAGAAAATTTCAACCATAAAAGGCCACTCAAACGTCTGTCATTGCAATTCACCAATAACAGTAAATATGCAAAACCTCTGCAGAAGTAAGTAATTTAAATAATTCCACATTAAAGGGATCTGTAACTAATGAAGAGGTTGCTGCTAGCAGACAACTTTATATTTCATGGTTTTATCTACAAATAAAGTGCCTGTTGCCCTTGAAGAATAAATGGCCTATGCTACATTAAAAAAAATGATAAGCTAGTAATTTTGCAATGGGGATGGATGGCAAACTGGTAACAGAAACGTAGTTACTAGGTAACTCCTCCTAAGGAGGGCATTCATAGGACTGCAGCATCCACTCCCTTTAAAAGTACAACACAGTATACTATCAGCAATCCATCTGCACACTGTGGGAGTACAACCCACAGCCTTCTGCATCAAAAGCAAGCATACTACCTGTTCTGCTACTGACAATGCAAATGACTCTACATAAGTAGCACTAAACTTCTCTTCCCCTGAAGCCCTCAGCTCCTTGGAAAATTCACTTGACACTCAACTAAATCTCTCAACTTCCCAGCACAAGAAATCTGGAAAAAAATAAAATTTATTTTTCATTTTTACTGCTGTTTTAGCTACTTTTCTGTATATAAAAAAAAAATTCTAAGCCCATTTCCTAGCTTTCCTGTAACTAGTGTAGTCCAGATTCAGATTTTCTGTATTCAGGACTGTATGTAAGCTTTTGAGCCCTCCAAGCCTTTCTGTGTTGGAGGGAAGCCTTCTAGCTTATCAGTGGGAGTGGTAAGCACTAGGTAACCTATCCGCCACATTCCGGAGTGGTTCTGGCCCAGAAATTGTAGTTATTGGCCGTTTGGGCAATCTCTTCCATCTCTCTCAACTTTCCGATTTGAAAGCCTGCATTTGCACTTGTTTCTGCCCTGTAACTCGTCAAGTGCAGATAAAGATTCTTAGTTTTAGCACTTAAATTTGCTTATTCATGCTCAACACTTGTTCAGAACTTGTAAGCACTAAATAAGCTACTAATAACTATAGTACTCAATCTTCATCATTACCTAGAAGAAAACAGCTCTTGTACTCACTTTCCTCACTTATCTAGAGGAAAATAGTTTTTTTTTCAACCATGTCCAAGGGTCAGCTCCCAGTGTTCTCTCCGGTCTATCTGACGAATCTGGGCATCTTGAGGCAATGTAGAAATTGCCTCATGTACACAGACAACCCTCTCCTCCTACCACCCAACACTACAACCTGTGAGAGATGCACTTATCTAGCCAAACTGGAGGTAAAGCTCTCTCCAACAAAGACTGCACTTGACAGTCATGAGGAGAAGGTAAACATTTACACCACACCACACTCATCACATAGTCTCACTAAATCTACACCACCAAAATCCAGACATAATAACACAAAAACATTCAGAGGCTCTCAATAACAATCTGTCTAAGCAACAGAGACCTCTAAACAGAAACGCAAGCAACCTCCATCCCCCAACACAACCCAAATGACACATAGCCCACAGACTCAGTGTGCCACTCAACCACAGCCAATAAGGCAAAACAATGTACCCAACACACTAGTCATAGGTGACTCTATAGTCAGCCACACTGATGTCCCACTCACCTGGCTAAACAAGGAGAAGGTTACTGTCAGCTGCCTGTCAGGTGCAAGGATCCGCCACATAATCCACGCACTCAGGTCACTCCACAAGTATAAATATGACTCTGTCATTGTCCATGTTGGTGTGAATGACCTGAGACGCACCTCCCTGGACTACATGAAAAGAGACATGGAAGAGGTCTCCGATGTTGTAGCCCAGGCAGGTATGACCCTAACCCTGAGTAGCATTCTGCCATCACCCAGAATGATACTGCAGTACAAGAACAAAATGATTGACTTCAACAATTGGCTAAGCTTCTGGTATCATTCTAAGGGGATCCAGGATCTGTCTTCTTGGGATGACATGGTCGACAGTCCATGATGCTTTGCCACAGATGGCCTGCACCTGTCGTTCCTGGAATTCCGGACACTTGCTAAGGCTCCTGCTGTCCCTATAGTGCCTTTTTTAGGCAAGGTTCAAATAACAATTTCACCACCATAACAGGAACAGGCAAGCAAAAGCTGAAGGTAATGCTACTCAGTGCTAGAAGTCTAAATCTCAAAATGCACTCACTCGAGGCACTCCTTAAAATGGAGAACATAGATATCTGTGCAGTGACTGAGACCTGGTTCAAGGCTCCAGAAAGCATCCCTGCACTACCAGGCTATAACACATACCACACTTTTCGGCCATGAAACCTGGACCGAAACACCAAAGGCAGAGGTGTGCCATATTCATTAAGGATATCCACACCACCAGGCTAGTTGCTCAGCATAATGCATCCGAGGTTATCCAAGTGCAACTAACTTTGGGCAGAACTTCAATCCAAATTGTAGCTTGCTACAGATCCCCCACCATGCCCCAGGATTCCCACTCCTCTTTTCTTGATGTACTGGAAAATATTAGGGTTCAACAAAACACCCTAATAATGGGCGATTTCAACTACCCCACCATTAACTGAAAAAACTACTCGTGTACCAACTCCTTCGCTCAACGCTTTCTGGAATTCATAAACTCCAATGACCTGGATTAACTTATTCACAGCCCCACCAGGGGCAACAATATCCTACATCTGGTCATTACCAACATGAGTGATCGGTGTTCCACACCTGAAGTCAACTCCACGTTGGTCCGATCCGACCATAAGCCAATCACCCTTGATATCCACATCCCGTCCCCACCCCCCATTAAGGAAACCACAGTAAAAAAATTCTCAAAAGCCATCTTCATGCTTCTTAAGACAGAAGTGGTGAACTTCATGACACCCATGCAGATGGACAATACAGTTACAACTGCTGAATCCTACAAAAATGCACTCTAAGCACTTACACGAGTGCATGGATTGTGCTATCCCAAACAGAACCAAAATGATATCCGCCAAAAAAAGAAAGCCAATCTGGTGGTCCCCTGTCATAAACAAACTGTACAACAGAAGGAAGAAACTGTTGCAAAAGAGAGTAAAATCCCATGAGTGGAGGAGTTCCCTGGTCAGCCTCAGTAAGAAGCTGAGATCCCTTATAAGATCCTCCAAAGCTAGCTATGAAAACAAAATCACCACTAATTCAAAGGACAACCACAAAGCATTCTATAGCTATGTCAAGAATCTTGATGGCAACACCCAAGTCTGCCCCGAGTTAAAGCACAAAGCCACGAAAATTACACAACCAACTGATATTATTAACATCCTGGCAGATAGGTTCAGTGCTAACTTTACCCCCCCACCCCCTAAAGGGCCTATATCTATACAGGAAGAATGCAGAGTCCCTGTAATCACAACTACGCAGGTAAAAGCTGCACTCTCTAAAGCCAAAAACATAGCATCCATGGGAGCGGACAACGTCCCAGGCTGCGTTTTACATGAACTTCAGAATGAACTGGCTCCCCACTTAAGCACCATGTTCAATAATAGACTCGCATCATGCTTTGTGCCCACTGAATGGCGCACAGCAACAGTTATCCCACTCCACAAAGGGGGAGCCACCACTGATCCCGGGAACTATCGACCTATTAGCCTGACAAGCCTGGTCTGCAAGGCCATGGAATGTATCATCATGGAACTCATAAACAAAGACATTGGTAACCTCCAAACTCTGGATCCCACCCAGTTCGGGTTTGTGAAAGGCAGATCATGCTTCCTGAACCTGCTCGACTTCTTTGAGGCAGTCACCAAAGCCGTAGATGAGGATAAGGTGGTTCACATAGCCTATCTTGACCTTGCCAAGGCTTTTGACACCATCCCCCATTCCGGAATTATAGCTAAACTCACTAAACTAGGTATAAATCCCTACGTCACAAGATGCGATGCCAAGTGGCTCACTGACAGAACCCACACTGTAAAAGTTGCAGACTCCAAATCTGACCTCAAAGCAGTGACAAGTGGAGCACCACAGGGTTATGTCCTGGGACCTCTCCTATTTGGTATCTAATTCTCTGAAATACAGGCTAACATAGAAGGCCTCTGGCTAAGAAGTTCGCAGATGACTGCAAACTAGGAGCCATAGTCAAGTCCCCAAATGATGTGGACATCCTACAGAAGGGCCTCGCTGAGACAGATGCCTGGTGTCAGAGCCATGGCCTCAAGCTCAATGCCAAAATATGCAGTGTCATCCCCTTTGATAAAAACTCTGTACCCATGAACTACACCATAGGCAGCAATCTACTTAACACCAAATGTGTGATAAGAGACCTTGGGACCCAGGTGGACAGTAGTCCCTCCTTTGATAGTCACATCGCCACAGTAGTCAGGAAGTCCTTCTATGTGGCACACCTCATCATAAAAGGGTTCTCATCCAAAAAAAAAGTGGTCATTGTTCCCCTCTACTCGACACTCATTAGACCCATTATAAAGTACAATGCCCCTTTTGGAATGTACCTCACACGACATCTGCAGCAGCTGGAAAGGCCAGAGAAGTACCTCACAAAGAGGATTACTGACCTCAAACAAATACCCTACACTGACTGGCTCAAAAAACTCCAGCTTTACTCCATAGCATATCGCCTACTGCAAGGTGATCTCTGCCTAACATAAAGCTATGTCAAACCCAGAGCTGTTGGACATGCTAAACCTAAAAAAATTCCAATCCCTCTGAGCTACATGCTCTAGGGACCTAAACCTTGTCACCACAATAAACAGGACATGCTGGAGGGATAGATTTCTGCCACAGAGACTTCCCATACTCTGCTTGACATAGATGGGTAGCCTGTTTCAAAGTTCTTCATTAGCACTCTTCAAGAAAATTCTTGATGAGTGGATGGGAAATAGGAAATGCACCCCGGAGATCACATCTGTGTCTCTGCTCGACAGTGGCACAGGAAAATAACTTTCTTGGGTGGCGTAAGCCAGGGAACCTTGTTGGCTAGGCTTACGTAGGCCCTTAGGCAGATAGCCTCGTACCTACCTATGAACACTAACAGGGTAGGTAATGGCTTCTGCAGTGAGTTTTAGATATTCAGTGGGGAGCTTGTCTGGTGCGTTACAGCAGAGTTTTAGCTTGAGGAGTAGCATTTTTATAGTGGAAGTTGGCATTCTAGTAAATGAGAAAGTGGGTGAAGCATTCATTGTTGATTCATCTATGGGTAACGTAGTGGAGGAGTGGGATTGAGAGAGGTGGGGTAGTGTGGTTGATCCAGTACAATCTGTGTTTGAGTGTAGTTGTAGAAAGTTAGCAGTAATGATAATTATGGAATTTATGAAGTGTGAGTTGAAGAGACTATTTATACGGGTAATTTGTCTGCGTGTGGACATGGAATTTATGAAGTGTGAGTTGGAGACTATTTATACGGGTACTGTGTCTGGGTGTGGATATGGGTTACTTTTTGTACCAGGGTTGAGAAGTGAACCTATAGATGACCAGAATTTTTTGAAATTTTGGTTATGATTTGTTTAAATAATACACTTTCTTGTTTTTGGATACTAGCTTTTTTTACTTGTTTATGGAGCTGTTTGAATCTCAAAAGGTTTGAAGGTCATGGAGTTTTTCCAGTTTCCACTTTTTATCTCTAGATAGCATCAGTGATATAGTAGATTTGGTTAACCATGAGGCAGGATTAGATTTCACCCTTTTTATCCTATGGGGGTGCAAGACTGTATAATATCTCTAATAAGGTTGTGTTGAACTGTTCCAGTGCATCATCGAGAGGAAGATATTTTAAACTAGACCAATTCATATTTTTTAGTATGTTGGTGAATGTCTGCGAGTTAAAATGTTTAAGATTCCTAGCATATTTACAATTATGCTGCTGGTGAAGGGAGGGTGCTGATCAGTGAGCAAAGGCTGGGAGGTTGATACTTAAAGCATTTGACAGAGTACCAGCACAGGAGAATTGGGTAGGGTCAGAAACCAATATCCAGTCAAGGATGGATCCCTCCATGCTTCTGCTATTATATCTTGTTGGAGAAACAATAAGTTGAGTGAAATGAAGCAGATTTATACCAGAGGATGGAAATTTAGATCAAAGATTTAGCCAATTTATGTTTAAAAATAAAACCATCGTTCTGGGTGACGTAATGTTGCTAGAGAACCAGGATAGTATTTCTTCCAGTATTGGTATGTTATTGCATATTGGTATATTAGAGCGTCTTCTGTGTGGATATATGCGTGAATGGGCGTACCTTCATTGAAGGTTGTGCGTCTGAGCTGGCAACTCGGTATGCAAAAATCTGCTGCCATCATTAGCAGACCGGAGTTCCGCTGTGGCGACCCCTAACCGGGAAAAGCCGAAAGACACAACATTGCATATTGGTATATTACTGGGGAACATAAAGGGCTATGATACAGAATTTTTTTGACATTCAGTTTTATGAAGGAGGTCAGAATTTCAATGTTAGACACTTGCAGGCCGATATCTCAGTATGAGAATATATTACCATTATTAGAGTAAAGGACTGCTCCTCCTCCTTCTTTCTGTGGGGTCTATCAGTCCTTATTGTACTTTGGCCTGGACGTAGGATTTCTGAAGCTTTTATATTTGGTTTAAGCCAGGTCTCTGTGGCAGCAATGATGTCAGGTTTACTGACAGCTATCCAGGCATGAAGGTCTGCAGTTTTGTGGTGAATACTTTGTAAGCTTAGTGTTACTATATGTAGGGATTTAGAGGAATTAAGAGAGGTGGATGTCACAGGAAGGGTTGAAGAGGGAGACCAGGGTTGGGGTGTGTATCTCCAGGGATAAGTTAATATTGAAGAGTGGGTGATGGGTTTTATATTCTTGTTGAACTGACAATGTTGTATACAGAAAATGGGGAGAGTTTGTTGACGTAATATAATGAACAGAATTTCAAGTAAGAAGAATCTTTACTTTGGAAAAAGAGTACTGGAATTATTTGTATGAGGTAGGGTGATTTTTCTGAATAGCTTTCAGATGGCACTAAGAGGAGGATGGCTACAGATGTTGGCTTAGTGTTAACAACATAGAGGTGAGTATAGAAAGATACAGTAGAACTACACGTAGTGCAGCATGAGGAAGGAAAATTAAATGTTAGTGAGACATTATGAAGGGTGCTACAAACTACCAGTTGTTAGCTGTGTAATATGATTAGTATGACATGATTGGCTTGCTTGGAGTACAAGATGGGATAGAGTTGAACTAACACAATGTGACTGGATTGTTTGAAGTGATGGGCAGAGTTGTGGGGTTTTATTTTAGGTAAAGTGGGCATGGGTGAGATTTGGGGGTAGGGTAGGGGAGCAGAATGGACCTAAGAGGAGCGAGCAGAACCTGGGCACACATAGTGCCAAAATAAAAATCACTTAAATTGAGCCAAGTAACAGAATTCACACACTTTCTGCTGAGACCAAGAATTACACAGTGATACACAGCAACAAACCGCATTGTAACTATTCATATAACGACAAGCAGGGGATATTTCTGCACCGTTACATTGTAGCCAGTTCACTGTTCTATCCTCACAGTGTATTGAAAAACAAACTTGTCAGTCAGAAGTGTATAACTTCTAGATGTGCACAGTCAAGACATCCTAGCACAACACTGCTGCACAAGAACAGGGCTACGGTTTTAAATATGTATAAATCAAGGCTTTCTGTTTCACTTATCTTTTCTTATACAAGAGCAGACTCTGTTAGGATAATCATAGCAAAAAAACAATTACACAGTATGACTGAGCAAAACCCTTAGCACTTACATGGCGAGCACACCATGCTGAGGGACCGTGAGCTGCTACTACCTAGCAAAACTTTTGAAAATGGTGCCCACTATACTCACAACCTAAATACACTTACTCCAGATATTAGGTAAGGGGGGAGAAGGGCTAAATAGGTAGTCTGCTAAGAACGGATTGCTACAAGATGGTAGACGAGAACCGAACTATTCTTTTGAGAAATAAAAAGCGAGTAAAAGGTTTTTGATAACTATATAAAGTGATAGATTCAAATTGCTCAATGTAATTATTTCAATTAAAAATGTCAAAGTTTATCAGGATGGTGTAAAAAATATATACTTTGTACAGAAGAAATAACCTTGTGTTTAAATGTTTGGAAAAATAACAATAATATATGAAAAAATGTTACTTGGTAGGTTCAATGCAGTTTTTCTTGATCCTTCTGGATTAATGAGTTTGTGTTTGTCACATTCGGAGACTAATTCCTAGAAGAGATACTGTCAGGGTGGATACCAGCATGATATGGAGATTCACATTCAAAAAAGTAAAGGAATACTTGGAGAGACCTCTTGGTATCTGGCATTTCATAGGTTAAGGCCATAAGTTAACACCACAGGTCATTTTTACTGGAGAGCTACCAAAACAAACATACTTTGTTCAGACTATGGGTTCAGCAGAACAGACTTCAGGAAAATGACCATACTTGTTAAACCTTATTCGGAGATCCACTATCCCATTCAGTACTGCAGAATCCCTGTGTTCGTAACCACCACAAACAACTTCTGTCTGTAATGACACACGCACACACAGACACACACACACACACTGGAGATTGCAGACTCAAATACTTGCATGTCTTTTAATTGAAGGAAAAAACCCTGTTGGACAAAACAAGAACATGTAGACTTGCAAAGAATGCACACAGTGAAACCAAGCTAGTGGTATAAGCACTGTGTGGTAGGATCACTAACCTTCGTGCCACAACAAGCACTCAACTAAAATTAACCATGGAAATGTTTTGTGTTATTTTACAAGTCTCTAATAGTCTTATCCACTGTACTTAAATGACTGATTTTATTTAAAATATATAAATAATTCCCTAGTTAATTTATCACTTCTTGTTCAAATCAAATTCATACAAATAGATCAGGTGTAAGGATTAAATAAACCTTAAGTAGTTATATTGAATGACTAACATACATGAATCTGTCATTCCACAGAACAGCTTTTGTTTGAATGCTGCTGTTTGCTCCAGTTATCAGTGAAAACAACTTTTGGCTCCCTTTGCAGTTGCATTGCTCCCCCCCCCACTACTGTAGGGCATTCAAGTTGGTATATAAAAGATGGGGGTGTTGACGTCTAGCCCACATGGCGAGGATGTAAAGAGGCTTGTGCCCCTGCAAAAATAAATAAATAAATAGTGTTCACTGAAAGTTGTTTTTGGCTTTTTTTTCTTTTTCGACCAATGATATTTGAGTAAAAGATCTTCAGTCGGTCAACACGATTCATTCAACATTATAACCTCCTGATACATTCGGTTTCGAAATGACTCATTTCTTTATCATTGCCACAAAATATACTACAACAAAACCAACAGATCTTCACATACTCTAATTACATACAGTTAACAGCGTATGGCATTAAATTATTTTTAAAGTAATACAATGCAGACAGTACAGTTGTGTACTCTTACCATAAATGTAGATGTTAGGTTGTGTTCACTGTTGCAGTCATGACTGTAAGGTTCTTCCTGCCAGCAGCAGCCCTCGATCGGCCAGAATCCCAAAGTCTGGACTGGGCGTCAGCTGAGGTCGCTTTTATCCTGATGTCAATGCGTCAGGAAGTATAAAGACCTCAGCTGACGCCATTACCCCAGTTTTTCTTGCCCCAGATGTCAGGTACCCAAAACCTCAGCAGCCAAAATACCTCATAACAGACAACACTCAAAGAAAAAACAAAAGGGGGGTAGGAGGGAGGGTAACTCAGACTGCAACAGTGAACAAACTCGAACATCTACATTTATGGTAAGAGTACACAACTGTACTATGTCCTTCGTGGTTCACTGTTGCAGTCATGACTGTAGGGTTGAGTCCCAAAGCTAAGAAAGGGTGGCTGGAGGAGAAACAGAAGGAGCGGCCACAAAACCTTGCAAAAACTGCAGAAGCAAAACCGGCCCTAGATTTAGAATAGAGAGGGAGGTTGTAATGCTTAGAAAAAGTATGCACCGAACTCCAAGTAGTGCCTCTAAAATATTCTTGGTAGGAACCCCACAAAGAAAGGCTGCTGAAGAACAGTAGCCCGGGTAGAATGAGCCCTAATATTAACATGAACTGGATTGCTATAAAAAGAGTAACAGAACATGATGCAGTGGGCAATCCGTTTGCTTAGTGATTGCTTTCCCTAGAACAGTAGGAGCATAAGCAACAAACAATTGGTCAGATTTCCTGAATATCTTGGTCCAGTCCAGGTAAAAATGAAGCTGCCTGTGTACGCCCAAAGAGTGCAAAAGACTTTCTTTCTCACTTTGAGGATTAGGATAAAAAGTAGGCAAATGAATAGTCTGATTCAAGGCCACTGCCAAAACCACCATAGGCATAAAGGTGGGATTAATCCTTATGGATACCCTGTCCTGATGAAAAATAATGAAGGGTTCCACAGCCATGAGTGCTTGCAATTCCGAAATTCTTCCAGCAGAGGTTATAGCTAAAAGAGAAGCAGTTTTCCAAGACAAAAATTTTAAATCCGTGGAAGCTGCAGGTTCAAAAGGAGACGAGGTTAATTTTTCCAAAACATAGTTAAGATCCCAAGTGGGAACAGGTGCTCTTATAGGGGGCCGAACATTCTTAGCCCCTCTAAGAAAATGTTTAAGTAATGGATGAGAAAAAATCGGAGGATCTGTATTGTAATGTGCAGAAATAGCAGAAGCATGAAGCTTAATAAATGAAAAAGATAAGTCCGTATGTAACAACTCTGCCAGATGCTTTAAAAATCAGAGGAATGTTCGGAACAGCAGAATCACCACCATGGACTTGATTCCAGGAGCAAAATCCTTCATTTACCTGCATAAGATTTCCTAGTGCTGGGCCATCTAGCTTCAAGGATTACGTCCATTACCTGTTTGGAAAAAGTAGAGGTGTTTACAGACCCTGGCTCCGCCAGGCAGCTAGAGTCAGAGTTTTGACATGACTGTGTGGGATCCGGCCGTCCTGTTGAGACAGTAGATGAGGGATTTGAGGCAGAATCCAGGGAGGCTCCTGAACTAGGTTCATCAGAGTGGAATACCAGAATTGCCGAGGCCAATTGGGAGCCAGTAAAATCATTTGCGGTCTGTCCTGTTTTATTTTCAGAAGTACCCGAGGTAGAAGAGGAAAAGGAGGAAAAGCATATACTGAGAGGTGTTTCCAACCGAATGAGAGGGCATCCACTTGCCATGCTAGTTTGTGGTAGGTCCTGGTGCAGAATGATGGAAGCTGATGATTCCGAGGGGATGCAAAAAGATCTATATCCAGACATCCCCATGCCTGTACTATCATCATGGATTTCCAAACATCCAACATCTATTCCTGTGGATTCTAAAGTGTCCTGCTCAATGTGTCTGCCAGAGTGTTGTTTTTTCCTGGCAGGAATTGTACCTGTAAGTGGACTCCGCAGGTCAGTGCAGTCTACCACAGAGCCATGGCTAACCTGCACAGGGGGTAAGAGTGAGAGCCCCCCTGTCTTCATCAACAATTGCCCTGGTAGAAGAAGGTCCCTGAAGGCTATCAGAGCATTCTGTACAGCGAGCATCTCCTTCAAATTTATGTGCAGGTGTATTTGCTCCTTTGTCCAAACACCCTGAAGACATCTCCCGTGCATGTGGGCTCCCCAGGCATCATCTGAAGCATCCGTTGTCAGAACTTGGTTGGTTGGTGGAGGACAAAAAGCCTCCCCTCATTCTGGAGACAGGCTTCGGCCCATCAAAGAAACTCTTGCTATAGACAAGGCAAATGTTTCCAAACTGTGGTAATGCTGAGACCATACACTCCTGAGGTACCACTGTAGTTGCCTCATATGCAGTCTTGCATATGGTATTAGGAGAATGCAGGAAGCCATGTAACCTAAAGCCTGCAGAACCTTTCTTGCAGTCAGCTGTTTCATTGAAGCCAGGTGTTGGAAAGAAGAAGCCAGTTGCGCTTTTTTTTTTTTTTTTTTTGGTCTGGTGTCAAGGAAGCCATCTGGGTTGTAGTACTCAGAAGAGCACCCAGGAAAGTAATCTGTTGTGTGGGCACCATATCTGACTTCTTTAGAGTCACTGGGAAACCGAGGTACTGCAGACGATGCTGCAAAAAAAGCTAGATGCTGAAGTAGAGTGTCTTTGTCGTCCACTTGAATAAGACAGTCGTCCAGATAATGGTATATTTGAATCCCCTTCTGTCTGCAAAATGTCATTACTGGTGCCAGGCACTTTGTAAAGATCCTGGGTGCAGTAGAAAAGCCAAAGGGCAGCACAGTGAACTGGTAATGCTTCGAGTCCGCTTTGAATCGCAGATACCTTCTGCACTCGCGTCTTATAGAAATATGCAGGTAAGCTTCCTTTAAGTCCAAAGTCACCATCCAAGCGTTCTTGCCCAACATAGGCAGCAGCTGCTGCAGAGTGAGCATCTTGAATTTTGGTATAACCAGGAAGGTGTTTAGTACGGAAAGGTCCAGGATTGGTCTCCGCGAAGTTTCCTTAATGGGAAACAAAGTGAAGTACCAAACTGCCAGAGCCACAGATGTCAAAACCAACATTTTAATGTTAAAATCCACAAGTAAACATAGAAATCAATCCCAAACACATTAACGCTTGATTACAAAAATTGCGTTTTCGTCTTATGCAAACTGACTTCTTCAGATACCCTCCATCAAGTAAATCAACCTTTATATACAATACTTGAAAAAACAATTACCCCATCAATGCAGTCTTAGAGTTAAAAAGTTAATTATAAAATTAGTATTGCCTCCTGCCCATGTATTCTAAAAAACATTTCTTTTATGATTCAACTTGTTGGTATTTATTATAATTATTATAAAGACCTGATTCGCATAAAATACTTTAATGAAATATATAAAAATATCTTAAAAATAGTTATAAAATACTATAAAAATCAGTTTCAGGTATTATAAATCATTTGTATAGTATTAGCCTGCCATCTGCTGGTTAAAATAATAAATACACTAAAACACAAGAAATGTTCATATTTTTCTTGTTCTTAACTTTAAAAGTGGCATAATAGAGATAAAATCATTTAGACCAGGGGGATTAGTTGCGTCAAGGGAGATTTGCCACCATAACTCCCTGAACTCCAGCCTTTCTTCCCATGGTCCGCCCCTCACATCCTTCTTAACCTGTTCTAACACCATGAACTGAAATTTAGCTTTATGGCAAACTAGGGTGTGTTTATACAGTGCATTAGTTTGTTTTTTTATGGAAATCTCGTATTTATGTTCATATATCCTTCTCTTTAAAACTCTTTCAGTTTTACCTACGTAAAAAGCATTGCATTCTAAGCATAATCCTAAATAAACCACATCTTTAGTTTCACAATTATACTAATCTATACTATTGATCCATTTCTGCCTACATTCCAAAAAGATTTTTTTCTTTGTCTATTAAATTACCGCAATGGCTACAGTGTCCACATTTAAAGGTGCCTTTCCTAATTTTATTAGATGTTATGGAACTTTTATATTCCAACATGTTTTTAAAGGATTGTGAATTTTTATAAACTACTTTAACATTATTGTTTAGTTTTTCCTGGTCCAAATCAATTAAACTAATAAACTTATTCCATTCTCTTTCAATAACTTGTTTAGTAACAATTTTATTAAAAGCATTATATTCAAGGACTAAAGCATGACCATAATCTATGTCTTTAGGGGTGGGTTTATTTATATCTATTACTTTTAAACCACCAATATTTTTATTTGAGTTTCTCTTACCTAGGATGAGTTTAAATTTATTTACTCTCCCTTTCATAACTTCTTCATATATTTTATTGATGAAGTCCTGGGGGTAACCTCTTTCCAAAAACATTTTATTTTGTAAACCTGGAGAGCACTGTGCTTTGGCTGTAAGCAGCCCCCCACCACACACACACACACACACACACACACACACACACATCTTCCACTTTCTCTTATTCCCTTCTGTTAGCAAATAGTATCAATAACTGCTCAATACTGTGTGTTTGTTTATTTAAACTATACCACAGTAGCCTACTGATACAAGGTTATCCTGGTTTTCCACCTGAGAAATTAAGACAAGACTTACAGTTTCAGAGCAGTCCTTGGTCAATTGTGATTGTTCTTAACACATACTTGTCTTGCTTTGGCTCATTAGCAGCAGTACAAAGAACTGCCTGCTCAAACCCTTGTTCTCCCCTCCCCTTCCCTGTTTATTACCTTAAGACAATCCCAGAGTTAATAACTATTACCTGTGGCAGGCACCATTTGTAAAACTACAATCCACTCTGCTACAGGCCCCATGAAGGCTCAGTGTCTCTCCAGTAAGTGTTTTACAACTGTAAATACCTATTTATGTTGAATTGTATTAGACATTTTACAACTGTATCTGTTTATGTTGAATTGTGTTAGACATCTAATATGTTTTATGCTTTATTTTTGATGTTACTATGGCATGCACCAAGTTGTTACTAGTATAATAGTATGTATGGTCTATTTGCATAGCTGCACCTTGTTCACTAATGTTATTCATGTAATAGTGTTGTGTGTAGACAGCTCATACTAGTGTCTAAATTATTTCTATAGGTTTGTGCTGTTACTGGTGGATAGAATCACATTAGAGAACCACGACAGATTGCTGCTCGCTCTATTTTTATCTGTTGCTGCATAACTGTCTGGTTTTTGTTTTCTAATGTTCTTCCAATTGGCTCAGTATCTGCATATACTAAGTAGTGGTTCAGGACATTGCATGTGGTAGCTATTTGCTCAGTGTGTTTTTTATAATCTTTCTAATATATATTTACCATCTCAAAAGTGCTTACTCTTCTCTGTACTCTTCTTTTCTAGACCTAACACCACTCTTAAGTACTCAACTCCGGTACCACCTTTAACATTCCTAAAAGAAAAGTGCAGTCCGGGTCTGAACTGTCTGCAAACAGCTACAGTTAACTTTGAGTATGTGTCTAACTGTTTGAGCCAATCTTCATTTTCCCCTGGAGAGCACTGTGCTTTGGCTGTAAGCAGCCCCCCACCACCACCACCACCACCACACACACATACACACACACACATCTTCCACTTTCTCTTATTCCCTTCTGTTAGCAAATAGTATCAATAACTGATCAATACTGTGTGTTTGTTTATTTAAACTATACCACAGTAGCCTACTGATACAAGGTTATCCTGGTTTTCCACCTGAGAAATTAAGACAAGACTTACAGTTTCAGAGCAGTCCTTGGTCAATTGTGATTGTTCTTAACACATACTTGTCTTGCTTTGTGATAGGTTCCTGTATGAGGGGCTGGAAACAAACAGGGTCTCTACCCGCTTCGTTCCCCGCCCTGCCCCCTATTCCCTCCTGCCCCCAGTGGTCCCACCTTTATTGCACTCAAACCCCTCCCATCTTTCCAATAGCCAACCACAGCACTAACCCAACACTACCTCCTCCATATTCCCTCTACTATCACACCTCCTCAACTGACATGTACAAGCATACCTTTCCTTTGCTCACTGCATGCACTCTCCTTGCACATCTTACATCCTACCAAAGCTCCATCATTCCCTCACTCAACCACTACCACTGTACTACTACTCACACCACCACCCATGTCTCACCCATACTCAGCTCCCCTCCCACCAGCTCAAGAACCATCCCTATGTACCCCCCACATATTCTACCAACTATATTACTCAAACGTAAAGCATCCCTACAACTTAACATAGTAACCCTCCCACCATACCTATTACCCACAGAGAACAATCATAAAATTTCCCTTATAAACAAACACATTCAAAAACTGAGAAAACTAATAATCTCATGCATATCAAAACTAGCCCTAAGTGGAGACATCCACCCCAACCCTGGCCCTACCATCTCCAACCCCAATCCTTATAATCAGACTAGAAATCACAACTTCTCCCATATTACAGCCAATAGAAAGCCAAGTGACCTCCTTCTACTAAGCCTAAATATTAGAAGTATATCCAACAAAGTCCATGAACTCCATGCCACCATAGACTTATACTCCCCAGATATAGTCGTCCTGACAGAAACCTGGCTAAAACCTCACATTACCAGTGAGCAAATACTCCCTACAGGTTACAGCATACTAAGAGTAGACCGGCTAAACAAAAAAGGAGGTGGTGTAGCTATAATATTTAAACAACATCTAAACATCCAGATCTTAAAATCATCAGCTCCACAAATAGGCAATGAAGAAATAATATATACCAACCTCAAAATTAACCGAAACAAAACCATCAACATAATTGGATGCTACTTCCCACCTGGCCAAAACATCCCTCCACTAGAAAACCTCCTCAGCTGGTCTACCCACCATCTCCCCCAAGAAACTATCATCTTAGGTGATTTCAATATTGACTGGCAATCCTGTTCTGGCAACAATCCAACCCATCATGTACACCTTCATGGCTTCACCCAACTAGTCCAGTCACCAACAAGGATAAATAAAAACTCCACAAAGCACTCTACCCTGGATTTGGATACTAGTCAGTAAGAACCCCCAGTCATATATAACAGGCTGCTTATCAGATAGCCTCAGTGATCACTCCCCAACATTCCTACTCAAAAAATACCTGTACAAAGCTAAACCTGTCATCTATCGTCAAATACATAAAAAAATAAACTTTAACCCACTCACATTCATCTCATCCCTCAAAGAATGTAACTGGCATGCTCTAAAGTACCTCAGTCTAGATGACGCAGTTGAATCTTTTAATACTACCTTCCTGAACATCCTTAATTACCATGCCCCCATAAGATTTTCCAGAACCAAAGCACAACCCTCCCCATGGCTACAGAAAAGCACTAAGTCAGAAATGAAAAACAGGGATAAAGCCTGGGAGCACTGGCGCAAAACCAAAACCTCTGCAGCTAGACAGAAATTCCTAGAACTACGCAACAGAGTCAAAAAGCTAATAAAACGGGACAAATTCCAATACTACCAGTCTGCCCTAGACTCCTCACAACACAGCCCCAAACAATTCTGGTCCTCCATAAACTCCATCTTCCACCCAGGTAAAGTCAGTACCCCTCCCCCCAACATCCCTCACTCCTCAGAAAATATTGCTACCTCATTCAACACACACTTCAGACAAACCATACTATCACTAGCTAAACAACACAACCCCCCTCCCCTCCAACCCACACCTTCAACTAGTAATCTCCCCACTGCCTTCTCTTTTTCTCCTGTACCTACCTCCAACATAAAAAACTCTTAACTAAACTTAAACCCACCAAATTAGCAGCAGACAACCTCCCAAGTGAATACCTACAAATCGCAGCTGATGCTCTGGCCTACCCAGTATCCATCTTGATTAACCGATCTCTGTCAGAAAGTTACGTTCCTACATTGTGGAAAGTCTCACATATAATTCCCCTCCACAAAGGCGGACCCTCTGCAGAACTAACCAATTACCCCCATAGCTATTCTCTCTCCACTCTCCAAAATACTAGAGAGATGCATACACTCTCAGGTCTCACACTACCTCCTGACTAACAACCTCCTTTCCAGTACTCAGCATGGTTTCCGACCAAACCATAGCACCACCACTGCCTTACTCTCCTTTACAAACACTATCCTTCAGCATAAAACAATGGCTATCTCTCCTCTGCTACTTTCCTAGACCTATCTAAAGCATTTGACATGGTCCCACACAAACAACTTATCTCTGTCCTCAATAACCTATCCTTCGCAATCAGTCACCAACTGGTTTCAGAGTTACCTGTCTGACCGCCAACAATCCGTTGTATGGCAGAATGACATATCTCCCCAACTACCTGTCTCCATAGGGGTTCCCCAAGGATCCATCCTTGGACCCCTACTTTTCTCTGTTTACACCAATAATCTAGCCTCTGCCACCAAACATGGCACACTCATCCAATACGCAGATGACTCTACCATCATCTGCTCAGCCCAGTTCCTACCCAAACTGCAAAAAGTCACGCAGGAAGCCTTTTCCTCTGTTGAAACATGGTTATCCGATGCCCATTTAATACTCAACCCAAACAAAACTAAACTACTTATCTTCCAACCCACCAAACATACTCAAAACAACTCTCACTTTAACATCACAGCAAAAGACAACACCACTATATACCCAAATGAACACACCAAATTGCTAGGAGTGGAAATAGACAAACTAAAATTTGACATTCACATATCCATGACCATAAAAAAGTCCACAAAACACTAGGAGCATTATACAGAAATAAACAATTTCTCACCAAAGCAGCAAAGATTTCAATAGCAAATTCCCACCTTATCTCCACCCTACTTTATGCCTCTCCAGTATATACCAACCTAAGGCAATGTGATCTAAACAAGCTAGAGACCTGCTACAACAAAATCGCAAAATTCGCCACAGGGGCATCCTACTGTAGTCACCACTGTCTCTCACTTGCTGAACTGGGCTGGCTTGAACTCTCTCACCTCTTTCAGTGGTATCAACTCTCACTCACCCACCAACTAGAAAACCATCCACTAAATGTCCCATCCCTCCAGAATCTACTCCAACCCTATCGCACCACCAGACCACTAAGATCCAGCAACAAAAATCACTTGCGGATCACTAAAGCCAATAACTCTGCTGGTGAAGCACTATTCTCTTGCACCATAGCCAAATTATGGAACTCACTCCCACCCACAATTACCTCCGTACCATCATGCACCAACTTCAAAACTTTATTAAAAGCGCACCTAAAAACATGCTGGCTATGCCCTTGCAACTCCCACTCTAATATCATCCACCCCATCCAACTACTACCTTTCACCTCCACTAACTACCTTGATGATAGCAAGCTCAGATGCTCATAAGCCTAGTACTTATTATACAGCAGGAACTTCTCATTGTTACATTTGTTAATGCCTGTTATGTACTTCACAGATAAAGATTCTAGTTGTCTACTGATGTACTATGTTCTTCATCTGTAAATATGTTGTAAGTAATTTCTATGTTAAATTGTTAATCACTATGTAATCCAATGTAACTACTGTCTGTTTATTTTACTGTGGAGCTTTTCTCCCCGGGCCTCCACTGAAAATGGACCCACATCCAGTCGGACACTCCCGGTCAACAAATTTAAATAAATAATAAATTTTGAATCAAGTAGCATGTACGTTTTCCCCTATGGCAATAAAACGCTTCGTAGCTTCCAAACACCAAAAACCACGAAATAAGACGTAGCATACAGTTCTTAAACTTCAATAACACTTTTATTGAGAACTAAAACAAAGTGAGCGCTTTCGCCGATAGGCTTCATAGTCTGATGAAGCCTATCGGCGAAAGCGCTCACTTTGTTTTAGTTCTCAATAAAAGTGTTATTGAAGTTTAAGAACTGTATGCTACGTCTTATTTCGTGGTTTTTGGTGTTTGGAAGCTACGAAGCGTTTTATTGCCATAGGGGAAAACGTACATGCTACTTGATTCAGAGTTCCATTATTTTATTTGTACGTTGATCCCCGTCTCCGTTGGAGTGCTTCTCTGCTTTGGTTTTGCCTTTAAATAATAAATTTTATTTAATAAATTGCACTCTTCTTTAAAATCAGCATCTAGGGTAGTCATACGACTACCTCGGACATACTGTCCCTTCACAATATTCTTTTTACAATAATAGGTGTGAGCACTTTTAAAATGTAAAAATGAATTGCAGAAAGTAGATTTCCTATATATTTTAGATTCAAATCTGTCATTGCTTTTATAAATTTCCACATCCAAAAATTGTAATTTTTCTGTTGAAACGTGAAAGGTGAATTTTAAAAAATGGGTTGTTTCCCCCAAGTAAGCTTTAAAGTCTTCTAACTGCTCAATACTCCCATACCATAGAATGACTATGTCATCCAAAAATCTTCGATAAAGTCTCCAACAAGAAGAAAATCTGGAACCAAGAACAAATGCCTCTTCCCACTTAGCCAATACTAGATTGGCATAAGTGGGGGCACAAGCAGCGCCCATAGCAACACCCTTGGTTTGCTTATAGAATTCACCACAAAAATTTAGGAAGTTAGGTTTGAGAACCCAATCCATTAATGATACACAAAATTTTGTCATTGTGTCCTATATTGTCTTCCTCAAATACAGCCTCCTCAAACATTTCCATTCCTTCTATGTGGGGGATGCATGAAAATAGATCCACAATGTCAATGGTCACAAACAATATATTACCACAAAAAAAACTCATTGTTAACTTCAAGAAGGTCCCAAGAATCTTATAAAATAGATTCCTTCTTGATCCAGGAATTTTTCAGTTTATTGTCCACAAATTTGGCCAAACTATGTGTTTTTGAGCCACAAGCTGAAACAATAGGCCTTAAAGGGGGGATCAATCTCATTTTTATGAATCTTGGGAATTCCAAAGATAGAAGGGATCCTAGGTTTATCAGTTTTTAAAAAATCAAATGTTTTTTTTATCTAACAACCCTTCAAAAACATGTCTGTTAAACAAATATCAATTTTATTATAAGCAATATTTATTTAGTTACTAGATACATTTGTGTACCCTTCCTCATTAAATAAAATTTTGTTCATCTTCCCTTCATATAATATGTTATCCATGGTAACTATTCCTCCCCCCTTGTCGGGTTTCATTATTCTAATCTTGTGGTTATCCCTCATGTTTTGTAAAATATTCATAGTTAAATTAGGCTGAAATCCAAACTTATATCTGTTTCTTAATTCCTTTTCCATAGTTTTTTCTAAATTACTCAGTTGTGGATGTAATGGTGGATTAAATGTAGCTTTTCTTTTCTTTTTCAATAATAATTCTTTATTTTTATTTTTCCAACTATTAATACACTAATACCATCTATTTACAATATATACATGTATGCTTCCAACAGTTACATAGAATCATTATACATCACAATACACTTCTAAAAAAAAATACTAAAGAGAAAAATCTAGTATCAGTATAAGACTTATCTATAAACAATTCCATAGTTAATCAGCATTTCCTGGAGAAAAGTGGAATGGAACTTTAAGCTAAAACAATGTTACAGATTTGCTCCCATATTTTTGTATTATTTACATTTTTCTTATGATCACTTATTAATAATTTATGTGCGAGAATATGTTTTATGGCTACTGTCTTAAAATTTTCCCATGAAGTCTGTGTTGGGTTCAACCAATTTGTAGCTATATATAGCTTCATCAACAAAAAGATATTAACCAGTATAATCCTTTGGGATCTATCCAAATTGATTGGTGGAATATGCAAAATCGCAAACTCCCAGGAAAGTGTAGAGTGTTGATACCCCATTTTTTGCAGTTGGAGTTTCAAAGAATTCCAGAGTCTAAAAATACATTTACAACTCCAGAACATGTGTAAAAGGTCAGCCGTTTGATCTATGCAATATGAGCATTTTGGTGAGTTCTTTGAATTAAATTTATGTAGAGTGAGACGCGTATAGTACGCATTATTAAATATCATCAACTGAGTAAATAATAGCTTCTGAAGGGACACCGATTTAATGGTTAAATTAATTGCTTTCATTATTTTACTGTCTTCCATTGTCAACAATTTCTCCTTCCAGTATTTTGATAAGAGTATTTGGTTATTGTATTTCACCTCTTTCATCAAGCTATATGATGCTGTTATATATTTAGCTTCCTGTGTTAAAGTTTGCCATAAGTTTAAACAAATGTTTACATCTTCTTCTTTAATTTTAACTTTCGTATTAGTAAGATAGCTTATTGATAACTCTTTCAATTGTCTTATTATAATTAAATACGAATTGGGGAGATCCATCTCTTTTAAAATATTATGAATCGAGATACCTAAGAAGGGATATAAATCAAATAAGGTTAAATTAATTATAAGTGGGAATTTCTTGAGGTCTATCAACTGATTACCAATCTTCAAATTTGGATTTTTGTGAAATGGTTGAAGTATCATCATGCTTTGCAAAAGATTAAGGGAGTTAAAGAGATTTTGTACTGATGTTATATATATTTTGACATGTTCCATCAAGGTGTACATTTTAAGAGTGTCTTTGTTTAAAAAAGGTAATGCCTTACAGTTAATACCCAAACCAGCGACATGTTTATGATTTAGAATCAACCATTTAGGAACCCATTTCAAGTTGGACCTATCAAAACTCACTATTATTAGTGTTTATTATTGAATAATATGTTTCGAAATTCGGTAAGTCCAACCCTCCCCTATTCTTCGGAGCCATCAGTTTGTCATAAGATATCCTAACTTTCCTCGGTTCCCATAGAAATCTAGCTAGTTCTGTATGAAGTTGTTTGAAGAATTTTTTGGAGATTTGAAATTGAGAAGCTCTAACAATATATAGTATTCTGGGAAGTATTTTCATTTTGATAATTGGGGTCTTTGCCATTATTGGTAATTTCAGATTATCCCATCTTTTTAAGTCCGATACTATCTGCTCCCAAATAAACTTCACATTATTTACGTAAAAGTCTTTATTGTCAGTTGTAAAAACCACCCCTAAATATTTTATTTTTCCTTCAGATTTTACCTGCCCTACCAATGGTAAAAGCGAGAATGGTGTAGGCGTCTTTAGTGGGAATATCTTCGTTTTCTTAAAATTCATTTTGTAATTGGAAATTTTTGCAAAGTCTTCCACCGCTTTTACTATTTTCTTAATATCTGAAACAGGTGTTGTGCAATAAATATTCAAATCATCTGCAAAAGCAGCCATAGTGATCTTCGTACCATAAATTATTGGAGCATTATGATAAATATTCTGTTTGATATGCAGAAATAAAGGTTCTAAATATAAATTAAATAGTATGGGAGATAAAGGACATCCTTGACGTGTACCATTCTTGATTTGAATTCTTTTTGAGAGATTCCTGTTAATAACTAGATTTGTATAAGGCTTGTTATATAATTTTTTTAAAGTTGAAGTAAATTCTTGCGGTATGTTAAAACATGGTAAAATATCAAACAAACATTCTAAATTCACTCTGTCAAATGCTTTTTGTGCATCAATTATAAGTGCGTATACATTAAAGTTTTTGTGAGTGGCATGAGAAATCAGTGTTTAGTTTGTCTGCCATTTATAAAGCCAGCTTGCTCATCAGATATTATTAGATTAATTACCATTTTCAACCTATTAGCCAAAATCGATGTCATAATTTTCATATCTATGTTCAAAAGTGAAATAGGTCTATAATTATCCGGATTCTGTTGATCAGTATTTTCTTTTGGTATGAGAATAGTTTTTGAGGCATTAAAATGTGGGTCAGTAATTTTATTGTTAATAATATAGTTAAATACCAGTGGAAGTATTTTCCCCAATATCTCACTGAAAGTTTTATAAAATTCTGTGGTCAAACCATCCTGTCCAGGGGCTTTATTTGGCTTCAATTTCTTGATTACCTCAGTTATCTCCTCTGAAGAGATGGGTTTAATTAAGTTCATATGAAGCTCATCATTAATCTTCGGAAATATGATTTTCTGAAGAAAATCATTATTATTCTTATTCGTAATCACATCCTCCTGTTCACCATATAGTTGTGAAAATATTAATTCAAATACCTTTATGATATCTTCAGTATTGGTGTATGTTTTATTATTAAAGTATATTTCTGAAATTTGTGAAGGTAATTTCGATTGATTAATAATACGTGCTAATGCTTTTGAGGGGGTCTGTATATGATTGGCATATTTTACCAGCATTTTCTGTTCATAGAATGATAATTTACTGTTTTGTAATAAAAAAAGGTTCTTCTGACATTTTAATATCTCCGTTTCGGTTTGTTTACTATAATTTCTAATTAATTCCTGATCCAGTAATTTAATTTTTTCTTCCAGGTCTTGGATGTCTCTCGCTTGTAATTTCTTATAATAGGTAGCTTTTTGAAGAAACATACCTCTAATTTGAGCTTTGGTAGATGCCCATTCTATGTCAAATGGATGTCGATGTTTTGAAAAATTATCTAGTAATTGATTAAATAACTCCTGAGCTTCCTTTATTACATCCTCTTTATGCAATAAATTAAATGTAGCTTTTCTTTTGAGTTGTTTATCCAAAGTATCCACCTCAGGTGTTAGCAATAAATTTAAATTAATCTTTCTAAAAAACATTTTTAAATCTAATATTGACTGTGTACACCCTTTTTGTAGGGTATGTATTTAAAACCTTTTTCAAGCAGGCTAAAATGTTCTTTTTCAATTATAATACCACTAAAATTATAAACACCAAAATCATTAAAAATATGTTTAACACCATTAACTGTGATGTCGTTACCATCTATGACACCTCTGGGTGGAGGTTGCGGTGGCGTATCCACCCTCTTTAATATTTTCCCCTTCTCCCCCCCTCTCCAAGAAAAATTTATTTCCTGATAACCAGGTTTATTCATTAGTCTTTCTGATCTCCTGAAGGGAGGAAATTCTTCAAAACTACATTCTTCTTCCTGATAATGGTTAACTTCCTCTAAATTTCCCTGTTTATCATTAAACATTTTATTTCTATAAAGGTGTTTTAAATAACCAGGGGCCTGAGGTTTGGGGTATACTGTGCCATTTTTATATTCTTCCGTATCTCTTTCCAACTTTTTAAATTTCCCCACACCTTTCATCAATCTCACCCCTAATCTTAAACTATTTGTCCTTCTCTTCCCTTATAGTGAAAATCAGGTATTCCTTTATGCATTTATCCAACTCGGTTATTTCTTTTTTTTTTTTCTTTAATGGGAACCAGGAAAAGTCTTGAATAAAAAACCTTGCCCTAATTCTAAATTTGGTACCAATTCTATGGCCCTCATAGCTAAGAGGGACTGAACCTGCAGTTGTGCCTCTGCCCATTGATGATTTGGCAGATCTGGCCAACCGTTCGGTTTTGGCAAGGTGTGGAAATGCAGTCTGTAACCTCTTGAGACTATGTCCAGAACCCATTTGTCCCGGGTTATGCAGCCACAATTGTGATAAAAAAAGATAAATCTTTCCTCCCAAAGGTGCTTCCAGGAGAGGAGCCCCTGGAACCAGAAAGTAAGAGTCATAAAGACTGTTTCCGGTAAGGTTGAGACTTATCTTCACCTCCTGCG
Source organism: Protopterus annectens (assembly GCF_019279795.1). NCBI lineage: Eukaryota > Metazoa > Chordata > Ceratodontiformes > Protopteridae > Protopterus > Protopterus annectens. Next base: position 1,685,065,973 of record NC_056744.1, on the reverse strand, counting down.
GGAAAGGGGGCAGTCCACTGCCTATTCCTAAAATGGGTTTGTGCCTGTCCCCTACCTCTGGAATGCCTGAATCTGCCTCTCTGAGGCTTGTCCGAGTTCGGAAAGGACCAAGGGTTAGCCGGCCAGTGCCTGCTAAATCTAGGAGGTTGTACCTGTAGAAAATCCTTAACCGTCTGCATAGATTTGGCTTCATCCTCAATTTTCTTTAATACCTCTTCAGCTTTGGCCCCAAATAGAACATCGTGCTGGAAAGGAGCATCCAAAAGTTTGGCTTTAACCTGATCCAGCAAGCTTTGTTCCTTTAACCAAGCAGGTCTTCTAATAACTGTGCCAGTTGTTGCAGCCCTACAAGAAACTTCCAAAGAATCAAAACCACAATGCAGGGTATGTTTACCCACTTGTTCAATAGCATGCAATAAATCCTGTAACTCCTTATCATCCGCACCAATAGAAACAGCTGACATCTTTTTGTTTAAATACAGACAAAAGGCATTGCTGATACTTTAGCATATGAAATTGACAGTTCAAAGCTCTAACAGACAACATAGCAGAAGTATAAACTTTTTTTTTTTACCCCATCTTTCCAAAGCCCTGGACTCTTGGTCAGAGGGAATACGATGTTTAGCAGAGGCCGCTTTAACACCCTTAGGGCCCTGAGAAATCGTTCCCGGATCAGGTGAAAGATTCTTAAAAAGAAACTTCTGAGAATCCGGAACCATACTTATCTGGTTTGACAGGAGCAGGGGGAAAAGAATCAGGAGAGAGGGAAGCTACTGAAAAAATGGCAAAGTTTCACCAAAAGAATAATCCCCAGGAGGAGAGGCTGAAGGAAAGGAATCTTCAGCATCAGAATCCTCATAAGGAGGAAAGGAATAATCCTGCTCAAGGGAAGAAGCAGAAGAAACAGAAATTTGGTCTGAAGAATCATAATCGGACTGTAATCTAGGCTTTTTGTCAGGAGGGGGATGAGAACCCCTGATCATAGATATCAAATCTTCAGCCATCCTAAGCATCTGCCTTTGAGGCCTAGGACCCTGATCAAAAGGTGTCTGTGCTTGCCATTTCTTTTTAGCTGGAGCCTTAGTCATTGTCTTAGAATGCAAAACTGAATCCATATTTACATGAAGCTGTGAAGGCCTGAAAACTCCCTCAGAAACCAGTACCTGCCTACCGGCTCCGGACCCAACTGAGGGAGTAGTATCCAAAAGTCCATTCCCTGGCAATTCTGAAGGCCCCATCAGCTCCAGACCAGAGTTGGCACAGGCAATTGATTCAAGAGAGGCGGACGACAGGGGCTGCAAAGGTGCCTCACTGACTACCAACGAACCAGCAATTGGCAATAACGGAGTAATATCCTCTGCTTTGGACCTCGGAGGCCTGTCTTTATCTTTGCGCCTGTTACACACACCAGAAGCCGGAAAAGAATCCGAAGACATATTATAGCTAAACCTTTTTCCAAAATAGTAGAAGGCAAAGTTGCACCTACGCCTAATAGTACGCCGATAAATCTAGCACAAAACCCACAATAGCAACGTTGTGGTCAGGCCCCAAGCAGGGAATACAGTAAGAGTGAAAATCCCTATGAGGTATTTGTTTCCCACAAAAAATACAATTATTAACTTTTTCTGACATATGATTGGAGCAAAAGAAAGACCTCCCCAATGGGGTACTTATCTTTCCTGCAGTTTTGTTGCAAACAGGGTTGCCAGATTTCCAACTGGTCAGGTAGGGACAAAGACTTACAAAAAAAAGAAAAGGTCTTCCACATCAATTCCCCCAGTTCCGCATTAAGCAAAAGTAGCTCTGTTTTGCAATTTTTTGATTGGCCCGTATGCCGGTATACAGGCCAGTCAAAACATCACAAAACAGAGGTACTTCTGTTTAATGCGGAACTGCGATGTTGCAAACTACTTGTACTGAAAACATTCAGAACAAACCATAGTCAATTTACTTACTTCTGTCAAAAGGAATTCTGTCTCAGTCTTGGTTTGTAAATCTTTAAGATCTCTGACTTTTAGTTCCAGGGATGATATGATGTTTTCAGTATGTCCTGTAGATTTTAACAAATTAAAATAAATAAGTAAATAAACAAGAGCAGAAAAATAGAATAATCACTTTACATATGGGGTGGGGGCACAAAATACGCAGTTGGGTATTAAATCCTGAAAACCAGCGCACTGTGGCAGGGGCGCAATAAAAAAAAAGTTTCAGTATTACCAGTTTTCTTTTTTATTGTGCACTTGTGCTGTTTCTTTTGGTTTTGAAGTTGTCTATTAAAAGCATTACTTGGAAAGACGAGTGCAATTGACATATACACAGACAGTGGTGTGTATTTTAAGAACCACAAGTTATGGTCAAGAGCAACTGGTACTTACTTTATGCAGAATATTACACAACACATAATGAACACATCCTATAATCTAAAGTTCAAAGCTCAGAAGAGGGATAAACCCTGAAATTGGAAGTGATCTTTATTATATAACTACAACAAGAGAGGACAAAAACTAAGAAGTAAAACTGTGGAAAACAATCTCCTGTGTCATCTAGCCACAAACAGAATCAGGTAACAGTTGAGGGGCTCATGGCTCTGGCTTGCTCATTTCCTTAACAGGATAAGTTACAAATGTTAACACTAAGGCATCCTACATCACCCTGTACTACCTCGTATTAATTTATGACTATATTTTAACGCTAAGGCACCCTACATCACGTGGTACTACCTCGTATTAATTCATGACTGACCTGTGGATTCTGAATTCCACTATTTTTATTTTTTACTCTACAGGGACCTCGGTGGAGCTGCTCAGGCATCCAGACTTGCATGTGCAAAACAAAATGATTTCTTTATCTTATGTCTGAGCTGCCAATGTACCTAGCTCAAATTCTACCTTTGTGATCATGAATAACAACAAAAGTATACAAATACATATACAGACACACATCTATATTACTGCAATCTCTTAGCCATGTCACTCACTACCTTCCACACCGTTAGTCCCCATTTCACCAATGTGCCCACCGTTGATATCTCTCAATCTGTCTCTCCCCACCTGTGCAATATGACACCTGTGCTTTACTCTCACTGTTGTGTTTCATGGGTAGGTAATGTCTGCTGCACTGTACAGCATAATCTAGGTACAGTAGTGCACACATCAGATTTAGATCTTGTTGAGTCTATTCTGGCCCATTGTTGTGGACCAGACACCAAATGTTTGCAGTGCTACTATGTATTGCACCTGCCTCAGCCTCGCACAGTCTTCTGCTGTTGTCAGTTTTTCCAACAGTTCATCAACCTGCACTTCCTCTACCACTGACTATGTTCAAGCTGGACCTCCAGTGGTAATCTCCTGTTTTAACTGTCTGCATAATACCACACTTTGCAACACTGTGCAGACAGCAAATATCTTGTTGTGGTTCCCAAGGCATACTGCAGTGTGCTATTAACAGAACCTCAGAAGTGAGCCTTCGATAATTTGAACATACACTTAATGATGTTAGTATATGTGACATCGCAGAGTTCTATGGAGTCTCAGCCATGCTCTGTAGACTGATTGCTAGTGTCATAAAGCATGGCTGTAGGTGCATTCAGCATCATTAATACAATGTTTATGAGGGAAATCACCCCCACATATAGCTAGTATTTGTCTGATATGTGCTAGATGTGGGAATTGTGAGAACTGTCTAGATGGCACTTGCACACATTCTATAAATACTCCCTGAATACTGAATAACACCTGGCAATTAATGGAGTGGAAACCCTTCAGATCGACATACAGTTGCCATGCAGATTAGGTGGAGCTTTAGTGGTGATGTGGGTACAATCAGTGGCCTCCCCGAACTTTAAGGTAATGAGCTATTTCAAAGAATATCTGCTTAGTGGTGCTTCTCTGCACTTCATTCTGTGGGAACCACATATGCCCCTCCTCATGCTGTGGTATAACATCAATGAACTAATAATTGTCATGGATATGCCTGTGATATGCCCACTGTATCCCACGATGGCCACCGGAAGGCCCAGTAACAAGGATAGACAAAGTTACCCACAGGAAATGGTATTCAACACAACCAGTGGGATTCCATGTAACAAAGGCACGTCTACAAGCTCTAACATGGTGTCTCTGTCAGCAACACACCTTTTGATTATGTCTTAAAGTGGTGGTGATGGTCTGTTAGGAATGGTCAGATCAGTTTTTGATATGGGGAGCAATGAGCCATACAACTGATTACACTGGCTATAAGAATATGGTGCTACTCCTAGCATCTTAGGATCATAGGAGATTACTAGGCTAATGGCTCTGTGGCCCTTACAAGCCTAGGCAAGAGTTTATCCCCAAAAAAAGAAACCTCAATCAGTACCGGTCACTCCTGTCAATGAGGGACACAGGTGGAACCCCTGGGACAAATCTGTGGTCACCTCATCAAGGATGCACTTGAAGAGCGTCAGTGATGTACTTTGATGTGTATGGGGAACCTATTCCAGAGATGGGGCAGCCTCTGGGAGATAAACCTGACTCTCCAGCAGGTTTTGTTAATGTCACATATTAGATTTAAGCCTTTTCATCGAGTATTACGCGAAGAGTTAGACTAACTGATGTGGAGCATCTCTAGTAGAGCAGGGTCTGAGATTGCCTTGTAGGCAAGACACAGATCACATCTGAGCAATCTGTATGATACAGAGTAGAGTGACAGTGATTTGAGCCTGTCCACATAGGACAGGTGTTGGAGGCCATGGATTCTTTGTGAGGTATTTCTGTGGCCTTTCCAGTTGGTGCAGGTGTTTGGAGAGGTACATACTGCTCAGATACAGCTCCACGTGGTCCTGTTGAGTCTTCCTGGCTACAGAGAACTGAAAAAAAGCGACTGCTTTCCTGATTAAGTATCCTGCTGTTTTTTATATTTGTTTTACCTTCTACTGCTTACCTAGAGCAAGCTTTAACTGTTTTCATAGTTATTTACTGCATTTTTTATTATCTGCACTTAAAAGTACATTTTAGTCGAAATTAGTCTAATTCAAGTCGAAAAGTGTTTGTTTGCTGTTTAATTTAATTGTTTGGCTGCCCACTAAAGTGTGCTAGCCTGTACTACTGACTTATTGCCTTTTCTGCATTTAGCTGAGTTGCCACTAGAGCACCATCGGGCAGCTGGTTAAACAAGGTTAAACTATTTCTGGCTCCGTAAAGTCTGCTCTTCATTTTTCCCTTAGAACTGCTCTACTTGTAATCTAAACAGTCTATTCTCTATCTGTAAAGCTCAGCACTTGTTCCTAAAGCATTTTTAGTCAGGTAAAGCACTTCTATATTATACAAAGTACTTCACTAGCTTAAAACCCCTTGAGTACCCACTTCCCTATAGGTCCTTTCCGACTCAGTTACACAGCAAACTTTTTCATTTCTTCTAGCATGTCAAAGGGTCAGTTGCTAGCGTCCTCTCCTGCTCAGCTGGTGAATCTGGGAATATTGAGGCAATGTTACAATTGCCTCATGTACACAGACAACCCTCTCCTCCTCCCACAAAACACAAATACATGCGAGAGATGCAACTATATAGCCAAACTGGAGGCTGAGCTCTCTCAACTCAGGACTGGCAAAACCAGACAGGAGGAGAAGGTAACCACACACACCATAAACCCAGTCTCACATAGAACTATCACAACTACAAATCAAACACATAAACACACAAAGACATACTCGGAGGCACTGATCAAAAATCTACCAAAACAGCAGAGGCCTCCAAAGCAGACACCCAAACAACTGCCACCTCATGACATAACACAAGCAACACATAGATCACAAAGTCAGTGTGCAAATCAGTCACAGCCCTTAAGGCCAGACACACTTGTCATAGGTGACTCCATAGTCAGACACACTGACGTCCCACTCACCAGACTGAACAAGGAAAGGGTCACAGTAAGCTGCCTGTCGGGCGCTAGAATCCGCCACATAACACAAGCACTCAGGTCACTCCACAGCAAGTACAAGTATGACTTAGTCATTGTCCATGCCGGTGTGAAGGACCTGAGACGTACCTCCCTGGACTACATGAAAAGAGAAATAAAGGAGCTCTCAGATTATGTAGCCCAGGCTGGTATGACCCTGACCTTGAGCAGTATCCTACCTTCACCAAGAATGATGCCACAATACAGAGACAAAATGATCAGTTTTAATAATTGGCTTAATTTCTGGTGTCATTCTAAGGGGATCCAATGTCTGTCTGCCTGGAATGACATGCTTGACAAGCCACGCTGCTTTGCAAGGGACGGCTTGCACCTGTCACCCCTGGGTTTCCGGATATTGGCAAAGGCTCTTGCCACCCCCATAGTGCCTTTTTTAGACAAGGCTCAAATTCTAAACCCACCGCCCTAGAAAACAATAACGGAAAAAAACTAAGGGTAATGCTGCTCAATGCTAGAAGTCTGAATCTCAAGATGCACGCCCTCGAAGCCCTCCTCAGTATGGAGAACATCGATGTCTGTGCTGTGACTAAAACCTGGTTCAAGGCTCCTGAGAGCACCCCGGCACTATCAGGTTTTACCTCATATCATGTGTTCCAGCCCCAAAACCCGGACCGTACCACAAAAGGAGGGGATGTATCCATATTCATCAAGGATATCCACACCTCCAGGCTGGTGGCAACTCACGAAGCATCAGAGACCATTCAGGTGCAATTAACCATAGGCAAAACTGCTCTACAAAGAAAATCCAGAAAGGCAAACAGCAGCTGAAATAACACCAAGGAAATAACGTAACACACTTTTATTTTCCGCTTTCGTCCGTAGACTTCATCAGAATAAAATTGTTCACAAAATTGTGCCTTAAATACATCACTAATCACTACAACATAATTGAAACTCATGATTCAATTAAAAATTCACTGCATTTAAAAAGACATTTTGAAAAAACATTTAAAAACAACACATTATTATGTGATATGAAGACATATCAAATCATTGCTTTTATCAACCTTTAGTTTTTGATGTTTAAGAAAACATTTTACATTTATTGACTCATTTAATCCAGGTGGATAATCTGACTTTAATTTAATCTGCCACTGGGTTTCCCTTTGTAACAAAAAATTTTTGAAATCACCTTCCCTCATGTCTTTATAACAAACCTCTAATATAGAAAACAAAAATTTGTTAAAAGCCGTACACACTAAACTGTGTTTAAAAAGAGCATTTTTTTCATCCTTCATTTTTATACAATATAAATGCTCCCTGATGCGTGTCCTAAGCTCCCTTGTCGTCATACCCACATAAAATGCGGTACATGACGAACAAAGTGCTATATACACTATACCCGAGGTACGACAATTTACATAACCAGGAACAGAAAGGATTCTTTCTGAAGTCAAAACTGAAATATAGGGACCAACCGATATGTACCTGCACATGTTACAATCGTGACAACGGTACATTCCCTTCTTTGTTGTGTTAACACTAAGTTTATTACCATTGTGTTGTTCTAAAATTTTCTTTAAATTATTATCATTCCTTTGGACAAACAATGGTTTTTCACCTAAAACACCATACATATCAGCATTGCCTTTGATAATTCTCCAATTTTTTGTTATTATATTTTTAATATGCTTACTGTCAGAATTCATTCCCAGTGTACAAACCATACTACTAGTTGAACTATTACCAGAATTAATAACCATAATATTGGTTTTCTCCATGGACAAACTTAATAATGGTAAAAAATGACTGGTACGTCTATTATAAATATCATTAGCTATGTACATAAGATCTAGTTTAGGAAAACCTCTATTAAGAAATAAGGAAATAATGAAACCAAATTCTTGCAAAACGTCAGATTCCTTTGATGTCATGCGGCTAGCTCTGATGAACTGCCCTTTGGGAATATTGGAAATAACATGTGTTGGATGCCCACTTTTATAATGGAGGTATCCATTGTTGAAAGTCTTTTTTCTATGAATGGTACTATGTATTCTCTTGTCTTCATCATCCCACCTTAAATTAACATCTAAAAAATCAACAGTTATTCCTTTACCACCAATAACAAACTTAATATAAGTTGAAAAAGAATTAATATCAGTAAGGAACAGATCGATACACACATCACTTTCATCTATGATAAAAAACAAATCGTCAATGAAGCGACAATGAAATAAAATGTGATATTTATCCACCAGAAATGGCATAAATTGACGTTCCCACATTGCCATTACTACATTGGCATATGCAGGAGCAGCTGAAGACCCCATAGCTGCTCCTCTTCTCTGCCTGTAGTAAGTCTGTTCAAAAAGAAAAAAATTATTTTCTAAAATAATCTCTAAAAACCTACATATTAAAGAAATAGTTCTTTGAGAAAAACCAGAATAATAATTAGTCAAAAAATTCTGTACTGCTTCAATGCCTAGATCTTGAGGGATGCAGGTGTACAATGACACCACATCCACAGTTAGCATTGAATGCTGTTTAGGATCAAAACTAAATGTAGAAAGAAAAGAATTCAATTTTGTTAAAAAATGCCAAGAATCACGTAAAAAAGACATTTCGTGAATAATAGTGGGTCCCAATAAGGCATCAATAACTAGGGCCAATCCTTCAGTAATTGAATGGGGCGAAGAGACAATTGGTCTGAAAGGGGGATTCACAAAGGATTTATGAGATTTGGGGATTCCAAAAAATACCCCAATACGTGGTTGATCAATGACACAAAATTCATACAATTCACAACTAATGTCACCCTCCATGAGGGCTTCATATAAATATGAATATATAGAACGTTGTCGCTTGTGTATTTCAAAAAGTGAAATGATCTCATATTCATCTGTGTTGTTCAACAGTTTTAAAACCCCCTCTGTATACGAGTCTTTTGTCATGATAACTATGTTATTGCCCTTATCACTTTTCATAAACCTTACTTTATTACTCATAGCCTTTAATTTTTTCAAAGCTGTAAATTCAGAATGTGTAAGGTTGTGATCAATTTTGTGCATATTTTTCAACAACAAACCAATGTCTTGTAAACAAATTTCTTCAAAAATATTTAAAGTATGATGTAATTTAGGACAAAAGTTAGATGGCTTAATAAATACCTGTTTAGTTGTAGGCACATCATGTAACAAATAATGTAAATTGAGTTTTTTCACATACTTTTTGACATCAACAACAGTCTTAACATAGTCAGCCCTTGAGTGTGGTACAAAACATTCATTTCGTCAGGAGAAAATACATAGTCAGTCAAATTGATGACACTAAAATGACAAGATGCATGTTCTAGGTTTCGTCCCCCGACGAATGGGAATTCAAAAAAGTCCGACTCCTAGTTAAAACAGTTTTTGATGATGCCTGATGTTTTTTGTTGGAAAAATTAGAAGAAACCCCAGAATGACCTGATACAGTACTCTGGTTAGAAACATTCTTTGATTTAGTGCCCACATTACTGTCGGTAACACTCACACAATTGTTACTATCAGTCTCCAATATAGGACCAGCCTCCTTACCAAGAGATACACTTCCACCACAATTACCAGGTATTTTATTACCCTGAATATGTCTATCACCAGTAAGAGAACCAGGTTCAGGAGTGAAATTAAGAACCGAGGAACTCTTAACAGTGTGACCCGACCATTTATTGTTGTTTCCAACTTGTGCTTTCCTAGCCGCAGTAGCATTTATCTGAACACCAGTCTGACGGCTCACATTATAAGCCCTATTAATTTTGTTAAACGGACCAAAGTTGGAAAACACAGAATCAGTCTCATAAGCTTGGATATCACGCAACAATTTGTTATGCTTTCTATTAATATTGTCATTAGAAGATTGTTCTAAGTCCTGCAAAATGTTATTGAAAAATTCGGTGAAACCATTTTCATCAAACTGTTCTTTAAAAAACGATTCCAAAATAACAATTTCATCCTTCAACAATTCTAACTTTTTTTCGTTGTTATCCACAAGCAATTTTAAGAAACTTAGACCTGCTTCATTAAAGAAGCCGGTTAGAATCTTAAAAAAAGGGTCGCTGGATTGTACTCCGTTGGGGCATTTGAAAAAACGCAACCCCTTCGGAACCATTTGTAACTCCAAACAACGTAAGAAGTAATAATTCTCTAAATGAATGGAATTGTACCTTTGTAACAGTTTAGAAAACTGTTCTCGCTTCTCTGAAAAATCACGATGCCATGGTGTTTTCTTTGTTGTTCCTTCTTGCCGACCAAATGTTCCAAACGGGTTATCCGCACGGTCGAAAAAATGACTTAATGTCGCCCGACCAATGATGCGTTGTTCATTCATACCCGGATTCTTTACAGCAGTAACATTCTTTACAACCATGGGTGGATTATCCAAGCAGATGACAGTGTCTAGTTCCTGAAACGATCCGACAGGACTGGATGCTTTCATACTAGATTCTTTAGCATTAGCCTTCGAAATAAGAATTTGTAACGAACCCTTAATGTCCGTTAGTGCACTAATAAGTAAAGTACTCAAACTGGTAGTCTCCGCTGATGGTGTGGGATAAATGCTCAAATTAAGGAGTGGATCTTCAGCCGCTTCAGCCATGGTACACACAAAACCAATAAAAAGACCAAAGTACCAAAACCAAAACCAAGAAAATCCAGAAAGGCAAACATCAGCTGAAATAACACCAAGGAAATAGCGTAACACACTTTTATTTTCCGCTTTCGTCCGTAGACTTCATCAGAATAAAATTGTTCACAAAATTGTGCCTTAAATACATCACTAATCACTACAACATAATTGAAACTCATGATTCAATTAAAAATTCACTGCATTTAAAAAGACATTTTGAAAAAACATTTAAAAACAACACATTATTATGTGATATGAAGACGTATCAAATCATTGCTTTTATCAACCTTTAGTTTTTGATGTTTAAGAAAACATTTTACATTTATTGACTCATTTAATCCAGGTGGATAATCTGACTTTAATTTAATCTGCCACTGGGTTTCCCTTTGTAACAAAAAATTTTTGAAATCACCTTCCCTCATGTCTTTATAACAAACCTCTAATATAGAAAACAAAAATTTGTTAAAAGCCGTACACACTAAACTGTGTTTAAAAAGAGCATTTTTTTCATCCTTCATTTTTACTGCTCTACAGATTGTAGCATGTTACAGGCCATCCTCTCAAACTCAGGAACCCCACACAGCTTTCCTGAAGACACTGGAGAGTATAAATGTCTCTCCAAACACCATCATATTGGGTGACTTCAACTACCCAAACATAGACTGGGAACATTACTCAAGCCCCAATACCCTAGCCCAAAGGTTCCTGGAGTTCATAAACTCAAATGCTATGGAACAACTTGTCACCATTCCCACAAGAGGTGAAAATATACTAGACCTGATCATCACAAACATGGGGACAAAATGCTCCACACCGGAAGTATATCCCTCATTGGTGAGATCAGACCATAAACTAATCTCACTGGAGATCCACATCCCCCCCCCACCCCCCACAAAAAAAACCACAGTGAAGAACTTCTCAAAAGCCAACTTCACACTTCTTAAGACTGGTGTGGTATCCTTCAAGGCCCCTGAGCCATTGGAAACCACAACCCACGCTGCTGAATCCCTTACAAATGCTTTCTACGAGCACCTCCAGGATTGCATGGATCAAGCAATCCCAAATAAAATCAAGACCCTTTCCACCAAAGGCAAGCGCCCGATCTGGTGGACCCCAGCCATAAACAAACTTTACAACAAGAGGAGAAAGCTACTACAAGATAGTAAAATCCCTAAAAGGGAAGACATCTCTGATCAATACTAGTAAAAAACTACGATCACTCATAAAATCATCCAAGGCCAACTTTGAGAGAAAAATCGCCAAGGACTCAAAAGACAATCATAAGGCCTTCTTTAGCTATGTTAGAAATCTGGGTGGAAACTCACAGATATGCTCAGAATTAGTCCAAAATGATACAAAAATCACTGAACCCACAGACATTGCAAACATACTGGCAGACAGGTTCAGTGAAAATTTTTCCCCTCCCTCCTCCCCAAAAGGAGAAATATCTATCCCAGCAGAGTGTAGCCTCCCAATCATCTCAAATGACCAGGTGAGAGCTGCTCTCTCTAAAGCTAAAAACACAGCATCAATGGGATCGGATGGTGTCCCCGGCTGTGTGCTACACGAACTCAATGAGGAACTAAACCCACACATAAGGCTGCTGTTTAATCTTAGCCTTACCACAGGATACGTACCCAAAGAGTGGCGTACGGCAACTGTGGTCCCACTCCACAAAGGCGGTGCTTCTATGGACCCTGGTAATTACCGCCCCATAAGCTTAACAAGCCTGGTCTGCAAAGCTATGGAGAGGATCATAATGGAACTCATAAATAAAGACATAGGGGACCTACAGACATTGGATCCTACCCAATTCGGCTTTGTCAAGGGCAGATCATGCCTCTTGAACTTGGTCAACTTTTTTGAAACAGTCACCAAGGCCATTGATGAGGGTAAGGCAGTTCACACAGCCTACCTTGACCTTACAAAAGCTTTCGACACAATACCCCACTCGGGTATCATAGAAAAGCTCGCCAACTTAAATGTAAACCCATATGTCACAAGATGGGTTGCAAACTGGCTCAAGGACAGAACCCACAGGGTTAGAGTTGCTGGTGCCATGTCAGACTCCAAGCCGGTCACAAGCAGTGTCCCACAGGGCTCGGTCCTGGGCCCCCTCTTGTTCGGCATCTACTTTTCAGAAGTGCAGGCAAACATAGGAGGATTGTGGCTGACAAAGTTTGCAGACGACTGCAAACTGGGCGCCATAGTTGAAAATCCATCAGACACAGATATCCTTCAGAGAGGTCTCATAGAAACGGATAACTGGTGCCAGAGCCATGGCCTTAAGCTAAACGCCAAAAAATGTATAGTCATACCCTTTGGTAAAAACAAGGTAACCCCAAGTTACCACATAGGTGGCAATCCATTAAGCACAGAAGAGGTTATCAGGGACCTGGGGACCCAAGTTGACAGTAACCTTTCTTTTGACACGCACATTGCCAAAGTGGTTAGGAGGACCTTCTACATTGCCCACCTGATTATGAAGGATTCACATCCAGATCAAGGGAGGTCATTGTTCCCCTGTACTCTTCACTTATCAGACCAATGATTGAGTACAATGCCCCATTCGAATGTATCTTACCCAACACCTGCAGCAATTGGAAAGACCCCAAAAGTTCCTCACCAAAAGGATAAAGGCTCAAAAATATGCCATATGCTGCCCGACTGAAGAAACTCCAGCTCTATTCAGTCGCATACCGTCTGCTCAGAGGTGACCTGTGCCTGACATACAAGGCCATGTCCAACCCGGAATTAATGGACATGCTCCACCTCAAAAAATCCAAATCCACCAGAGCTACAAGAGCAAGAGACTTAAACCTCAACACGGATATAAATAGGACGTGCTGGAGGGACAGATTCATCACCCAGAGACTCCCTATGCTGTGGAACAGAATCCCGGTCCATGTGAGACAGAGCACCTCGCTGGCTCTGTTCAAGAGGAATCTTGACCAGTGGATGGGAGATCGTAGGTTTACCCCGGGGATCATCTCTGTATCACTGCTGGACAGAGGCACGGCAAACTAATGGGTATAGTATTCTTCAACCTAAGGGGTGGTGAAAGTCACACAACTCTGGCTAGGCTTATAAATGCCCTAGGGCAGATAGCCTAGTATAAACCTATGAACCTATACCAAACGGGGTGTTGTACTCGATTATTGGCCTAATGAGGGAGGAGTACAGAGTGGTAATAACTTCCTTTTTTCTGGATGAAATCCCTTCACTTATGAGATGAACAAAGTAACAGGCTTTTCTGACCACTGCCTCTACATGATGGTCAAATGTGAGACTGTCAACTTGTGTACCAAGGTCTCTCACCACAGGTTGTGTTGCTTAAGGGGTTGCCGTTAATGTGGTAATCAGTAGGGACCATATTTTTGCAGAATGGTATGAGAATACATTTTTGTGCATTTAACTTAAGACCATGACTTTGGCACCAGTCATTTGTTGCTATGAAACACTCGAAGTATGTTAACATAATTTGGGGAGTCAATGACAGCACCCAATTTACATTCATCCACAAACTTGGTCAGCCACAGGCCTTTTGTCTTTGCCTGGACCTCTGAGAAGTAGATGCCAAAACAACAGGGGTCCTAGGACAGATCCCTGGGGAACACCACTAGTGAAAAGTCTGCTGTCAGAGGTGGTGGCACCTATTTTGACCTTGTGAATCAGTACTACTTTTTTTTTCGAGTTAGCCAGTAAAGCCAATCGTTTTCTTCAAAGTGTAGATATGAAGACTTGTTCGTTCAACTCTTCCACCACTCTTGCTCTGTTCTCTCTGGTCCTAACGACATCCTAATGGCCATTCTTAAAACTGACGAGACTTGCATAGAGGTCAGACAGTGTAGTTTTACCTTCATCGGTAGCCATTTAAGACACGTTGTTTCTTCCCCTTCAAACTCATTCCTGAAAAAGGGTAGCTCATTAAAATAAATTTCTTTCGTCCGAGATACTGTCAGTTTTCCTTTAGCCTGTTCATCTTTGCTCGTGTTCAATTTGCATGGGTGCTGCAGATAGGAACAGTCTTTGTTCAGCTTCCTCTCTCTTTGTTCAACGCTGCATTAATCTGTTCCCTCTGCACTTTCTATTACAGGCTCCTCTAAATCAGCATTTTGAATCACTTCCTTCATCAGTCTTATTACTGGCTGCTTCTGCAATGTCCAGTGTACAGAAAACCGCAACGCATGACCAACGTACTAGTGGCACCATCTGCAATGTCCAGTGTACAGAAAACCGCAATGCATGACCAACGTACTAGTGGCACCAATTAACAGAAAGAGGGCACGTATCTTACATCCCTCTTTTTTCAGAAGGGAAAATGACATTGTGCAATAGAAGTTTGCAATACAATTAAGATTTCACATTGTTTATTTGATAATGTGTGTATTTTTTCATCATTTTTGTCACTTTTTTTAACATGCATTTCTCAGTAATATCCCATATTCCTACTGGAAGCAGGAAGATTTACATGCTATTTGGTACTCAACTTTTATAGGTTCATAGGTTCATACTAGGCTATCTGCCCTAGGGCATTTATAAGCCTAGCCAGAGTGTGTTTGGCTTTTGCCACCCATTTTAAATTAATTTTGCTATGCCTTTTTTTGAGGTTAGTATACTGTGTCTCTGTCTAACAGTGACACAGAAGTGATAGCCGGGGTAAACCTGCGATCTCCCATCCACTCATCAAGATTTCTCTTGAAGAGAGTCAATGTGGGACTCTGCCTAACCTGGACTGGGATTTTATTCCAGAGTGAAGGGAGCCTCTGGGTTATGAATCTGTCCCTCCAGCATGTCCTATTTATTTCAGTGCTGAGGTTCGAGTCTCTCGAGCGCGTAGCTCGATGGTATTTGGATTTTCTGAGGTGCAGCATGTCCATTAATTCCGGATTGGACATGGCTTTATATGTCAGTCACAGATCGCCTCTGAGCAGGCGGTATGCCACTGAGTAGAGCTGGAGTTTCTTTAACCGGGCAGCATATGGCATCTGTTTGAGCCCTTTGATCCTCTTGGTGAGGTACTTTTGGAGTCTTTCCAGTTGATGCAGGTGTCTGGTAAGGTACATCCCAAAAGGGGCCTTGTACTCAATTATGGGCCTGATGAGGGATGAGTAGAGGCACGATGACCTCCCCTGATCTAGATGTGAATCCCTTCATGATTAGGTGGGCTATATAAAATGTTTTTCTAACCACTTTGGCCACGTGGTTGTCAAATGAGAGATTGCTATCAACTTGGGTCCCCAGGTCCCTAATGACTTCTTCTGTACTTAATGAATTACCACCTATGTGGTAATTTGTGGGCACTTTGTTTTTGCCAAAGGGGATGACTATACACTTTTTGGCACTTAGCTTGAGGCCATGGCTCTGGTACCAGTTGTCTGTTTCTATGAGGCCTTTTTGGAGGATGCTTGTGTCGGCTGGAGAGTTGATTATGGCGCTCAGTTTGCAGTCATCTGCGAACTTGGTCAGCCACAGTCCTTCCGTGTTGGCCTGCACCGCCGAGAAATATATACCGAACAAGAGAGGTCCCAGGACTGAGCCTTGTGGGACACCACTTGTAACTGGTTTGGAGTCTGACATGGCTCCAGCAATTCTAACCATGTGGGTTCTGTCCTTGAGCCAGTTTGCAACCCATCTAGTGACATAGGGGTTTATATTTAAGCTGGTGAGCTTATCTATAATGCCTGAGTGGGGTATTGTATCAACACCATTAATAGTAAAATAAAAAGGATTTTTAACAAAGAATGGGATAGATTCATGGACCTAACGGAAATAGATTTGGGGGGCAATAGTTTGGTGAAGATTGTATATAAAAATTCCTTAAGTATAAGAAATCTTTTAGAAAATAAAAATTCTTTAGATCCACAGGATAGAAGGAGAAAAGGCACTTATAAATGTGGAAGATGTGCCCAATGTGCCAATATATCTAATAGTAACACCATTGATATTAGCAGTAGAAGAAAGACTATTGTGAATGATAAGCATTTTTATAATTGTGACTCCACAGGTCTAGTTTATTTAGCAACTTGTAAAAAATGCCAATCTTTCTACATAGGGAAAACCGAAAGGAAACTAAAAAGGAGAATTTATGAGCACCTTAATAACATAAAGAATTGTAAGGAAACTAATGCTTTGTATAAGCATAGTAAGGAATGTGTTCAATCTAGTTTTATTTTCTCTATATTAGCGCATACAGAAAAGGATATAAGAGGGGGACCCTGGGAAGAAAGGCTAGAATATCGAGAATTGTGGTGGCAAATGACGTTAGAAGCATATAACCCACCCAGATTAAATGAATATACTAGCATATTACCTATTCTGAAACTAAGAGCAGCTAAATTATAATTGATTTTAATAAGCAATTTTAACATAGATTTTTATGTATTTAAACTTGGTCATACAGTTTTGTAACCCTATTAATACTATCAAAAGTGGTTTCTTTTTTATGTTGGGGTTTGTTAAAGGAGGGGACATATGAACATGAGTTAGAAACAAGGAAAGTTTAGAATAACTGGCCACTTACAGCTATACTTTAAGGAACTTTTGAGCCTTGTATGTATTTAATGGTTGTAATAAATGAAATGGCCACTAGATGGCATTGAATACCTGTATTCACAATGATTCACTCAAATAGATTTATATATTTTTTTAAAAAGATTTTTAAACTGTTACAACTTTTTAAGACATTATAAGTGTAACATATTAATTGTTATTTTAACTATGTTAACTGTAACATAGTATAGAAAGAACAGGAAATATAAAATATGAATTCAAAGGCATATTTTATAGAAAAATGGTTTTAAAGAAAACATTTTAATTTAATTAAATACAATAATTGAATAATGATTTTATTGAATGCTTTACAAAAGGGAATGGTTGGTGGTAATGTGATCATCTGATGAAGTCCAGCTTTGTGACGAAAACATATTTTTTTGAATAACGTTAATGTGGAGTGGATTATCTGTGTTTGGTTTTAATCTGGTGGTTCGAGTATCTCTACAAATAAATTCCTGGTTCTTGCACAAGAATTGTTTCCCGATTCTTCATCCTTTTTGGTTTATTCGTTTTGGATTTGCACCTGCTGTTTGGTTATTGTATCGAAGGCTTTTGCAAGGTCCAGGTAGGCTGTGTGGACCACCTTCCCCTCGTCAATGGCCTTGGTGACTGTTTCAAAGAAAATCGACCAGGTTTAAGAGGCAGGATCTGCCCTTAACAAAGCCAAACTGGGTAGGATCCAGTGTCTGTAGGTCCCCAATATCTTTATTTATGAAGTCCATGATGATCCTTTCCATAGCTTTGCAGTCAGGCTTATGGGGCGATAGTTTCCAGGATCCGTTGAGGCACCACCTTTGTGGAGAGGGACCACTGTTGCTGTACGCCACTCTTTGGGTACATATCCTGTAGTAAGGCCAAGATTGAACAGTAGTTTTATGTTTGGGTTTAGTTCTTCTTGGAGTTCATGTAGGATGCAGCCCGGGACACCATCTGGTCCCATTGATGCTGTTTTTTTTGCTTTGGAGAGGGCAGCTCTTACCTGAGCATCTGGGATGTCAGGGGGGCAACACTCTGCTGGGATAGATATTATCCCTTTTGGTGGGGGGGGGAGTTTGCACTGAACCTGTCAGCTAGGATGTTGGCAATGTCTGTGGGTTCTGTGTATTTTTTGTCATTTTCGACTAATTCTGAGCATATTTGGGAATTCCCACCCAGGTTCCTGACATAACTAAAGAAAGCCTTGTGAATATCCTTAGTGTCCTGTGCAATTTACGCTGGCCTTAGACGATTTTATGAGTGCCCGTAGTGTTTTACTAATACTGATCAGAGATGCCTTCCCTTTTTGGGATTTTGCTCCATCATGTAGTAGCTTCCTCCTTCTATTGTATAGTTTGTTTATGGCTGGGGTCCACCAGACAGGACGTCTGCCTTTAGAGGATTGGGTCTTGGTTTTATTTGGGATTGCATGATCCATGCATTCCTGAATGCGTTCATAGAATGCGTTTATAAAGGATTCTGCGGTCTGGGCGGTATTTTCTACAGGCCCGGGGGCTTTGAAGGATTTCGCCTCGGTTTTGAGGCATGTGAAATGTGCTTTAGAGAAGTTTTTCACTGTGGTTTTCTGGGCAGGGGGTGGGGTCGGGATGTGAATATCCAGTGAGATTAGTTTATGGTCTGATCTTACCAGTGAGGGATACACTTCTGGAGCATAGTGTCCCCATGTTGGTGATGATCAGGTCCAGTATATTTTCCCCTCTTGTGGGAGTGGTAACAAGTTGTTCCATAGCATTTGAGTTTATAAATTCTAGGAACCTTGGGCTAGGGTGTTGGAGCTAGAATAATGCTCCCAGTCTATGTTTGGGTAGTTGAAGTCACCCAATATAATGGTGTTTGGAGAGACCTTCATATTTTCCAGTATTCTCAGGAAGGCCGAGTGGGGTTCCTGTGTTTGGGAGGGTGGTCTGTAGCAGGCTATAAACTGGAAGGCAGTTTTACCCACAGTTAGTTGCACATGGACAGTCTCTGATGCTCCGTGCTGTGCCACCAACCTGGAGGTGTGGGTATCTTTGACGAACATTGATACTCCCCCTCCTTTTGTGGTTCGGTCCAAGTTTTGGGGCCGAAAAGCATGGTATGAGGTATAACCTGGTTGTGCTGGGGTGCTCTCGGGAGCCTTGAACCAGGTTTCTGTTACTGCACAGATATTGATGTTCTCCATGCTAAGGAGAGTTTCGAGTGTGTGCATCTTGAGGTTTAGACTTCTTGCGTTGAGTAGCATTACTCTTAGTTTCTTATCCCTTGTGATACCTATGGAGGTGGGTTTGTCTTTTGAGCCTTGCCTAAAAAAGGCACTTATGGGGGGTAGCAAGAGCCTTTGCCAATATCCGAAAGCCCAGGGGTGACAGGTGCAAGCCATCCCTAGCGAAGCATCGTGGCTTGTCGAGTATGTCATCCCAGGCTGACAGGCATTGGATCCCCTTTGAATGACACCAACACTTAAGCCAATTGTTGAAATTGATCATCTTGTCTTCATATTGTTGCATCATTCTTGGAGTGGGTAAGATGCTACTCAAGGTCAGGGTCATACCGGCCTGGGCTACATGCTCAGAGAGCTCTTCTATGTCTCTTTTCATGTAGTCTAGGGAGGTACGTCTCAGGTCATTCACACCAGCATGGACAATGACTGAGTCATATTTGTACTTGCCTTGGAGTGACCTGAGTGCTTGTGTTATGTGGCGGATCCTAGCGCCCGACAGGCAGCTCACCATGACCTTCTCCTTGTTCAGCCTGGTGAGAGGGACGTCAGTGTGCCTGACGATAGAGTCACCTATTACAAGTGTATCAGGTGTGTTGTTTAGCCTTAAGGGCTGTGACTGTTCAGCACACTGGCTTTGTGAGCTATGTGTTGCACGTGTTTTGTTTTGGGGTAGCGGTTGCTTGGGTATCTGCTTTGGAGGTCTCTGCTGCTTAGGCAGATTTTTATTTAGAGCCTCCGAGTATGTTTTTGTGTGTTTATGTGCTTGGTTTGTTGTCGCGGTAGGTCTATGTGAGACTGGAATTGTAGTGAGTGTTGTTTCCTTCTCCTCCTGACTGGTTATGCCAGTACTGAGTTGAGAGAGCTTAGCCTCCAGTTTGGCTATATGGCTGCATCTCTCACATGTGTTGGAATTTGTTGGGAGGAGGAGGAGAGGGTTGTCTGTGTACATGAGGCAGTTGTAACATTGCCTCAAGATTCCCAGATTCACCAGCTGGACCGGGGAGGAGATTGACAACTGACCTTTGGGCATGCTAGAATAGTATTGGGAATTCCTTTATAATTGAAAAAAAGGGCCAATGGGGAACAAGGTACTCAAGGGGAGTTTGTGAGGGTGCAGTGCTTTTAATTTTTTAGAGATGACTTATATAACTGCTTTAGCGAGCAAGTGCCAAGTAACTTAAATGCAATGTGTTACAGGTAACTTAAATGCAAAAACGACAAACAGTAACTTTCTTTCAAGTGAAACAAGGAAATAAGTACAATAAGCAATGCAGATATCACTAGGGATCCACAGAAGTGCTAAAAGACCGTGTTTTAGGTGGAATTAGCGTTTCAGGGAAATAAACAAACAACAAGCATACAAACAAAGCTAGATTTAGCCGGCCTGGATCTAGTCTATGCTACAGCAAACAAGGTGTACCAATTTCAGTAAGAAACAGTTAGAATATGCAGGCACTATAAGCCTTTAACCAGAAATTCCCTGCTCAGAAGGGCAGAGTCCAGCCTCTCCTCCCACAAGAGTGCAGACCGCAATCCTTCTTAATGTAAAATAACTGGCCTGAAGCCCAAGTGCTTAAACCAGAACTAATACACTTTTAGAATAACAGACACGGAGCTTTCAATCAGCAGTTCCCAAACCTTCCTAATGTAAAACAACTGGTCTGAAGCCCAAGTGCTTAATCCAAAAGACTTAGAAATGATAGCTACACTTTAATCAAGTTACTACCAGCAGCAATAAATACAACTGAATACTTTAAAGAATGCCGGGATTAGTGCTCAAGTTATACAAACAAAGCTAGATTCAGCAGGCCTGGATCTAGTCTATGCTACAGCAAACAAAGTGTACCAATTTCAGTAAGAATCAGTTCAAATATGCAGGCACTATAAGCCTTTAACCAGAAATTCCCAGCTCAGAAGGACAGAGTCCAGCCTCTCCTCCCACAAGAGTGCAGAACACGAACCATCTTAATATAAAATAACTGGCCTCAAGCCCAAGTGCTTAAACCAGAATAAATACACTTTTAGAATAACAGACACTGAGCCCTCAATAATTATATGTCCAGATTTTTAGCTTGATGTCCCTACTTTTCACGGGAATATGCTCCTATTTTCAATGTCACTGGGTTGAGAGGCATGAGGCAAATGGAATCAGGAGAATCAAACCCAGGACTACATGACTGAAGCTCAGAGGGGAGCTGGACAAAAAACTTCAAATGGGTATAACGCAAATGATTCATTAATAAGAGGAGAGACCAAAATTAAATGTTTGTGTCACAAATCAAATTAAATTACTTTTCCAAAGTTCTCTTCAGCTACTATAATAATTCTTGCAAGAGTTCCATAAATATTTACAGGTAGGTTTATCATCTCACTTGAAGGTTATCTAGTCCACTTCTAAAAGTCTTCCTTCTAATTCACAAAGGAATTGAAATCATTTGCCACTGAAGCTGTACGTGGAGTTCTTTTCTGTATGACAGGAGTGTGTTGATGGGTAATGGAGGTCACATTCAGTACCAAACTGACAAGCCACACAGGAATGATTCATCTGGAATAAGTTCAGCAATAAGAAAGATGGTGTGCGTTAAGTAAGCTGTAGAAGGAAATGCCCTTTCAAAGAACTGCACTCCTTTATTACTGTGAACATGGCTGAAGGGAGATTACACTCTGCACATTTTCAGGTGGATATTTGGTCAGGACCATCTCTCTCAACCTCTTAGAGAAAGAAATCTCTACAAAGTCCAACAAAATGGGGGAACAAAGGCCTAAAAATAGGGACAGATTTAAAAATATTGTTCTTAGAAACTTAAAAAGTTGCTAGAGTAACACGATTTGTGTTAAGTCTGAAAATCAAACCTATGTCATTATTTAGGATCATAGAAAGATACTAGGCTAATGGCCTGAGGACCCTTATAAGCCTAGCTAAATTTTATCATTGTTACCATGATCAGCACCTATTAGTGACTTAAATCCTCACATCATCCCAGTTGTCAGAAAACCACAAATTGTATGAGGAATACACTAAAAACATGAAAAGCAAAAATCTCAACATTCTGCGATAATCAGTTGAGAGATATGGTCTCACCCAAAGAAAGAACATTTTTTAAATCCAAAAAAATGTCTTCAGGCAACACTCAAGATGAACGGTAAAACTGACTTGTTTTATTAAGCGCTTTTCATCACCTCCGTGAGGTAACTTCCTCAGATAGCTCACAATTAAAAAATGTACCATTTTATACTCACAACCTGATGCAAGTTTAAAGGTATATACACATTTCATAAAACATATATATATGTAGCAACATTAGTTCATGCTGAATTATATTGATATACATCATTAAAATATAATAAATATATATATATATATATATATATATATATATATATATATATATATATATATATATAAAGCATAGAACTTGGTAAAAAATATATATACATGAGTAAGTAAATGCTGAAAAATATATATGTATATAACTACTAACCAACCACTAAAATATCGTCCTAACTACATATCATTTTATATAAATGGATGTCCATTTTTGTATATACTTCATATGTTTGCCTTAAATAGATACACTTTACTGTGTGTGTTATTTAATCGGATATGAAATTGTGTTAGCATATAAGCAGTTTTACTTCGTCTGACATGCCTATAAGAATGTAAAAACGTATTCTAAACTACTGTGATGGGAAAAGTAAATGACTCAACTAAATAGCAAGAGCTAGTAAGAACTTCTATCTATCTAGACTTTTAAGTTTAAGTAGACAAAGAATATTGCAATGTTCATTTAAGCCTGGTTTGTAAAAGGCATTTGTTCTAATCTGCCATGAAAGCTCCCTGTCTTCTAATAGCAGATTTTGGGGACCTCCTCTTAAATCCTTTTGAATCTGGTCAATAGCTGCAAATTTGAAATTATGTCCTGGGTGAGCAATAATGTGCTTAGCAAGGACGTTTTCTGTTTTTCCATTTATTATTGCATTAGAGTGTTCATACACTCTGTCTCTTAAACATCGTTCGGTTTTTCCTATGTAGAACACTTTGCATAACGTGCACAGAGCTACATAAACAACCGATTTTGAGTTACATTTTAATTTATGTCTTATACTGTATTTTATGTTGTCAATCAACAATTTTTCACCTGCCAGCATGAGTTTACACATGCTGCAACACCCACAAATGGACATGCCCGTTCTGTTGTTAAAGTCCATTAGTTTACTTGATTCTAACATGTTCTTTAAATTTCTTCCTTTCCTGAATATAATTTTTGGATAATCACTAAATTTCAACACTAGACTTTTATCAAGTTGTAGTAACCCCCAGTTTTTATATAAGATATTTCTAATGGATGCACTTTCTCTGTTAAACATAGTGATATAACTATAACTAAATTCATAGTTAGTAACAATACTAGAGTTATTAATACTGCGGTTATTTCAGGCTCATACAAGAAAATTTTTTTGCCATACTTGCTCTGTGGCAAGAGTTAACTACCAAATATTTTGATCCTGGTATGCTGCCATTTTATAACCCACAGCACCCAATGGCAATAATAGATGCATTGCATTACCACATCATATCCGACAACTCTAGGCCCAGTGATGTGCTGCACTGTTTTTCAGATCAAACTGTAAATCAGTTGGTGTTTCACCAACCCTCACCCACAAAGGGGCACAAAAATTGGACCAAAGTACCTGCTTTTGCATCTTCAGCAAAAAACAACAAACAGCTATAGAAACAGCTCAAGTTTATCAAATGTTTTATAGAGGCCAAGAAGTCCCATCCACAACTGCATCGACAAAGGAGGCTTAAATTTCATGTCATTCGCCAAGCTTCTAAGTATGCAACACCCCAGTATGCTCCAGCATTTACGATCATTTACAGACTTTCACATCAGAATATGCAGCGGGGTTAGTGACACAAATATAATGAGAATATCACTCTTCCAGAAGGAAACCGCACAAGACTGATACTGCAGGAGTCAGCGCATGTTCCGACATGCATCTCAACTATTAAAAAAAAAAAAAAAAAAAAAAATATGTAATTCTATCTAAAATGTTTCTGAACATGATCCCTTTTGCATCACCTAACAAGGAGGACAGTGCAACCTCATCCCTGCTCATTTATCATACTAACATGGAGATTATTTTTGCCATTGTTGTAACAGGAATTGCCCAAGATATTGCAGTCTTTAATTTAGTACATCGCATACAGTTTTATTCTTTAAACTGGTCTATTTGGCTTGTCTACAAAGGCAGTATACAATAGGATGTACTGGGGTCATAAAACACAGAGGGTCTCCATACCTGCATACAATGCATGCCTGATGCACATGAACAGGCTGTGAAGCAATGGAAACAATGATAACCTCCAAACAGCTAACGATTATATCCACGTTGTTCAGCTATTAACCTCCCAACAGCTAACGATTATATTCACCTTGTTCAGTTGTCACCTCCCAACAGCTAACTATTATATTCACGTTATTCAGCTGTCACCTCCAACTATGTATGATCACTGAAAGATTAATCTGTTGGGAAAAGGCAGAATGTGTGTGTGACGATGGCAGAGGGTGGTACAGTGGCTACATGGTGAAGTTGTTGGGGGAATCATTAAAAAGAAAAATAGTCCATCAACGCTGTTCCGACACAATAAAGGCTGTCCAATTACCCAAAATACGAACTGTCTGTGTTACTCCAAACACGACAACTGAATGTTGAAAAATGGAATAAATATTTATTGTCTTACTTTTCTGTATGGAGATGAAAGTGCTATATCAGTTACTTTTCTAACATTGTTCGTTTTTATTATTTTTTATTTTGTATCTATGTAAGACAAATATTTATTCCATTTTTCAACATTCAGTTGTCGTGTTTGGAGTAACACAGACAGTTTGTATTTTGGGTAATTGGACAGCCTTTATTGTGTCGGAGCAGCATTGATGGACTTTTGTTCTGGCGGTGGATATTGCATTTTTTGCTCTCTGGTTATTAAAAAGAAAAATGCACAGCAGAGGACACCAAAGCCAGGGTAGTCCACAACTGCACCACACGTTTTCTTAACTTGCTTTCTGTGTTATTGTCATGTGCCACCCCCCCCACCCCCCAATAAGAGTGCATCAAGAAGAAAAGAGGTAAAGGGGAAAATCCCCAAATTTTGACAACGTTGCTAAAATTCTGTCTCATTTACACCGTAAAGTTCTGGAGCTCTGTATGCACTGAAACAGAGACTTTTCCTTTGAAAGCTACGCACAATTCTGCAAATGATCTCTAGTTTGTTAAAACTTTCCAAGGGATGCCTTAACACAGCTACAGTCTAAGGAAAATGCCATTGTGAAAAAGGTTCAAATAACCAACACAGGCAGCCACTAGGCAATAAACACAGCACTAACCCTCCTCCCCACATAGTCTCCAACCACCCCAATAACACAAGTACATCAAAGCTGTGGTGCAGTCAACACAGCTTTTATAAAACACTCATATATGCAAGGCAAGGAAAGTGCAAGAAATAATGTAAGCAAAAGTGAAATTTCCGGTGTTCTCTAAAACCACAGCAGTAAATGACGCTCATGGAGTGTATGGGCTACAAAATGTATAAAAGAAGTAATCTGTTAAGAAAAGAAACAGCAGATGTCTCAGACATTTTTATTCCCAATTTTGACCATTCCCCTTGCACAAGGCTTAACGTAAGCAATATTGCACAGGCATAAATGTAGAGAAAACAGAGAGGACTGATAAGCTTAAACTACAAATGTACCTGAGCCCTGCATGCAACAGATGCGACTACATTTCTATAGCTTTATGCGAGTTGTTCTTGTCTTTCGGCTTTTTCCCGGTAAGGGGTTGCCACAGCGGAACTCCAGTCCGCTAATGATTGGCAGTAGATTTTTGGGAAATGCAGAGGTGCCAGCTCGACGCCCCTCCAGCATCTTCTATTCATTGTTGTGCTGAGGTTTATATCCCTAGAGCGTGTAGCTCAAGTGGATTTGGTTTTGCTAAGAAGGACATGGGTTGGACATGGCTCTGTATGTTAGACAGAGATCGCCTCTGAGAAGGCGGTATGCAACAGAGAAAAGCCTTAGTTTTTTCAATCGTGCTGCATAGGGTAACTGTTTGAGGCCAGTAATCCTCTTAGTGAGGTACGTCTGTAGTCTCTCCAGCTGCTGGAGATGCCTAGCCAGGTACATTCCAATTGGTGCATTGTACTCAATAATGGGTCTGATGAGGGAAGAGTAGAGGGGCACCACTACATCCTTAGATCTTGATGCAAACCCTTTTGTGATCAGATGGGTCACATAGAAGGATTTTCTAACCACCTTGACAACATGGTTATCAAAGGAAAGCTGACTATCTACTTGGGTCCCTAGATCCCTTATTACTACTTCAGATTTCAAGGGGTTACCTCCTATGTGGTAGTTCGCTGGTACTCTGTGTTTTCCAAAGGGGATTACTACGCATTTTTTAGCATTTAGCTTGAGACGATGGCTTTGACATCATGCATCAGTCTCGTTAAGGCCCTTCTGGACAACATCCATGTCGGCCGGAGACTCTATTATAGCACCCAGTTTGCAGTCGTCCACAAACGTGGTCAGCCACAGCCCATCAGTGCTTGTCTGTACTTCTGAGAAGTATATGCCAAACAGGAGGGGCCCCAGGACAGAGCCCTGAGGCACACCACTCGTTACTGGTCTGGATTCGGACATAGATCCCGCTATTCTTACTTTGTGGGATCTGTCTGAGAGCCAGTTTGCGATCCATCTTGTGATGTAAGGGTTTATGCCCAGGTTGGTGAGTTTAGTTTAGCAAGGTCAAGGTAAGCAGAGTGTACCTTTTTTCCCTTATCTATAGCCTGAGTAACTGTCTCAAAGAAGTCAAAGAAGTCCACCAGGTTCAGGAGACACGATCTGCCCTTGACGAAGCCGAACTGTGTGGGGTCAAGTGTTTGGAGGTTCCCAATCTCTCCATTTACGAGTTCCATAATGATTCGCTCCATTGCCTTACAGATCAGACTGGTCAGGCTTATTAGTTGGTAGTTCCCAGGGTCAGTTGCAGGCCCACCTTTGTGCAGCGGAACCACCATTGCTGTGCGCCATTCTATGGCCACATATCCTGTCGAGAGGCTGAGACTGAACAGGGTATTCAGATGCGGGGTTAATTCATTTTGGAGCTCACGTATGAGACAGCCCGGAACACCATCTGGTCCCATGGAGGCAGTGTTTTTAGCTTTAGCTAGAGCCTTATTACCAATGTATCAGTAATAATTGGAGTTACACAATCCCCTGGAATAGTAATAGGCCCTGTAGGTGGTGGTGGTGGGGGATTTGCACTGAACCTGTCAGCCAAGATGTTGGCAATGTCAGTGGGGTCAGTGTATTTTGTTCCATTTTGTACTAGCTCAGAACAGACCTGAGCGTTCCCATTTAGGTTTTTGACGTAACCATAGAAAGCCTTATGGTTATCCTTGGCAACTTTCTTTTTGAAATTGGCTTTAGTTGACTTGATGAGGGCCCTCAATTTCTTACTAAAGCTGATCAGGGAAGATTTTTCTACTTGAGATTTGGCCTTTTTTGTATAAGTCTCCTCCTTTTATTGTATAGTTTGCTTAAGGCCGGGGTCCACCAGACTGATTTCTTCTTGCTTGAGGAAGGAGTCTTGGTTTTATTTGGGATAGCACGGTCCATGCAATCCTGAAGATGTATATAAAGTGCCTTGGTGTAGGATTCTGCATCCTGGATATCATTATCCTTCTGCAGGGGGATGGTGAAGCCTTCCACTTCTGACGCAAGTAGTTTGAAGTTTGCTTTGGAAAGGTTTTTTGCGATGGTTTCTTTGACTGGGGGAGGTGGAGGGGTGAGGATGTATAGGGTTATCAGTTTGTGGTCTGATCTGACCAGAGAGGGAGTGATCACGGGTGCGGTACACTGAGCGCCCATATTTGTGATGACTAAATCCAACATGTTGTCCCCTCTAGTGGGAGAACATACCAGTTGTTCAAGGGCATTTGAATTTATAAATTCTATGAACCGCTGGGCATAGGAGTTAGAACTTTAGTAGTTCGCCCAGTCTATACCAGGGTAGTTGAAATCACCCAAAATGATGGTGTTGGGTAGGACCTTTATATTTTACAATGCCTCAAGGAATGCTGAGTGAGCATCTTGGGACATGGTGGGCAATCTATAACAGGCTACAACTTGAAATGTGGTTTTGCCTGCTGATAGTTGCGCATGGATGGTCGCTGGGGCATCATGCTGTGCCACTAACCTGGAGATGTGGGTATCCTTGATGAATATGGATACACCTCCGCCCTTTGTACTGCAATCTGGTAACTGAGGCCGAAAGGTATAATTTGAATTATAACCTGGTAGTGCTGGGGTGCTCTCTGGAGCCTTAAACCAGGTTTCCGTCACTGCACAAACATCGATTTTCTCCATACTGAGGAGTGCCTCGAGTGCATGCATTTTGAGGTTGAGACTTCTGGCGTTGAGTAGCATTACCCTTAGTTTTTGGTTACCTGTGCTGGTTATGGTGGTTGGTTTGTCCTTTGAGCCTTGCCTAAAAAAGGCACTATGGGGACGGCAAGAGCCTTGGCCAGTATTTGAAAGCCTAGGGGTGACCGGTGCAAACCATCTCTGGCAAAACAGCGAGGCTTGTCTATCATTGTCATCCCACGCAGACAGACACTGGATCCCCTTAGAATTACACCAGAAACTTGGCCAGTTGTTGAAATTGATCATTTTGTCTTTGTATTGTGGTATCATTCTAGGTGAAGGTAGTATGCTACTCAAGGTCAGGGTAATACCAGCTTGGGCTACATGATCAGAGAGCTCCTCAATGTCTCTTTTCATGTAGTCCAGGGAGGTACGTCTTAGATCATTCACACCAACATGTACAATGACACCATCATACTTGTACTTGTTCTGGAGTGACCAAAGTGCCTGTGTTATGTGGCGGATCCTAGCACCAGACAGGCAGCTGACAGTAACCTTCTCGTTCAGCCTGGTGAGTGGAACATCTGTGTGCCTTACAATAGAGAGTCTCCTATTACTAGCGTTTTGGGTATGGTGTTTTGCCTTAGGGACTGTCATGAGGCACACTGCTGAGGCAAGTTATGTGTTTTCTGGCTTGTGTTTGGAGGTGCAGGGTGCTTGCTTGTCTGCTTTGGAGGGCACTGTTTCTTTTTTCAGATTTGTACCTAGTGCCTCCGAATATGTTTTTATGTATTTATGTGTATGTTTTGCCGGTGCTCATTTTGTAGATCCATGTGTGACTGGTGGTGGCTAGTGTCTCTCTCTTCCTCTTGACTGTCTGTTACAGTCATGGGTTGAGGGCGCTTAGCCTCCAGTCTGGCTGTGTATTTGCATCTCTCACAAGTGTTTGTGTCTAGAGGTAAGAGGAGAGGGTTGTCTGTATACATGATGCAGTTGTGATATTGCCTCAGGATGCCCAATTCCACCAGCTGAACTGGACAGTACACCTGAAGCTGACCTCTGGACATGCTTGGAAAAGTAAATTTCACCTGTCTTGTGGATAATCGAGGGTCTTATGCTGTATTATAATAGTGCTGTCTAAGAGATTTGGACAATAATAGTGCTGTCTAGGAGATTTGGACAAGTGCTGATTTGGGTTATGGAAGTGAACATGCCTAGCAGTTACGAGACCAACCTCATCAGGTCCCTTCCCTCTTGTTGAACAAACCCTTCCATAGCACTTACGATTCATTCACAGAGCTACCAAAGGACTTAAGGCAAGCCCACAGGTACAATAGGAGTTAAACAAACTGGAAGCTGAAGATAGGATACAAAGGAAAAATCTTTGTTTAGCAGGCATACTGCAGAAGATAAGAGGGAAGAGACCTGATGAGGTTGGGCTTGTAACTGCTAGGCATGTAGGGTTATAAGGGCAGGCTTTTCAGCGCAATCAAACAGACCCATCAGCTGTTCCTCCTAGTGCAGGGAGCAAACGGTAAAAGACAAGACAGACGATTGATCATTTTGCCACATTTGAGTTGAAGTAAAGGAGTATTGCTAATGGCAGTCAAGGAAGAAGCTATACGGTGGGGATGAAAGTCAATCAGGATTTCAATGGGGAAACACACAGGTAAAGAAATAAATTCAAACCTGCAATAAAACATCAAAAATTAATGGTTGTATACCCAGCTTTTTAAGCACTGTTCCTTATAGGTGCCAAGATATTTACTGATATGGAAGAAGCACAAAGGGTTACAATGGAAGGGGAGGAACCAACAAAAATGTCTGTTTGGTATAGAGGTACAAGCTTGGGGTGGGGGTGGGGTTCCAATGACCCAGAACAAAGTGTCAGGGAAAACTCCATATCCATTTCCGCAATTTAGATAGAGTTTGGTGACAGACAAAAATAATGCCCTAATAACAAAATAGTGAGGAGGAATTCATATGACAAATGGAAGACTGTGACAGGCAGTATATACAAAGACTTTTTGGCAAACTTTGCATACCAAGAATGAGATATATTATAGACTGTCATCACTGCAGTTTTTTTATTACTAACTTTAAGCAAACCTTGAAAGGATATGAAGCTGTAAAATGATGGAAACGGAGCTGCCCGAATATGAGCTTTGGAAGGATATACCCACTACGGGAATAAAGATGAACCACATTAGGAAGGGCAAATGCTCATTATGACTGCAGGGAGAGGGAGGCATATCCTTTCTTAATGCAGCATGGCCAAAAGAATATGTGGGAAATACCCATGTTTCAAGCAAAGTTAATAACATGTTTGGTAAAACCAATAGCCCCTATACTAATAAAGAGAACACTCGCCTACACAAAAAGAAAGACTATGGTGGAATGATTACAAACAGAATTTCATGCATCTGCAGTTAGATCAAAGAAAGAACAGTTGTGTAAAATCTTACCATAACTATAGATGTCCTTCTCTTCCATGTTGCAGTATTCTTGGTGCGGGACCCTCCGCCTCAGGCCTCCCGCACGTCGGCTCCTATACAAAAGCCTCAACTTGGCTGCTACAACAGCGTGGGGCTTCACATGTAGGGCCACAAACAAGGGACCTCAAATGTGACCTCTGCACGCACAGACCTCAGAACATGAAGGCCCAGCAGGAGGAGTAGCCAGTGATGTCAGTCATAGGGTCAAGGTTACATAGGTCACATGATAGGGTCAGTCTCTGTTCACCAAGAAATGATGGCATACAAATTTGCAAACTAATGCACTATGTTGAGCAAGTTTTATACATTTCTGAATCACTCCATCATGTTGTTCATTCTCATTTGCATTTCTAATTGGTCTTATTACCATAATGCTACTCATTTCCATATCATTATATGTTCATTTGCATACAATGCTGGCTGCAGCATTTCACCAGGCAGCACAATGAGCCTCTGATTTGGGCCACCCTGTACATCACCACAAAACACAAATTCAATTAACACATTATGCTATTTGTTTATGAATCCCAACTTAAATATTTACTTTCATATTTATATAAAAAATGACAATGTACACTAAACTCAATACTCCAGATGCATTCTACTGCTTACTACTAATAAAATATCAGTATATGCTTACATACAAAGTTATTTTTGGTTTACAGGCCTTTTTTTCTCTCAAAAAACAAGAAAAGAATGTTAAAACTAAGGAAAACTATCTGCTTCCTGTGATAAGCAATGCATTTTCTCCTACTAGAAAAGGTGGAATTAGCTGTTTTGATAGAATAGAGGCCAACTCCATACTAGAGATTATCTAAAACATGCAGCCTGCATCCTTCGGGGCACAAAGGAGGGACTGCCACATTAATTAGATAATTCATAAAGAAGAAAGTCCTACAAGCAAATCTACTTGCAGACTGTCTTTTTGCTTTACACATGGTTCAGCTATAGAAACATAGACTAAAGCACCAGAAAAAAGATAGTTTTGGCCCACCTAATCTCTAGACTGGCATATCTGTTTAGATAAACCAACATGACTGAAACTTGATTTCACTGACATCTCATTTCATCAACAGGCATATCTGTTTAGATAAACCAACATGACTGAAACTTGATTTCACTGATATCTCATTTCATCGACAGTTATATATGGCTTGTTCCCCACTGTAGAGTGATCCTGGAGTTAGAATATATAGTAAGGGGGTGTGGGGGCACAGCCCCCCACAATGGGGGGGTTAGATCTATATTGTTTTCTGTAAATAGTTGTTCACTGCACTTGTCAGTATACATCTATATAGTGTATAAGAGCTTACTTTACATTTCTGATCACATCAAAGACCTCATTTATGCCCGACTCACATTTTTAAACTCATTTACTCTTTTAATAGTGCAAATTTTCAGTTAGACTGTACAAATCATTCATCATCTTTTGTGTGAAACAGTCCTTCCTCTTACTCCTCTGAGCTGTGCGTGAGTTCAGATTGTGTCCTCTTGTTCTGTAACATCTTTTATTTTGTTTTTAATATGGCAACCACGTGTACTCTATTACCACTTCTGTGGTGCTTGAAATGTTTTTATACCTCTTTTAAGAAAAAAAATATATATATATTTTTTTACATTTATTAAAGTTTGTGGAGGCTCTCTGTGTGTGACATATGGTGTAGACCATGCACCATTTTCTCATGGTGTGCTAAATTACCTTCAAACTGTCCATATCCTTAGAAAGATGAGGTCTGTACAACTGCTCATTGGCAGTTTATGCGAGCTCTACCTGTATAAGGCATAATAACGTTTTGTTTCGTTTTACGACACCTCTTTGTATAAGGAATAATAACTTTTTTTTTAGTTTGTTTTACCATGCCCTTTTGTACACAGCCAGGTATTCAAACAGCCTTTCTGGTGCTCCCCCTCATAACAGCTGCATACATTTAGTTAATCAGATCTATATTGTTTTCTGTAAACAGTTGTTCATTGCACTTGTCAATATACATCTATATAGTGTATAATGATTATTATATGTGGGGGGGGCTTTGCCCCCACACCCCCCATTGTGGGGAGCTGTGCCCACCACAGCCCCTTACTATATATTCTAACTCCAGGATCGCTCTACAGTGGGGAACAAGCCATATATAACTGTCGACGAAATGAGTGTCAGTGAAATGAGTTATCAGTGAAATGAAGTTTCAGTGATTTGGTCCTGCTGATTTCACTCACAGTGAAATGAACTGTCGAACAAATGAAAGTAACCCATACACATATATATATATATATATATATATATATATATATATATATATATATATATATATATATATATATATATATAAATACAGATAAACTCCATTTTTATCCCCAAACCATACTTTCTTTTTATATTTAATCTCCCTTTACTGATGAATTTTCCCCTCCTTTATCTATTTTCATTTATTTTATCTACCAAGTTCCATCAACTGAGTGAGAAAAAAGGAGGTATACATCCCATTTCTGATATATTTATTTATGAATAATTTATTTTCTGCCAGATAAGAGAGCTAGTCTGTAAACCATTTTTTAACCCATAAACAAGGTTCACTGCAAAACACAGATACAGAATTAAGTGCAGGAGCATCTTCCTTCCCCAGCTCAATACCCATAATATAATCAGTAAAAGAAATAGAAAGGACAGACGGCATCAGCTAAATTCCCAGAGTCAGAATGCAATTAAAATGCCATGTGAATGAGAAGCATTTAGAAGCACAGGACGTAGTGAACGTCTAGGAGCACAACAACAAAGTGTGTGCTTCAAGTAAGACTCAAACCTGGATCCTCCAGATCATTGGTCATGCTGTTCTAATCATTCAGCTACCAAAGCAGCTTGTTTTTTTCATGAAAATGGACAGTGGACCAGCCCATTTACCTGGTCAAATAAAGAAATAGATAGATAGATAGATAGATAGATAGATAGATAGATAGATAGATAGACAGATAGATAGATAGATACACAGATAAAAGATATCTTCCCTGTATACATTGAACTGTCTGTTTGTTTGTCTTTACGGCTTTTCCCGGTTAGGGGTCGCCACAGTGGAACTCCGGTCCGCTAATGATTGGCAGTTGATTTTTATGGTGGCGAGTTGCCAGACCAACACCCAACCTTCAGCGAAGGCACGCCCATTCACGCATGTCTTTCGAAGGCCACTTGACTGTGGGGAGGACATGCAGACTCCACACAGAAGGCACTCCAGCTGAGAATTGAACAGGAGAACCTCTTGCTGTGAGGCAACAACGCTACCGCTGTACCACCACGGCTTATGGATCACATATTGAATGCAGGAGAGATAAATGCTTCAGGCTCTCATCTGTGCTTCAGTAGTTCTCCCGAAAATATCAGAGTCTGGTTGACAGACTGCGAATGTAACTCAAATGATGAGAGATGTCAAAAAAGGCTGACCTTTGTTTAGCAAGCAGGAAACAACACCTAGCACTGCATCTGGGCATAACAGAATCATGGCTAGTAGCCTACACAGTTGCAGCAGGTTCTATAGGCAAAGGGGGGTGTCACTGGTTCCAGTAATGGGTGAGGTGCTTGCATTAAATTATTCCAATATAATCAAGTTGGATGTGCACTGCTTAATTTTCAGTAGAGATAGGGTGGGGAACACAGCCACCTGAGGGAGATAACAGTCGCATCAAAACACTAGTGATGGATTGCCTTGTGACTGCGGTTGTTCCAGATTGTCACAAGTGCCAGTACCCTTTCCTCATAGGTAAAAGCACTACTGCTAAGAATGACGCCTCATTACACATACTGTAATTATGTTAAGCCTGAAGTTGTAGACAGGAGATTTACTTACCTGGGAAGCCCACTCCAGCAAAGATCATGGGATGGACACCTTTTCAGCTGCCATTGAACTGGGTTTATTTGGACTGGGAGAGGCAAGGAGATAAGCTGGGAGAAGTTCCTTATGATACTGCTACAGATATCCTGATAGAAAATGACTTTTATGATTCAGCTTTGTATATTCAGTTACACACAGCCAAATATAGAGACCAGCACATAGGAGAAGGTATCTCTGGGGACACCTAGAAAGTACCCACAACTCAAATGGAGAATAATGATGTAGTTGCTTCATGAATAAATGGGGTAATAGTAGCAAGCCTAAATCAAAGTTAAATGTGCCAAAGGGTGCGGGACTCAGAGAGAAAGGGCCTACTTCAGGGGAATGGATATTTGTTAGCAGTAAGCATAAATCTGAGCCACAGTTGTCAAATAACACTAGACATCCTACTGAAAGAAATCTAGGGAGCATAGCCGGCCTTAGGCATAGGCCAACTAGGCAGCCGCCTAGGGTACCGCTCTAGTAGGGGTGCTTTTCCAGTAATCTGAATGGTGTAGATAGACCCAAATGGGGGCACCAGGTGGTGTTGGGGGTAGTGTGGAGACATTTTGCCTAGGGCACCAGTTGACCAAAGGCCAGCCCTGCTAGGGAGGATTACAAACAGGGAGAGAGCTGGAGTTATGACAGGCATACCTGTCAGATCTTATCTTATAAAACGTGAGTGAGGTATCCAAGGAGGTTAGTGACTCCTGGGTTAGAGGGAGTCTGTATCCAGAGACTAGGGGCTATTGTGCATAGACTGGACTGCTGAATGGGGGGGCAGTAGGAGGAAGTAACACAGTAGATGGTAGTTCCAAGGGCCTAGTGTTAGGCACTTCTAGCTATAGCCCATGAGATTCCTTGTTCAGGCAATATAGGTATCAAGTACACACACAAAAAAAACAGGTTTTTGCAAAGCCAGTTAAATTTTATCACTCCTTACTCCTTCTAATCACTTTTCACTCCTCTTACTATTGACCCCTTTTATTATATAACAATATATAATATTGGCATTTATGGCATGGTATTAAGCCAACTTTCTAACTCATTCTATTTTTTTTTTAATTATTCTATTCTTTAGCTTAAAATCCATTTCTTCATAGCAAAGTTTCTGCTTCAAATAATTAGTATTTGTAAAAGAAAAAAAAATTGTTTCTCTGCTATTATACAATTTAAGCCCTGAAATGAGCACTAAATGTAGGAATGTTTTCTAGTTATACCTTATATATCATTAGTATGTTTGTTACAGGTAATTATCTTATTTGGTTCATTACTTTAATATGTATGTTCAGATTAATTTCTGTTAAAGAAATACAGTCCAGCAATATTCAAACTTTATAACAATTATTATCCAAATCCTGTAGCTGTGAAATCACTCAGACATTTTCAGTTACTACATGTGGTTCTCCTCACTATTATTTGAACCAAATATTCATATTGTTTGACCTTTTATAACATTCTGAAATATATCTTCAAGGTGCATACTGGAGCTATGCATATAGGTACTGCTTTTAGCTGATTTCTTATGCACAGCTGTTATAACTGCACCATGTTGTGGACAGGTCAAAGTAATATCCAAAAAATGAATACTATACTAAGATGCAGCAATTTTAAACTTAGAAAATATGTAATTCATATCAAATAAGCCACAAAACATTTCAACTAATCCATTATTTCTTCATAGAGTAAGAAAATTTTAACAATGTAGTTATAAAAAATAACTCTTTAAAAAAAAGTCTTGTTCGTTAAACACAAATTCATCTTCCCAAATAAATAAAATAATTGTATAGCAATTGGCAAAAGGAATACCCATAACTATTCCCCTTCTTAGGATGTAAAGGTATTTGTTAAATAAGAAGACATTATTTTATAAAACCAATAATAGCAGATCACACATGCCCCGGGATTCATGAAGCTTGAGCCAGGCGCAGGCATAGCATAGGTGGAATAACGCCAAATATGGTCGTCGAGCGATTCAGGTACGATCCAATACCACGTGCACTACCGGCGTACGCCAGAACTGCGCAGCCTTCGGCATAGGTATGCTAATCACCCCATGCGCAGTATCGCATCATGCAAATGAAGGCAGATAGTGATTCATGAAGTGGTGCAGGTGTAGCGTAAGCCCACGGAAATGTAAACCAAAAAACACGGTTTACATTTTTCCAAACAGAACATCGGAGCTATGGAAGCAGACCAGACTCATGTATTACAAAGTTAACATATGCCAATGGCTAAATACACAGGCAATAGCATAAGAAAATATGCACAACACCTAAAAAACAACATTTAATGTCATGTCTATAGTAACGCACAGTACAACCACAGGGCATGTGTGCGCAAACTGGAACATAAAGAAATTATATAAAAATGTCATAAAATCGCAATGTAATACAAATCAGGTTTACACCATAATACACAATGGTAGGCATGGAACACCACAACCAAGGTGCAAGGGTTGCTAAGGGCCTGCGACAGTTTTCGGCGCAGTAACCATGAATTAGTAGTCAATGCCATGCAAATGAGGCAGATAATACTGAATCGCAAATGTCCCGCCGGATGAAGGTTGTACCATATGGCGCAGCGGTATAACACCGAGGAGTGGCTCAGAGGAGATACATGACATCAGCAGAGGGGTGTGCCACCGTAGCAGTAAGCACATTGGAGCAATGCAAATCTGGCTTGGCCGTTGCTAAGCAAAGCTGCAGGACAGGGGTGGGGAGGAAGGTATAGAATCATTTAGCTGAGAGCACACTTGGTGCCCAAAAGCACATGTGTATGGGGATGAAAACGTGCCCGAAACCTAGTAAGCGGATGCACGCGGCGCGAACAATAGCACAAACAGGAAGGTCGGGGAAGAAAAGAAGGAAATGCTGAAGTAGGGTAACTGGAGTACTAATGAGCAATCAACACCAATCAACTCACGGCGGCCAATCGACGGCAGCTGACAAGTCTGCTCGCAGAAACCTGCAAAACAGGATAGGGGAGGCATTGGAATGCAAAGAAAGGAGGGGAGGCATTGTGTTGCAAAGACAGGAGATCTGTCATAGCAGAGCAAAGCAAACTGACAGTAGACTGGCAATAGCACACATTACGCGAGATATGCCAGGTCTAGGAAAGTACAAATGAAAGCAGGCTGTTGGATGCATAACAGAAAATGGTAGGTGGAAGGTGCAGAAATGGAAAGGGAAGGTCAAGAGGTAATCCACGGCAGCCAAATGTAATTCAAAACCAAAGGCACCACAATAGTAGTTCCGGTAGTAAAACACATAAGATACCCTGTAGCTACGATTGTACATACACACTCTATGACATCATCGGTGTTCACAGCACAATAGTATAAAGTGTGAAAGCACCCTACACACACCTGTGTATTCCCAAACACTGCACCATAGGTGTAAACACATGGGGAACTTTTAAAATGTATATGCAGGGAGCTGCCATAGCTGTGATTCATCAGCATGTGTTAGAGACTGACGGTGTTGTGGAGGATGATGCTGACAACCACCGCAGGCCCCGGAGGAGGAGAAGAGTGTTCAGACCAAGGGTAACCTACCAGGGGCTACAAGATCTGGAGATAGTAGAGCATTACAGGGTGGACAGGGATGTCTTACAGCAAATAGTGAAGCTGTGCCGGTCACGCCTGAAGACCAGAAACAACAGAGGGGAACCCATCCCAGTGGACATGAAGGTATGTGTAAGCTTGCAAATACTAGCCACAGCTACCTTTCAAAGGCCAGCTGGAGATATAATGGGGATCTCACAGGCATCAGCATCCAGGGTACTACACCAGTTCCTGGATGCCATGTTACTACATGCAAATGAGCATATATACTTCCCCCGAACTCAGGAGGAGTTGGCCAGCAATATACGTCACTTCCACCATGTGGCACACTACCCGGAGGTACTGGGTGCGATAGACTGCACGCACATACAAATCAAGTCACCACCCAGTGAGCATGGTAGGCGCTACATAAACCGCAAGGGATTCCACTCCATCAACTGCCAGGTCGTGTGCAATGCCCAGGGCATTATCATGGATGTGTGTGCTGGCAGCCCTGGAAGCTATCATGACTCCCATATCTGGCATGCCTCAGCTGTATCAGGTATTTGTCAGGGGGGGACATCCCACATGGCCACCTTGTGGGGGATGCTGGCTATGCACTGGTGCCATGGATGATGACTCCCATCAGAAATGCACACACACCCATGCAAGAACGCCATAATGAGGCACACGCACAAACCAGAATCATCACAGAGCGTGTGTTCGGGATGCTGAAATCACGGTTCCAGTGCTTGGATACATCTGGTGGAGCCTTGCAGTACTCTCCAGGCATGTGTGCCCACATCGTCATAGTATGTGCCATGCTACATAATATGATCCTGCGGAAACAGCTGCAGCAGGGACAAAATGGTGAAGGCCCTCATAGCCCACCGCAATTGCCAAGGCCCACAGGCACAGAGGGATTCAGACCATGAACACACTGTGCCAGCCCCAATAGGCAGACGGAGGCATGCCCAATATGCCTACATCTTGGCAAAGAGGGAACGTATAGCACATACGCTGACAGTGTAGGCCCCTATGGACTGACACACCTCTCCACCTTCACACACAGTAAAATGGATGGCACA
Source organism: Protopterus annectens (assembly GCF_019279795.1). Taxonomy (NCBI): domain Eukaryota; kingdom Metazoa; phylum Chordata; order Ceratodontiformes; family Protopteridae; genus Protopterus; species Protopterus annectens. The sequence goes on along the minus strand of NC_056744.1, from coordinate 1,685,026,257 downwards.
CAAACATGACCCCCTGTAAACTGTAATGTATAGGTGGCCCACTGTGTGAATCCTACATAGGCAGCCCTCACACATTGTACACACAACAGCTATTGGAACATGGAATGTCAACACCTGAACAGTACATGAGCCTATCAGCATATGGTGGTGCTGTGTGTATAGGTCCCCAGGTACATCGGCAGGTACATGGCCGATTGTCAGAGGCCATACACCAAACGGGGCAAACAGTGTCCGCTGTCGCCACAACATCGAGTAACCAACTGTTGCTCAGAGGAGCAGAGGCAATCGTGGGAGCATATGTGTGTAAGCACTGTTCTGCACACACTCAACACGGAGTCCCTGCTGTGTTAATGAGGGGCTTAACATAATATAATCATGATGTTGTGTCAAGGCATGGGGTGTACCCATGACAGGTATTCGTCACCCCAGCATGCTCCACCTACAGTCGTTTGAAGGTATAGCACAGTATTGTGTGTGGCTCACTGTGATATACATACCCAATGCCGGAGCACATCCAGTAAACATCACATGGACATACCATTAACTGGACTCATCAATATGTAAACTAACTGAGTTACCCATGTGAGTGCAGTACGGAGTAACAGCCGTAGTATACTCCACGTACAAAATGACATAACACATGTACAAATCCCAGATGGCCATGTGTTAAATGCAGTGACCGTCGTGCATGTTCCCGGTCCCACGTCCTGCAAGGGATGTAACGTAATCCCGAAGGCACAAGTAATGCATGTCGGATGCAGGTCATCAGATCATGTTTAGCACACGTTAGCGGGAATATGCATTGCCCACTGCTGGTAAGCGATGTTTAAATATGACTATATGCATATGTGCAAAACAGGGATAAGCTTCTCTGAATATCGCGCAGATCATGGTCAATGATGTCCAGAACAGATGAAACCAGCATTATTCACCCCTGTACTAATAGCGCCTGCTCTGAAGGGTAAAACAACCACTGCCAGGAGTAGAACATGCAATCATGTATAGAATCACCTAACACTATTGCTAGCCAAGATGTACCTATGGTAGGGTTGCCACCTCTTCAAATGACCAATGTGGGACATACGTCAGATGTCTGCAGGCCGACACATACACCCGGCCAGTACAAAAATCAGAACTTCACTGTTTTGCCTAGATAAAATCTCATTCCTGTAATGTTTACTTACTTATTCTGTTTCTATAACATATAGGTGGTTCAGATACAGAATAACTGTTTTATGCAGCTATTACATAAACTATAGGAAATAAGTATGTTCTAAAATCTCAGGACATTTGCCATGTTCACAAATATTTTGCAGGACACAAGTGCCCAAAGAGGGTCTGTCCCTCGCAGAGTGGGACAGCTGGTAACCCTAACCTATGGCAGGTGTGTAATGTGACAGGTACAGACACAAACGTGCGGAATCCAGGAAACAGTATACACCAACAAGTACACAATGAAAGGTGCAGCTTGCCTGTCACTTTCCCTGTCATATATATATATATATATATATATATATATATATATATATATATATATATATATATATATTATATATATATGTACACATATATACATAGATGTAATACAGATAGAAAGGGAGATAAGAGTGATATATGTTGATATATATGGATTCAGCGATATCTGCAAATATATATAGATAGGTCAACAACATTCATAACACCTTGGAGGTACAAATAAATAGGATACTGCCAACTATGGAATGTGTAACATACTGACATGCGTAACCATGAGGTTGAAAGACCGAAAGAACACAGTACCAGAAGAGTACAACCGCGAGTAACAGTATGATGATATGAAGGGACATTTAGTTACTGCTGCCGGTGTTGAGGTCCACGTAGGTACTGTGTTCAACTGTGTTTGTGAGTGCCGTAGTCTGTGTATGTGTGTGTTGAGGGTGCTGTGTGCATCTCCGTGTGACTGTAATGTGTGTGAGTGTGTGTGTGTGTGTGTGTGTGTGTGTGTCCGCATCATGTGTCTGTTACTGCCAACTCGGAGGTAAATCATTACGGTAGGTGTGGGTATAGCTAGCCGTAGGCATACGGTTACCACCTGTCCCACAGTAGGAGGGACAGCCCCTCCCTGGGCAGGTGTGTCCTGACATAAAACATTACAAAGGGCAAATGTCTGAGATTGTAGGACATTAATATGTCCCATATATAATGTAATAGTTGCATTAAATAGTTATGCCTGTATGTAAGAAACGTAAATGTTACATGCAATATGATAAGTAGCCAAAGTCCCACAACAATAGGTATGTATTGAGGATAAAAGTATGTGCTAACCTGTGTACTGACCATGGCTATGTGTTGGCCTGTAAACACCACTGTGTGTCCCGCAAGTGCCCAACAATGGCCATATGAAAAGGTGGCAACCCATGGCAAAGAGGTTCTGTTACCAACACAACTGCAATGACTGCAAATATCTGGGACAGAAATTCATGGGATAGCTGTCACTTAGACATATCCCTTTACATATCGCTGCATTTCTGGAGGTATGGAAGTGTCAAACTCACCTGCATACTAAATAGAAACCAATTAACAATGGCCCAATGTGCAATCCCGTAACATAAGTCTACTAACTGATAGCTCTTTAATTAAGGACAGAGCCCACACACATATATATGGAATATGTAGAAATGCAAGCCCCACAAACCTGTACATGCTTACATACTCCCACCGACATCCCCCACACTAGAAACTATAGCAATACAGACTGTAATAACAGCACAAACATCCAGTCAGTCAATTACATCTGCAGAACCATCAACATACCTTGTGAGAGACACAATTAAAGGCGCCATGCAAAATTGCAGCCATTGTATAATGTAACAAACGGCGATGTGACAGGTTTTGATTGCAATAGTCCGTTATCAGACGTTGAGATGACAGGTACACCCACATGTGGAACCACATACTCTAGCTGTCACACACAATCCATGGGGGACATGAATCCAAAGTATACTTGTCTCTATGCATAGCAGTTGCAATTACACATAACAAAACACAATACAGGCCGTCTCCTCGAAGGTAGGGCAAATGGGCAATGCCCAAGTGGAGAATTCAATTATACCCCACTGTTGCCGTGTAACTGGTGAATGGAGTAGTTGCACAGCTGATATGCAAGTAATTAGTCACTCAGGAACACCAATTGGCGGGAGGAAAAGTACAGTTTTGTACCTACCATAAATGTAGATGTCCGATAGACATGCAACTGCAGTCATAACATGTGGGTTGTCCTGCCTCAGGCAGCCCTCGGTCAGCCGGATTCCAAAGTCTGGGTCCGACGTCGGCTGATGTCGCATTTCTCTCCGATGTCAGAGCGGCTGGAGTACATAAGCATCAGCCGACGCCATTTTCTTCAGTGTTTCTTGCCCCAGATGCCAGGTGCCCTCCAAGGAAGGCTGTAATCAAATTGGAAGACAAAAACAGGATTCCAAACAAATAAATGAGCAATAAAACAAATACACCATAACAGATATCCCCAGCTAAGAAGTAAGAGGGATAGGAGTGGACCCTAGGCATAGAGGGGTATGGAGGAGGGAAAATCCGACTGCAGTTGCATGTCTATCGGACATCTACATTTATGGTAGGTACAAAACTGTACTATGTCCTTCAAGAATGCAACTGCAGTCATAACATGTGGGTAGAATACCATAGCTTAGCTGGGGGAGGAGGAATGCTCTAGGAAAAAGATGGTGTGGCAATCAAACCCTGCAGGACTGCCGAAGCAAAGCCTGCTCTGGATCTGGAGTATAGAGGGAGATTGTAGTGTTTGGAGAATGTATGCACGGAGCTCCATGTAGCAGCTTCTAGAATGTCCTTGGTAGGCACCCCTCTTAAAAATGCTGTAGAGGTGGCTGTAGCTCTGGTTGAATGTGGCCTGACATTGGCTGGAACAGTCTTTCCATGAAAGGAATAACAGAATCTGATGCAATGTCCAATCCATTTAGAAATAGTCTGTTTTGAAATTGCTTTTCCTTGGACTGCAGGGGTGTAAGCTACAAAAAGTTGTTCAGACTTCCTACTGGCCTTGGTTCTGTCTGGGTAGTATCGAAGTTGTCTGTGAATGTCCAAGGTATGCAAAAGTCTTTCCCCTTGTTCTCAGGATTGGGGAAGAAAGCAGGCAGATGAATGGCTTGATTTAAAGAGACCCTAGATACCACCTTTGGCATAAAGGTAGGGTTGGTCCTTAATGAGACCCTGTCTCTGTGAAAAATAATAAAGGGTGGTATTGCCATTAGGGCCTGTAGCTCCGAAACCCTTCTTGCTGAGGTAATTGCCAACAGAAAAGCTGTCTTCCATGAGAGAAATTGCAAGTCAACTGAAGCTGCTGGCTCAAATGGAGGTAGGGTCAGTTTTTCTAAGACAAAATTCAGGTCCCAGGCTGGCACTGGGGCCTTTCTTGGTGGTTTAATGTTCTTGATTCCCCTGAGGAACTGCCTTAGTAAGGGGTGAGAAAAAACAGGAGGATCAGTGTTGTATCTAGCTGAAATAGCAGATGCATGTATCTTTATGGAGGAATATGAGAGGCCGTTCTTTAGCATATCTGCCAAATATTCCAAGATGAGTGGGATGTTCAACAATGATGCATCATGTCCCTTGCTGGTATTCCAAATGCTGAATCTTTTCCACTTTGCTGAGTAAACCTTTCTGGTGGATGGTCTTCGAGCCTCTGTTAGTATCCGCTGAACTTCCTTGGAGAGAGATAAACTGGAGTTATTTATGGGATCTCCCAGGCTGTTAGCTGCAGTGTCTGAAGATTTGGATGCAGTGTTTCGAAATTGTGTTGAGTCAAAAGTAGAGGCCACCGGGGAAGGGCCCACCTCCTGGTGTGACATATGCTCCGTAGTAGTGGGTACCAGTGTTGTCTTGGCCAGTCCGGAGCTATTATGATTCCCTTGGGTTTCTCTGCTTTGATCTTTAGTAATACTGAGGTCATCAGTGGCAGAGGTGGGAATGCATAGATTGCTAGGGAGTTCCAGTTGAATGAGAGAGCATCTATTTTCCAAGCTTTTGGATGGTATATTCTTGTGCAGAATTTTGGTAGAAGATGGTTGAGGTGAGAGGCAAATAGGTCCACTTCTGGCTTGCCCCATGTCGAAGTGAGTTGTCTGAAGGCCTTCGGATGTAACCTTCACTCGTGTGGATCTGTGAAATTCCTGCTTAGGCTGTCCGCCAACACATTGTCTTTTCCTGGAACAAACTGGGATCGCAACTGGATATTTAGGCTCAGTGATTTCTCCCAAAGCTGCATTGTCAGTCTGCAAAGGGGGTAAGAGTGGGTGCCCCCTTGCTTGTTTATGTACCACATCACAGTGGTGTTGTCTGTCCGTATCGTTAAATGGCCTTGCTGGAGTTGGTGTTGAAAAGCCTCGATGGCATGCATTACTGCCAGCATTTCCTGTTGGTTTATATGCAGATGTGTTTCCTTTGGAGACCATTGCCCTTGTATACACCTGCCTTCCATGTGCGCCCCCCCCATCCAAGGTCTGAGGCATCTGTAGTCATGGTCTGTGTTATCTGTGGTTTTTTGAATGACATACCTGTGTTTGCCTGGCTCACCGAGGCCCACCATAGGAATTCCTTTTGTAGGCATGGAATGAGTGGTATGATTGCCTCCAAGTTGCTGCTGTGTTGAGACCAAATGCTTTTTAGGTACCATTGAAGCTTTCTCATGTGTAGTCTTGCTAATGGAACCAGGAGAATGCAGGATGCCATGTAACCCAGGGCCTGTAGGAATCTCCTTGCAGTCATCTGGGTGAGTTTTGATAAACCTTTGAAGTAATGAGTTAACTTCTCTTGCTTGTCTTCTGTCAGGTAAGCCATCTGAGAGGCTGTGTCTAGTTTGGCTCCTAAGAAGATTATTTGCTGGGATGGCTGCAGTCTTGACTTTTGGAAGTTGACTGTGTATCCCAGAGCTTGAAGTAATCGTATGACATAATCCAAGTTTTTTGTCAACATCAATTTGTCGTCCGCTTGTATGAGGCAGTCGTCCAGGTACGGGTAAATTTGTATTCCCTGGAGCCTGCAATGAGCAATTACTGAAGCCAGGCATTTTGTAAATACTCTGGGCGCAGTAGATAAGCCAAATGGCAATGCTGAGAATTGATAATGCTCTGGCCCTGCAAGAAATCTGAGGTATCTTCTGCAGCTGTGTCTGATAGGGACATGCAGGTATGCCTCCTTGAGGTCCAGAGTAATCAGCCGACCCTTGCCCAGCATGGGAAGGAGTTGCTGTAGAGTCAGCATTTTGAACTTTGGTACTATGAGAAAGGTGTTTAATGCGGACAAGTCCAGTATTGGTCTCCATTGAGATTCTTTTCTTGGAACAAGGAACAGTCTTGAGTAAAACCCCTGGCCTTGTTCTTGTTGTGGAACTCTTTCTATTGCTTTCATCCAAGTCAGCAGAGTGATTTGCTTGATAGCCTCTGCCCTCTGATTTTGTGGCAGGTTTGGCATGCCTTGTTTTCTTGGTAAGGTATGAAAATGAAACCTGTACCCTCGGTCTATAATGTCCAAAATCCATTTGTCCTTTGTCAGTCTTTGCCAGTTTTCTGCAAACAGAGATAATTTCCCGCCCAAGGGAGCTTCTAGTTGTTCCCTGGTAGGCGGTAGTAGAGGAAAGTCATTGAGATTGTGGTTGTGGGGCAGGTGAAGCCCCTGCGTCACTTCTTTGGTTTCCTGGCTGCCATTGTCGTCCCCTGTAAGGGCCTCTGTATTGGCCTCTTCCTCGGCCACGTCTGTTCTTACCCCTTTGAAACTTTTCTGGGTTAGGAAAGGACCAGTTTTTTGAAGGCCAATTCCTACTGAATCTGGGGGGTTGAACCTGGAGGAAATCCTTCACCGTCTGAACTGATTTTGCTTTTTCGTCGATGGTCTTTAACACATCCTTAGCATTTGTACCAAAAAGCTTGTTCTTTTCCAAAGGTGCATCCAGAAGTTTTGCTTTTACATGATCTGGTAGAGGTTGATCTTTTAACCAAGCATGTCTACGAATGACTGCCCCTGTCATAGCTGCCCTACATGAAGCTTCCAGTGCATCATATCCACACTGCAGGAAGTGATTGCTTACTTGCTGAGTGTTATGTACAGCTTTCTGCAAAGTCTTCCTGTCTAAAGGATCAGGAGTGGCTAAAGTTTTTTTGTAAATCTTCTAACAGATAATCCTGATATTGCAACATGTGGAAAAGGCAATTTAAGGCTCTCATAGATAAGGTAGTGGATGTGTAAACCTTTTTACCCCATCTCTCTAATGACATGGCTTCCCTGTTGGAGGGCAAAGGATTTTTAGAGGTGGAGGCTGAAACTCCTTTAGGCCCCTGAGAAATAGTTTCCAAATCAGCAGTGTGGGCCCGGAATAAATGGGAATGAGTTTCAGGGACCCTGTAATACCTGTCTGGCTTGGCTGGAGCAGGGGGAAGAGAATCAGGGGTAGCATTAGAGTCAGAGTATAAATCATCCAGAACATCAAGTACAGGAGGAATAGCTAAGGGCCTGTGCTGAGGCTTCTTAAGGAAAGTCCTAAGGCGTTTCCTAGAATCAGAATATTCCTGACCTTGCCACTTGAAATGTTCCCTCATGGTGTGCAGAACTTCCCCAAAAGAAATATCCTCAGGAGGGGAGGCCGAGGGGATGGAATCTTCTGCATCCGAGTCCTCATAGGTCTGGAAGAGCTCTTTCTGGCTATCAGAGTGGACAGAGCCCTCAGAGTCTTCATCTGAAGGAGTAGGGTCAGAGGGTTCAACCCGGGGCCTTTTATCAGGAGGTGGCTGGGATCCTCTCTCAGGATGGGCCTGTGAACCTCTAATCATGGAAATCAAATCAGCAGCCATGGACATAATTTGTGTCTCCGGAGTCGGCTGAGGTAAGGATTTAGAAGTAATATGCTTTGTTTTGCTGGCTGCCTTAGCCCTAGTGTAGGCCTTAATAGACATGGCCATAGGGGGCCTGGCAGCTCCACGTGCAGGAGTGACCTTGTCTACAGCAATGGTCTCGGCATTTCCTCGGTTTCGTATCCGGAGGAAAATCTATAACTGGCGTCGGAGTAATGTCTGGAATCGGAGTCGTCAGTAATGCGGTGTCTTCGGTTCGGAGCGGTGGAGAGACCGTCTCAGAGGGAACCGGAGCACTCGCGCTAGGTTTTGGCGTGGAGTCGGTGGTAGACGCGGGCCGAGGATGTCGGTCCCGGTCTTTTCGCGTTTTGGGCGTTTGCGATGTCGGAAGATCCGGCGGCATGGTGTAAGCAAAATTATCGCCGAAAAAATCTTTAGCGAACTCCGGCCGGCGCCTGAGAGTGCGCTTGTTGAAGCGAGCACAGGCTACACAGGCCGAGACATCGTGGTCTGGGCCCAGGCAAGGGAGACAGTAAGAGTGGAAATCCTTATGAGGTATTTGTTTACCACAAGAAAGACAATTGTTAACTTTTTCAGTAATTTCTGACATCGGCTGAGGCAAGAAAAGGTCCCCAACGGTGTACTTAGCTTTTTTGATGACTTCGGTATCGTAGAATACAGGAGCTGACCGACCGGCACTTGCGAACTGCTTCTGCTTCGGGCACCGCGTGGCAAGAAAGACTGAAGAAAATGGCGTTGGCTGATGCTTATGTACTCCAGCCGCTCTGACGTCAGAGAGAAATGCGACATCAGCCGACGTCGGACCTAGACTTTGGAATAGATTCATAGATTCATAGATTAGTACTAGGCTAACTGCCCCTGCGAGCCATTTTAAGCCTAGCCAATTATCCCTTGTGAGACTCAAACCCTGCACCTTGTGTTTTTAAGACAAACACCTTAACCATTAGGCCACCCTCCCAACCCCAGAATCCGGCCGACCGAGGGCTGCCTGAGGCAGGACAACCCACATGTTATGACTGCAGTTGCATTCTTGAAGGACATCCACATGTTACAGGTATTGACGTATATAAGGATGACTTGCCAGACATTCAAACTGTATGCTCATACAAAATACCTGTTTAAGCAGTGTGAGAGAGATAGAGACAAAACTCCATAATGATAACAAGGTATGTAGAACACTCGGTATGTAAGTTTATGTATAGCATGTTCTTTATTAATTATTTACTGTATGTATAGCCTGGTTTGCATTAATTAAATGTGTCCGCAATGCATAAAGTGGGAAAAGGTATTTATGTAGTGATGTCTTGCTGAGCATACTAACACTTGTAGAAACCGTGCGTCCAGCAGTGGGCCACAAGGTACACATCACAGACACCACAAGGGGTGCTACATGAGGGCTTTAAACAGAACAATTCCATACAACCCGCCGTCAGTGGTAGGGTATGTCCAACAAGTACGTGCCATAGCAGGAGATAGTATATGTTGATATACTGTCACTGTAGGCATATGTATGGGCATATAACGACAATGACATGTCTATGGTGGTCCTGCTGTGCAAGTATGCTTTGCATTATGGGATACTATGTGAAATATGTGTAATGTATGGTATTGTAGGTAGATATATCAGATATTCTACACAGCATAACAGGCATATCATGCATATCAAAGGTATCGTCTATTGGCATGTACAATAACAGGATACATATGGCTTGTAGGCACGGGACATTGTAATAACATGATAGCTAATCTAAATGGAAGGGCTACCAAGTAACCATGCACAAAGGACATGTAATAGCTTCACAGGTTCATAGTGGGGTACTATGCAGTCTGGCAAGTCTATGTTTAAGCACAACTACAGTGTTCACACCAGTGGCACCTCTCTAGGGTAGTGTCCTGTGAACAGCACAACCATGTATTACCTGCACCTCTGCACAGTAGAGCCACTGCAGTGATCCCTGGTGTACATGTGTCTCCCAACCACCAAGGGAGGTATCACATGAACAGTGCTACTGGGTGTCCCTGCGTGATGTACATAGGACTCATGTTCCAAAGCATGGTGAGTGTCCGGTTTGGGAATGTAACCCTCAAGCACATCCCACTCATTGTTGCGTGTGTGCACATATCCATGAGCATGTTGCTCACAGTAGATTTTGCTTATGTCGCATATGTGGAGTATATCCATTAATATTGTTGTGGACATGGGCCCTGTCTGTTCAGCAGAGGTCACCCCTGAGTATGTAGTATGCAAATGTGTACAGACGTGGTGTCCGTAGTTCAGCCGCATACTTTAACTGTTGGAACTCAATAAATGTCATGGTGTGTTAATGTTGTGGTATGTAAAGCTGTAGCTGTTGTGTAAGGTACACCCTAAATGGGGTGGTGTACCCTTGAATGTGTGTAGAAGTCTTGAGTTCAGAGGTACAATGGGTGCCTATGTACCAGCTACACACCCAGTACAGATAAGTGTGGCCACGTAGAAGGATATCCAGGCCACAGTGGCAATACGGTAACCACAGGAGTGGGTGCGACATACGTGTGTACTACAAACATGTACAGTGTGACATGTATGTAGGGGACTATCACCTATGTGATAGTCAGTGGGTGAATGGTGTAATGCAAAGGTGATGTTCATGCACCTTGTGTCATGCAGCTTGAGGCCATGATATTCATATCAGGTATCTGTCACAGTGACACCAGTATGGATGGAGTCAGTATCAGCTGGTGGATCAATCATGGCACTTTGTATGCAGGGGTTTGTAAAGCTAGGCAGGGAAAGTCCCTCTGTGCTTGCCTGTACCTCAGGGAAGCATATACTGAACATGAGGTGCCCTATGACTGCAGACTGTGGTATGCCAAATGTAACTGAAATGCAGTCGGTACTATGGTATGCTGCCCTCATTGTGTGTGTCCTGTCCATGAGCCATGTTCCATAACTTCCTGAGACATAGGGTACGATGTGCAGGTGGATGTGTATGTTGTCAATATCAGAATGGAGAACGGTGCAGAAAGGCAATGAGAGGACAATGTAGGATGTGTGGACTCCCGTACCATCATCAACTACCCTGGTAACTGTATGAAAGGAGTCCACCAGGTGTAGGGGCCATTCTCTGGTCCTAACAAGTCCAACCCGGGTGGCATCAAAGGACTGGAGCCCAACAATGTCTCTGTGAATGATGTCCTTGATGATGTGCCCCATAGCCATGCAGAACAGTCCAGTCAGGTGTGTAGGACTATAGTCCCACTTGTGCATTGTGGTGCCACCTGTGTGGAGTGTAATAAATGTTGCTGTACGCCATTCAGGGGCCACAACATGTGATACAAGGCTATTACTGAATATGGTGGCCTAGTGGGGAAACATGTTGTTCAGAGGTTTGTGGATATCACAGCCTGGGACTTTGGAAGGTGACATGGGGCCAGTTTCCCAGGACATATAGAGTGCAGGTTAGTACTGTGTAGGTGTGACCGCAGGGACACCACAATGTTCCTGCATGGATTGTGGCCCTGTAGTGAGTGAGAGGGTGTAATGTTAGCATTGAATCCATCTGCCAGCATGTTGCCAACATCACCTGGGTCTGTAATGTTCCTGAGTGACTGTTGTATGTGAGAGCAGATGTGAGTGTTGCCATCGACTACTGACATACCACCATAATGCCTTGTGGTACACCCCGGAATGTGTTGCAGTAATGTTCACGCAGCTAGTCTTGGAGTACGTGATGAGGGATCCTGTGGCCCTACCAAGGCTGACCAGTGAGCTACCCCACCCATGGGATTGTACACCACTGTGCAACAGCCTCCACCTGTTGTTGTACATTATGTCCATGGAACTTGACCACCAGAGTGGCATCTGTTATCTGGTGTGTACCATCATGGCTCTGTGTGGAATAGCATGATCCATGCAGTCGTGTATGTGCTAATGAAGTGCACTGGGGTATGTTTCAGCATTTGTATGTGCATCGTCCATCTGCACGGGTGTCATGACGTTAACAACCGCTGTCATAAGATGTCTGTAGTAGGTGTTGTAGTACTCATGTACTGTGTATGCCATGAAGGGTGTGGTGCCAGGATGTGGCTAACAAGGTTGATTAGCATATGTTCAGAATCCACCAATGAGGGGATAACCCCAGGTGTGGGACACCAGTCACATGTTGGTAGTGTTCATGTCAAGGTAAATGTTGGTCTTGGAGGTGGTGTGTATGGGTTGATCCGGCCGAGTGGAGGTTATGACTCATGGATGTGTCGGTACATGAGTGGCTATCCCAGTTAAGTGTGGGGTAGTGTCAGTCACACATCAGTAGTAGCTGTCTGAGCCCCACTGTCCAGTACACCAACAAATGAGGTCTGGTAACCGTGGGGTATGTTGTTGAATATGTGGCTTGTTACAATGTGTATAGTGGTTCTGGACACAGTTAGTTGCACGTGGAGCACCTCTGATGCATTGTGCTAAGTAACTAGCCAGGATGTGTGTACAACATAGTGGGATATGGGAACACCTCAGCTGTGGGTGTGCCGGTCCAGGTATGTGCCTGAAAGGTATGGTCTGTCTATAACCTGTCATTGCAGGTGTGCTCTGCAGAGCCTAGAGGCAGGTCCAAGTCACTGCAGAGATATTGGAGTGGTGCATTATAAGGTGTGCCTTGCCTGCGTGTATCATAGAGGAAGATGCAAGCATTGTGTCACATGACCCCATGTCTTGCTTGCCAGTTCCCATTCTGCCGGTGACTGTTATTGGAAACTGTGCAAGACAGGCAGTATAGAAGCAGCAAGAGCCTTACATGTGATCTGAACTCCCAGGGCTGACAGGTGCAGGTCATCTGTGCCAGAGCATTGTGTTTAACCAGGTCAGTCAAAGAGGACAGATACCAGATGCCTGTGGAATGACAGCAGAAGCATAGGCAACTGTTGAAGTGACACAGTCAGTCGTTGTACAGTGGTATCGGGTCCGGATGAATGCATAATGCTCCCCAGGGCTTGGCCCACACCTTCAGGGCTACAAGACTGGTGAGCTATTGCATGTCCCTGCACACGTAGTCTGTGAAGTGGCATCTCAGGGCAGTCACACTAACATGGAGAATGACAGTCACATTGTACCTGGTGAGGTGTGGCATGGGTGCATAGGTTATGTTGCAGAACCAGTTACCCGACAGCAAGATGTAAGCAACTATCACCTTGTGTAGCCTGCTGTGTGGAACTGCAGTGTGACCGGCTACAGAGTCACCTATGACTGGTGTGTTGTGTATGTTATAACACCCTATTGGCTGTATGTGATGGGCACACATGAGTCTGTGGGCTATAAGTTGGTGATGTTGTTTTCAGTGCTGGGGGCTGCCTCTGGTGCCTACACAGAGTATGGAGAGGTACTGCACAAGTTGTCCTCGTATGTGTGGCCTGTGGTGGAGATCATGTGAGACTATGTGATGAGTGGGGTGTGTTGCGAATGTTACACATCCCCACATGACTGTCAGGTGCAGTAAGGGTTGGTGATAGCATTACCCCCAGCACGGCTGCATAAGTGCATGCCCCACAGGCTGTAGTGTCGTATGTTAAGAGGTGAGCATTGAATGTGTACATGTGACAATTGCTCTATTGCCACATGTATGACATATCCATCATATAGACAGGCAATAGCACTGGTACGTGACAGTTGGACATGCCTGTATATACAACCATGTCTCACAGGATATGTGCGTTATGTGTGTACAACAGCTGTTGTACTATAAGCAAGCTGGACATTTTAGGACAGCCAGTGTACCTGTGGGAAATGGTGTGGAATGGGTGCTATATTAATCAGTAGCTCATGACATGCTCACAAGTTCTGAACAAGTGCCTAGCATGACCATACAATACAGATAGGGTGTTGGATAATATCTACCCACAAGTGGTGATGACAGTCATAATGGGTGGCACCTTACCATAACCCTGCTGAGTATGGTGTGCATGTCCATGAACCATTATCACTGTAGATGTTAGCAGTACAGATGTACAAGACAACACGGATGTTTGATTACAAATACCTTTATATGTCACAGGAGTGTTCTATCTGTGGCCTGTTGACAGACTCACAACTAGAAAAGGTGCCAGAGTGACATGTGCATATCACACCAGTGCCAGCTACAGTAGAACAGGGTTAATGTGTTGTACTCCACCCTCATTGTAGCCCATACCACACAGACAAATGTTAGGCATCTGTGTATGTAAGGATGTGAATGGCCATGACCTATGAGTATAGCTGTGTCAGTGTCATGAACAACATACAGAATGGGTTGTGTGGGTGAGGTGTGTGACATATGTGCACATTCTGATGGATGACATCAGCATTGTCACCGCTAGGTGAACATCCCTGTACCCATTAACTACCACCTAGGCTGTGGTCAACATTATGGGCACTGTGTAAGGGATGGTGCTGTGCAGTACACCTCCCTGACTTGGTGACATCTCCAGGCCCCTTAGGTAGTCATACAAGGTACCCATGTCATGACAGGGTGCCATCCATGAGCACAGAGATCATTGGACAGGCATATACAGCACTGGGGTGACTAATATTGGATCACATACCACCTTTAAGGGGTAATGGCCATGCACGGATGGGTGATACCAGCCTTCACAATCCTCACCTCCACTATGCAGCATGCTGTCTACCTTGCATAAAGACATCTGCTACACCATGATGATGGACATGCTACATGTCCATATCCTGATCTGTAAGACATACATCATGGACAGCCACCATCCTAATACTAGGACTGCCACATGCTGGACAAATCCCTGTGCCATACATGTGACATACTCCCACCACACCATGCAACCCTGTCCATCAAAGCTGCACATGTCATCCCAGTCATACATGGTGTGATGGCCGCATGGTAGATGTATCAACTGTCTAGATCAGTAATGTGGCACTGATGCACCTCGCGGTGGCATAATGGCTGTCTGTTACAGCTAGGAAACCTTGCCCGTACATGCTATGGTTGATAACCATCCCTGCGAATGACGTCTGACTAGCCATTGTCCCATGTCTATCACATGTGCAACACAGGCGATCCGTGGCAGGATGTTGAACAGCTGTACAGTGATTTGTAGATGTATATGGCAAAACACATGCATGTACAGGTGTCCATGCGTATGTGTGCATTGTCACTGCTCAAGTCCATTAAGGCTGTGTCTGAGTTGATATGCGACATATACACAGCATCAAGGTCAACAGCATTACTGTGGACACATCCAGGCATGTGCAGATAGGTAAGAACACCAGTGCAGGCAAATAGACATGTCCACATCAAGACAGCATTCACATGGAGTATGAACACTGTAATGAGGTGACACACATATATGGTGATGATATCCAATGCATAACGGGTGTGACATGTGTGTGACAAACACGTCAGTCATGTCAGTGTCATGATGATTTGCAAAGATAACTGTGCAGATGTACTAGATGTCATAGAAATGTATGTGCAGCAGTATCATTGTACATCTCTGCAACTGTGACCTGTCACCATCATTATGTCTGACAGATAATGCCTCGTACATGCCTTCCAGCATACAGTCGCCAAAAGGATGATGTCCTCATCCCATACCTCCATGAGAACTACGAGTTGTTGTTCAGCCATGTGCCACAGCATGCCCAGCAGCGGGACGACCTGTGGCAGGATCTACGCAGGAGGGTGAACGATGTGGGTGGCCATAACCACACCTACCAGCAGGTGTGCAGACACTGCACGGACTTGATACGACATGCAAAACAGCGTGCCACTGCAATCACCAGGGAACAAGGTTGAACAGGTGGTGGGCCACCAACCCAGCCCCCACTGAAACGCACCGAGGAGCTACTGGCCAGTCTGGGGACACCCTCAGAACAGCATCCATAAACACTAGCTGCCATCGTGGAGGTGGGTGTCTCCCAAACAATGAGACTGGTAAGTCAGTACTGCACATATGGCTATTATATTCCATTTAGTTGCATGTGTCACTGTACATTATGTAAGGTAACAACATATGCAAGGTATGTGGACACACATGCTGCATACTACAGTATGCTACCCTGTGTATGCACACATGTGCATACTATATGCTATTATACAGGCGAATGTGTTAACATGCACAGTGCACCCTGTAGCTGTCATACAGTCATGGATAATGTTCATACTGCTGTGTCACCCCTATACAGGTACCTCTGGTGTGCCGCACAGAAATGAGTCCATTGCAGGTGAGACTGTCATCAGTATCAGGCATGTTAAAGCGTAGATCTATTTGCCATGTGGCCAGTTAACACTTGCACACTTGATGTTCGTTCCAGTCACGATATACAGGTCACATCACCCATCATTCACACAGGCCACCCATGTGCAATATATACTAACAAAATGATACACTGACTTGAAACCACATTAGTTGTCATTGCTACATGTGTGGTCAGCTGTGCATACAACAGTGGAGGTGCTCTACAATAGAGGCATATGTAGTATGCATTGGAACAACATGTGTTGTACGCACACAGTACCACACAGTGAACTGTGATATGGGCAGCCCACAGGTGTCACCATTGTGTTATATGCCCCTGCATTGGGTGCACACATTGTGATGTGCCATCTGACATGTCCCAGACATGTAGTGTTCTGGCTGCAATATTGTCACACTATCCCATGACCCATACCCCACATACCAAACATACAACCTGTTGTCTGCATAGCCCTGTGGATGGTGACATATCTGACATCTATGGGTGTATGTCATATGGGACAACACAGACATGTGAGATAGATGGCCATCACACACATTTGGCCAACACATGTGCACACATGGCCATGGGGGATGGCCAGAGACACGTAGCCACACAGTAGATGTGATGTGTATACACCCTGTTGCACATTGTCCACACATGGTCCAATTATAGCCTTAGTTGACTGATTATACAGGTGATGTGGTACACTGGACATCCTAAAAGCCTGTGCACAGCTAGTGGAGGTGTCACTGAAGTCTACTATATAAGATCTGTTGAACATCACGACTGTGTCATAGCATGCAGTTATGGCTATGCAACGTGTACATATTATGCATTGTACAGCAATATAGATGCCTCATGATGCCATGCAATAGCACAGTGTCTGTACTTCACACTGTATAGCAATGTAAACGGCTCACACTACCCTTCCATGCTCATGCACATTTGCTAAACATGCATTCTATCTGTAGGGCATACAGACAACACCACAATGTGATGCCCATTATGATGCTGCACATGTGTCAGGACACCATTGTGTCAGACATGTATGCATGTTAATGCACATGTCAGCAGATTACATGTCAAGGTCACGCCAGCCATGTGTACTGTTATCCTGTTCTGGTCCACATGGTGTATCACGGGGATTCATGCATACTACCATGACTGTGTGAACTGCATGGCTACTGATATAACACCTGCTTGCTGTAGTGTGCACCCCAGGGAGGTATGCTTACTAACACTATTAATGTCTGAGCTGCATGCCCTCACTGTATCACAGGCATGCTGCATGCCATCTGTCAAATCACATGCATGGTGTGTCTGTGTGTGTCTGTGTGTGTGTCTGTGTGTGAGTCTGTGTGTGTGTCTATTGTAATTTAGAGTCTTTCTTTGCATTCACAGGTGATGCAGGTGCGTTACCCTCCTGCGGTCCATCTGATGTTAGTGTCCCCACAGATACTAGCAGTGATGAACATATGCATGAGGTACAGGCAGGGTTGTCACGGGCTGAATTTGTGCCAGTGGTTGCCATCCCAGCTATGTCCCCCTCTTCCCCACACACAGTTCTGCTGCCAACACATACTGCATCACCAGTGGCCATACAGGAAGGACAGTCAGCGTCTGTTAGCGTGGAACAGGAACGTGTGGTGGCTACAGAAGGTGTGTCTACACACCATGGTGTCAGTGTAATGACTGCAGATGTGCCACACAGGCATGTGGCCAGTGTTGCTCGTAGGAGGACCTCTGGCAGACATGCACCTGCAGGACAGAGCGCAGCAGCTGGTATCACCAGATGCATGTCCCAGACTGTAATGGCGGCACAGGCATGTGCTAAATGGCAGAACAGAGAAGGGCAGAGGCTGCAGGGTGCTGCTATCCGTACCCTAAATGACAACATCCAGGCATTGGCAAATGCTCAACAGCAGATTACTGATGTTCTGGATAGGCGATTGGGTGACATGGTCGGAATCCTTGACCATGGCATGGCAATCCACGAGCGTGAGCTGTCTGTGCTGGAACATCTGGTAGGAGTGAGGCATAGGCCATGTGGACGTAGGCCAGCTACACCACCTAGTGCAGGTCAACGTGAGCGTGCCACCTCACATGCCCACTCCCATAGTGCCGGTACCAGTAGCAGTGCAGCTGGTGCTGCGCTGTCCACACCAGGACACAGCAGGCCATGTGGACATGGCCCTGGACGTTCCCAGTGGGGACACGGTTCCAGTGGACATGTGTCGTCGGACAGTAGCCAATCTGTACCTCCGCCTGGTAGTGCCCGTGCAACCCCTGGCAGGCACAGGTCACGTGGCCGGACACAGTGAGCTGTACAACCTGGTCTGTACAATCTGGAGCTGTCAATAATACCCCGTGTAGGCCTCACAAATGGCAGAACTGTGTGCACACATACACGCACACAGCAAACACAACTGTAGGGCTCCACAACACCCACATGCATTCTGAACAGACATGTCCAATCAAATCAACGGCCCTTACACACACACATGATGTCATCCATTGGTGCAGCCTATGCCCCTGGCAAACATATCACCCTGTGCATATGATGAAACCTGTGCCGCATCCCTGTCATCCACACCATCAGTGCAGGGATATGCCCAAATAGTCTGATGCACAGGGTGAACAGAAAAGTGAGAGGTGTATGTAATATTACCTGTGTATGCATAGTGAGGGATGTGTATGTTGCAGTGGTTGTGTGTGAATACTGAGAGATGTGTATGTGACATAGGTTGTGTACTGTTGACATGCACCAGTCATACCATGTAGTTCAGGTGCAGCATGCATTGTGATGTGTTCACAGTATGTGTCTCGGTTACACCAGTAGCAGCATGTTGGTAATGATACCCTGGTTCCCTCCTATGGTGTACTTGCATGTGCCTACAGGTAACAGTGTTTGCAGTCCCCCACGTGTAACTGTGGAGTACTCACAGGCACGTATGGCAATATCAGCATGCTCCACGTACCCTCAACCTGACTGTTGGAAACTCTAACATGACATAGATGTCTGCACATATACTGCACCTGAAGCATGTGGTCAGTGGCACAGGCTACAGTGGACAGAGACGTGACATACATAGAAGGAAACATTACAGGTATGGTGACATGGTTCAGGGGTTGTACACTGCGGTCTGGCCAATGATGATGTGAGGTGTCACTTGATGGCTGGATGCCACACTGTGTAGCAGTAAGACCCTATAACAGTACAGGAACATGGCCACATTCACAGGGTGTACACCACTATAATGCACACCCCATAGTGTTGAGGTGGGGACCCTTGCCTATGTAGTCATCACCCTCGCAGTACTTTGTACCCACACGACGTGTCACAGAGAAGGAACATGCACAGGTAACCAGTATGGCTGGGACCTATGGCATCAACAGGGTAGTGCATTGCATCACCATGACGGGTTAGTCACCATGTGGGGGTTAGTGATCAGTTCTCACTGTATGTTAGCATACACCCTCACACCAAGCACCAGACATACATACATACACACACACACTGTGGTGACCAGACATGTGTATACGGACAGCCGACGTGTGTAATGCACCACACCTGCCGACGTCATGCTTCCCACACTGAAGTATATACAGTTCTGTACAACGGTGTACAGGGATGTGTAACAACTGGGACGTAATCCCCATGATATGTGGCATCTGTGGTCACACATTTGGACACACGTGGCAGTGCTGGGAATGATACACCTGCCATATGATGAGACGTTTGATAGACATGCGGTGGTATTGTCCGCATTATGTGTACCAACGTTATGTCTGGCAATTGTGCTGCTATATGCACACGGGAGGATGTAGGTGTTACAGGTGTCATGTGACATACAGTTGGTAACACCTGACCGCTGTGTATGTGTTATGTCAGCACCGTCACGTAACAGTGACATAGCGTACTGTATGCACATGGCATGGTAGGATGGCATGTGACACAACTGTGAGCCATCCCCTGCACACATACATCTACACAGGTGGATCACCACTTTATGTACACACATCCCTCCATACATGCTGTCTGTATGTCACCATATACATGTGTCAATGATGGGGCTGCATTGCGACTGCATGTTGTAGTTAGGCGCAACTATGTTACGGACATCGGCCACTGCACATGCGTGGTTGCTGCATGCACAGTACAGATGTCACATGTGTCTCCTGTTGCCATGTTTGCATGCATTGCTATTGTTGGACATGTGCGTTGACATACATAACACATGGACTGTGGTATGATATCACGGGTGTCACGGACGACCAGTACAAGGGTATGTGTCCCGGTCAACATTGCTACCCCCTGTACTGTGAGCATTCAACAGACATGGACCCACCTTCCATTTGCATGTGTAGCATTGCTTAGGCCACTGTTCTGCACGGGGTACATCAAAGGCTATGCCATGTATGTATGTGTTGTGTGTGCAGTCCATGTACACATCCAACAAATCACATGTATGACATATCCAGACGTGTGTTCATTGGTGTACAGCAACAGTCATGTGTCACAGCTGGGTAAGGGCCGTGGTATGTCTTGAGCTGACCTGTTCATGTATACTGATATTGTTGCAATGCATAACACCTGTTGGAACCCTGTCGGTACATGTGTACTCTGCACAGTTGGTGTAGACCTCTGTAAGGCCCACTGGTCATGTGTCACACGGTGTTGTGGTACTGTAAGGCTGTGTATTGCTGCACCAACGACATGGTGATGTCTTGACAGCTACAGTGTACACTGCAGTGTGTACGTCTGTGACCTGCACCTGTGACAGCTGTGACGGCAGCTGAGTGTGTACAGGTCACTGCATGTGTGTGACCGCCCTGTGCATGAGGACAGTTATACCTTACTGTGCCTTTCCGTGTGTACACTCCATCTGCATGCAAGACAGCCCTTTGCAACAGCTAAGTGTGGGAGCATGCCCAGTATGCAGTGGTGTAGATACACACACAGTACAGTCCAAACTGAGCCCTTATGTATTGAGACCCCGTCTGCATGCAAGACGGCCCTGTGCAACTGCAAAGTGTGTGAGCATGCCCAGTACACCGTTGTGTAGATCGAAACACAGTGCAGTCCGAACGGACATGTATTACCAGGCGTGTGGCCATGGCCAGTGAACCTTGTGTCGGTGATGTCCCTCTGTGCATGGGTATGGCCATTGACATCCTGTATTGCCATGGTGGTTATCCAGGCAACAGATGTCCATATTCAATGTCAGGATGGATGCCTACCGAGTACACACTGGGCAAATATCTTGAAGGGTGTACTGTCTGTGGTGCGTACTGTGTCTATGTATTGTTGTTGTAGTGCTCCGTACATCTATAGTTGCCCTGATTACACCACTGCCGTGTGTTTGTGTAGGTCTACCGTGGGACAGTAATATGTCTGATCATACACTCTCTATACAATCCCTGCCGGCGTCCTGGCCTTTGCGGATGATGACACACGCCTAGAAGAATGGCTCTGGAACTGCTGTGTTTAGTAATCTTGGTAGCGCATTCTGTAAATGCGTCATGCTGTAATGTGATTGGGTAGTTAGGTGTATGTTCGACTCCCAGCCCTGGCAAGTGTGTGTGTGTGTGTGTGTGTGTGTGTGTGTGTGTGTGTGTGTGTGTGTGCGCGTGTGTGTGCGCAAGCTCCCATCCGGCTGGGGACCCAAGTTATGCTTTTAGATGCCTCACACCACAGATATATCCTGCTGACATCTTTGCCTTTGTGGATATCGACACACACCTAGAAGAATGCCTATGGGACCACTATGTTTAGTAATCTCGGTAGCGTGTTCTGTAAATGCGTCATGCTGTAGTGTGATAGGGTAGTTAGGTGTATGTCAGACTCCCAGCCCTGGCAAGTGTGTGTGTGTGTGTGTGTGTGTGTGTGTGTGTGTGTGTGTGTGCGTGTGTGCATGCTCCTGTCCAGCTAGAGACTCAAGTTATGCTGTTAGATGCCTCACACCACAGATATAACCTGCCGACGTCTTTGCGGATGTTGACACGCACCTAGAAGAATGCCTCTGGGGCCGCTGTGTTTAGTAATCTCAGTAGCGTGTTCTGTAAATGCGTCATGCTGTAGTGTGACAGGGTAGTTAGGTGTATGTTCGACTCCCAGCCCTGGCAAGTGTGTGTGTGTGTGTGTGTGTGTGTGTGTGTGTGTGTGTGTGTGTGTGTGTGTGTGTGTGTGCACATGCTCCCGTCCAGCTGGGGACGGGACTCAAGTTATGCTTTTAGATGCCTCACACAACAGATATATCCTGCGGACGTCTTTGCCTTTGCGGATGTCGACACACGCCTAGAAGAATGCCTCTGGGACTGCTGTGTTTAGTAATCTCGGTAGCGCATTCTGTAAATGCATCATGCTATAGTGTGATAGAGTAGTTAGGTGTATGTTCAACTCCCAGCCCTGGCAAGTGTGTGTGTGTGTGTGTGTGTGTGTGTGTGTGTGTGTGTGTGTGTGTGTGTGTGTGCACGCATGATCCCATCCGGCTGGGGACTCAAGTTATGCTTTTAGATGCCTCACACAACAGATATATCCTGCGGATGTCTTTGCCTTTGCGGATGTCGACACGCGCCTAGAAGAATGCCTCTGGGACTGCTGTGTTTAGTAATCTCGGTAGCGCATTCTGTAAATGCATCATGCTATAGTGTGATAGAGTAGTTAGGTGTATGTTCAACTCCCAGCCCTGGCAAGTGTGTGTGTGTGTGTGTGTGTGTGTGTGTGTGTGTGTGTGTGTGTGTGTGTGTGTGTGTGTGTGCACGCATGATCCCATCCGGCTGGGGACTCAAGTTATGCTTTTAGACGCCTCACACAACAGATATATCCTGCGGATGTCTTTGCCTTTGCGGATGTCGACACGCGCCTAGAAGAATGCCTCTGGGACTGCTGTGTTTAGTAATCTCGGTAGCGCATTCTGTAAATGCATCATGCTATAGTGTGATAGAGTAGTTAGGTGTATGTTCGACTCCCAGCCCTGGCAAGTGTGTGTGTGTGTGTGTGTGTGTGTGTGTGTGTGTGTGTGTGTGTGTGTGTGTGTGTGTGTGTGCGTGCTCCCGTTCGGCTGGGGACTCAAGTTATGCTTTTAGACGCCTCACACCACAGATATATCCTGTCGACGTCTTTGCCTTTGCGGATGTCGACACGTGCCTAGAAGAATGCCTCTGGGGCTGCTGTGTTTAGTAATCTCGGTAGCGCGTTCTGTAAATGCGTCATGCTGTAGTGTGATAGGGTAGTTAGGTGTATGTTCAACTCCCAGCCCTGCCAAGTGTGTGTGTTTCCAGCTGCATGACAACAGTACATTGCTTTTACAGTATTCACTCACCATAACATCCGTGCGGCATCTTTGCCTTTGATGCTGCTGTCTGCAGGCTAGACATATGCCTGTGTGAATGCTGTGATCTACTAATCACGGTTGCGCATTCTGTAACTGCGTAATGCTGTTGTGAGGTACAATGGTTACGTTTGTGTTCTGCTTCCAAACCTGCCACATGTGTTTTGTGTGTGTGTGTGTGTGTGTGTGTGTGTGTGTGTGTGTGTGTGTGTGTGTATGTCTGTAGTTATCTATATATATATATATATATATATATATATATATATATATATATATATCGAGATTAACACTCTTGAATGTGCTGCATTATCTGTATGTGATCACCTTGGATGTATGTACATGTGCTATGGCTCTGTGATAGTGCACATACTGTGTGATGTAGTGATGGTGGGTTATACGTGTGTAGTGACCGGTTATTGTGTTGCTGGGTATTACAAGGGGCATTGGAAACAATGTTAGTACAGCACCTATGCATGGTCGTATGCACATCTCGGCGACAGTCAGCAGTGGTTATCACTTTGCAGGGGGAGTATGGCTCATATCCGTATGTCAAAACTGACAATTCTATGCAACTCAGGTTAACATTACTGACTCACCTTTATCCACAGGTTGTGGTACAGATCCCAGGACTGTATGTGTATACAGTGACAGGTGCAGAACTGGGTTAGTGTTGGATGCATGGAGGGGTGTCCATAGCCAGTAATGGCGATCTCTACAGCCTGGCAGGTACAGTCTGTGACTGTCCCACAACCTCCTGTATATGGCTGACACCTGCTGTATGTGTATGTGCAGATGCACATACGTATCACAAACAGCTAGGGTTATCACATACACAATCCCATTGCATCACCATTGGGCCATGCAATAACTGTTGTCCCACACACACACACACACACACACACACACACACACACACACACACACACACACACACGCACACACACACCTACGTGTAAACTGGATGGCTGAATGACATCTCTGGAATTGTAACACCACACCCTTTGCATGTGATGTCACCTGTGCCACCACCTGTGATGTGTAACTTTGATGCAAGATCAGACTAACCTGGTGCTGATGCACATGGTGGCTTTATTCCACTGTATTGACGTTAGACTGCTGTTAACACAAATTGAGATACTTCTAGGTGTATATCAGCAGGCATGATGCATTGCAGCTGTGACCATCAATGTAGCATAGTTTACAGCACTGTTAATTCTGATGTTGTATTCTCCATCCATGTGCCATTTCACTGATGTGTGTAGTATTGGCAGCATGTGTGAGTGTGCAGTACGTGTGTGATGTGTGTAGTACACATGTATACATAATTACAAACATGTACACTGGCATACAGAACATTACACGGGCTTCGCCATTCATACAGTAGCCTACTCATTCTTCAACAGGCGCAAACAGGCTGACGCGTGCGCACACATACGTACTCGGGCTTACTGGCGTGCACGGGCGCGTTCACCTTGTGGGTAGGTTTGCAGGTAACATCGCTGGTATCCATGGCGTACACCGTCAGTCTCCTGACTTACCTAGGATACCTCATAACACGCCTCTTCCACTGAGTACTGACAGCAAACATGTGACACTGCTCCGGTAAGATGTACAGTGTTTTATACATACACACTGATTTATACATACAGTATTTGCAGCTGTCATTGCTCCGTTTAGCAACGTGCAGAACATTAGTCGTCTATCATCCGGGTACATTTCTGCACATAACACTGCTCTTGCACGGACAGCTGACTGTTTCATGTATCAGATATTTGCATAGCTTTCCCAGATGTACAGTGTTTTATACATACACACTGATGTTGTCACCTATCTTGTGCTCTACTTGTCCCTTTATCCCACACTACACTGTAGAGGTTTAAGCCCATATGGCATGACATGTTGTGCTTCACTATCCTCAGCCTCACTTGCATCAGATTGCCTACAAATGCTTCGTTACATCTCAGGCAGAGCGCTTCCACATATGACAACCAGTATGCAGTAGCCATGTTGTCTACAACTTGCCATTCATCTGCATAGCGTACTAACATCTAACTAAATCTACATTTTTATTGTATATTATACATATTTGACTTGTTTTGAAGCGCAGCGTGTTCCCGTGGCGCTGCGCTATGCTTCCACACCGGAGATCGGGGGAGGGCAACTATAGTTTTATTGATATCCAATGGACAATAATGCCACTGGCCTTAGATTTGGATATTGGCATGCTTCTTCCACTGTGTTCATACAGTATTTGCAGCTGTCATTGCTCTGTTTAGCAACGTGCAGAACGTTAGTCGTCTATCATCCGGGTACATTTCTGCACATAACACTGCTCTTGCATGGACAGCTGATTGTTTCATGTATCAGATATTTGCATAGCTTTCCCATACAACTGGGGTATGTTGCAAATGCCAACATTGTCTGTGCAACATTCGTGTTACGGGCAGTCTTACACGCCGCCACAGGAGTTTGCTGAATAGCTTGGCAGACATCTTTCCTTGCTGTACTCTCACTGTACTTGTACACACCAGAGGCTTCGTGTATCATGGCCTAGGCTTTGCTGTGTGTTATGTCTATTTGTGGTGTGTGCTTGGCTGTGGGTATGTCCCACTGCCATCATTTGTACAGGTGACAGCCCTATGGGTACTTCATGTAGACTGCTGTGTCAATTGACATGACAGTACATACCTGCGGCCAATACTAAACTTCCTACTGCAGCACTTTTCATACCTTCTGAGTTATGTTGCAGTCGACAATGCTGTTTCCTCAGACATGTATCCGTTTCTGATCATACCTTTCAACCTCCTAGAGCAACAATGTGGACAAAGCCTAAAATGATGGCGGGACATATAGGGGCAGATTTTAAATATTGCTCTTACAAACGTAGATAGTTGACGGAATAATTGGTTTTGCAGTAGTAGGATTTGGAGTCTTAAACTCAACTGTTTGTCATTATTGAATGACATCAGTTCTCGGGTATTTGCCAGAAAGGTACAGATGTTAAGACGAACACACCAAACATATGGGGCATAACCCTGCACATTCTACGTAAATCTGAACAGTTGCGAAGTATGTTTCTGATACAGGATATCAATTTTCTTATATCAATATGCACAAAGTATGGAGGCATCACAGGACAGATGAAACAAAAATGGCCAGCAAGGTTTAGCAGTCAATTATGCAGCCCAAAAGCAACTGGTAAATAAACATACTTTTATTGTAAACAAAAAACAGACCGGTTTCGGCAAATGAATGCCTTCTTCAGTGTTAAACAGACACTCAAAATAGACACAATTACAAATGTAAATTTATACAGAGTGCTAACCAATAGGCACTGGAGAGTGCCCTAAATCTCATGAATAATACATGATAAATTGTAAGCTGGCTAACACAGTACCTGAGATCATGGCTAAATATGTTCTAATTTTAACAAATAATGAAAATTAACATGATAATCATCAAATCTGCCCATAGTTTTATTTATATACAATCAAAATTAAACATCCATGAATATAAGAATATATATAGAGAGAAAATAATATATATATATATATATATATATATATATATATATATATATATATATATATATATATATATTTTATAAAAAAAATATTTTATAATCATGGGCTATGATTATACATGACCGAAGTTATACATCCATCATCATATGATGTATAGAAAATATATATAAAAATATATGTAAAATATATATGTAAGTCCCAAACAGGGAGGAACTGACAGAAGCCCATTTGAAAATTAGACCTCATGAATAGTTCCAGCATAAATGTGTGTGACAGTGAAAGTAAAATGTTAATAAAAATAAAATATTGTACCTGAAATAGTAGGTCAAGGTAACATAGATCTGTATGTCCTTAGTAAGGTGTTAAAGATGATCATTGAGGCCTGGTGGAAAAAGTGCGCCCAAAGTGATTATCCAGTATTTTTCTTTATGATTGAGGATACCATGCCACCCTTGTCGGTTGCTACGATCACCCACTATGCGATCAATGATCATAAACATGAACCGTGCTTGTTGGTGTTTGGATACATGTTGATATAAGGCATTGGTCTCCTTTTTGTTTTTAATGTCACTTCGGTGTTCATTTATTCATGATCTGAGTGGTCTGGAAGTCTGACCAACATAAAATGCCCCACAATGACATGATGCCAGGTAAACCACCCAGTCACTGCTACAGTTTTTAAAGATTTTGCAGTCAAAGACTTTACTAGTGTTACGACTTGAGAAGTTCTGAGACTTAGTAATCTGTTTACAGGACCCACAGTGGCCACATGGGTGTGTACCCAATAGTTAATGTCTCATTATAGTAAATTGTTTATAGATAGCTCCACCACTACCAATGTGTTTGTAATGAGAAATATAGGAGCCCAATGTTTTACCTTTTCTATATGAGAACTGACATTGATCCCCCAGAACAGATCTGAGTTGTTCATTGGCTAGTAAAATGTTCCAATGTCTGTTTATGGTGTCCCTGATCACATAATAGTTCCTGCCATATGTGGTAATAAATCTAATGGTTGGTGATTTGGCATCACCAGAAGAGATTTTGTAATCCAGCAGTCTGTTCCTGTTTGTCTGGGATGCTTGAGTCCATGCGGTGTTAATATCTGCAAGATTGTATCCCCTGCTGGCAAATCTGCGACATAAGTCAACTGGCAATGTCATAATCCGATTGAGTAGAACTGAGGTGTTTCATATGCATAAATTGTGAAACCGGGATGTTTCTGATGGTATGGCGTGGGTGCATGCTGGATGCATGTAAAAGAGTATTATATTGGGGGTATTTACGGAATACTCTAGTAGCCAGGGTGTGGTCATGGTTTCTAAAGAAAGTTACATCCAGAAAATTGATGGTCTGCATGTCATAGGTAATGGAGAATTCGATTTCCCAAATGTTACCATTGAGATATTCCACAAATTCATGCAGGTATCCCACATCCGCACTCCATACCATCCAGCAGTCATCCAGGTATCTACGCCAGATGCCCATTTCAACCAGGTATATATTATGAGATGTATCATAAATCATGCACTCCTCAAAAAATGCCATGAACAGATCAGCATAGATGGGAGCAAAGGATGCTCCCATAGCTGTACCCTGTAGTTGCCAGGAGCATTGTCCTTGAAAATAAAAAACATTCTTGTTGAGTACATGTTCCGACACACAAATCAAAAGTGTATTGAATCCTGGTGAATATAAACCCACCCTGTCCAACCAATATTTAAGTGCTTGTAATCTGGCCCAATGTGGTATGCTGGTGTACAATGCCTTAACATCCAGTGAGCACATAAGCCACCCCGGCTCCAATTGTGTATCCTCAATGATTTTTAGGAACTGGGTAGTATCCTGTAGCCTTGCCCTGACTAGACCCAAAAGAGGTTTGAGATACTATGTCAGAAATGCTGATAAAGGTTCAGTCAGAGATCCAATCCCTGAGACAATTGGTCTGCCTGGAGGTTTAGTTAACGATTTATGGATCTTAGGTAATAAATACATAATCTGCTTGCGAGGTTCCCTGACTGAAAGTTGTGTAGCACATATTTTGCTGATGATACCTTCCTCACATGCTAAATTCAAAAAAGAGTCAATTTCATGCTTGAAATTGGGGGTAGGGTCCATGACCATGTTCATATAACATGCTGTATCAGATAATTGGGATAAACCCTCCTGAAGGTAGTCACTCAAGTTTTGTACTACAACAGCCCCGCCCTTATCTGCTGGTAATACAACTATGTCCGTGTGTGATGTGTGTAGTACACATGTATACATAATTACAAACACGTACACTGGCATACATGACATTACACGGGCTTCACCATTCATAAAGTAGCCTACTCATTCTTCAACACGCGCAAACAGGCTGACACGCGCACGCACACATGCGTACTCGGGCTTACTGGCGTGCACGGGCGCGTTCACCTTGTGGGTAGGTTTGCAGGTAACATCGCTGGTATCCATGGCGTACATCGTCAGTCTCCTGACTTACCTAGGATACCTCATAACACGCCTCTTCCACTGAGTACTGACAGCAAACATGTGACACTGCTCCGGTAAGATGTACAGTGTTTTATACATACACACTGATTTATACATACAGTATTTGCAGCTGTCATTGCTCCGTTTAGCAACGTGCAGAACGTTAGTCGTCTATCATCCGGGTACATTTCTGCACATAACACTGCTCTTGCACGGACAGCTGACTGTTTCATGTATCAGATATTTGCATAGCTTTCCCAGATGTACAGTGCTTTATACATACACACTGATGTTGTCACCTATCTTGTGCTCTACTTGTCCCTTTATCCCACACTACACTGTAGAGGTTTAAGCCCATATGGCATGACATGTTGTGCTTCACTATCCTCAGCCTCACTTGCATCAGATTGCCTACAAATGCTTCGTTACATCTCAGGCAGAGCGCTTCCACATATGACAACCAGTATGCAGTAGCCATGTTGTCTCCAACTTGCCATTCATCTGCATAGCGTACTAACATCTAACTAAATCTACATTTTTATTGTATATTATACATATTTGACTTGTTTTGAAGCGCAGCGTGTTCCCGTGGCGCTGCGCTATGCTTCCACACCGGAGATCGGGGGAGGGCAACTATAGTTTTATTGATATCCAATGGACAATAATGCCACTGGCCTTAGATTTGGATATTGGCATGCTTCTTCCACTGTGTTCATACTGTATTTGCAGCTGTCATTGCTCCATTTAGCAACGTGCAGAACGTTAGTCGCCTATCATCCGGGTACATTTCTGCACATAACACTGCTCTTGCACGGACAGCTGACTGTTTCATGTATCAGATATTTGCACAGCTTTCCCATACAACTGGGGTATGTTGCAAATGCCAACATTGTCTGTGCAACATTCGTGTTACGGGCGGTCTTACACGCCGCCACAGGAGTTTGCTGAATAGCTTGGCAGACATCTTTCCTTGCTGTACTCTCACTGTACTCGTACACGCCAGAGGCTTTGTGTATCATGGCCTAGGCTTTGCTGTGTGTTATGTCTATTTGTGGTGTGTGCATGGCTGTGGGTATGTCCCACTGCCATCATTTGTACAGGTGACAGCCCTATGGGTACTTCATGTAGACTGCTGTGTCATTTGACATGACAGCACATACCTGCGGCCAATACTAAACTTCCTACTGCAGCACTTTTCATACCTTCTGAGTTATGTTGCAGTCGACAATGCTGTTTCCTCAGACATGTATCTGTTTCTGATCAAACCTCTCAACCTCCTAGAGCAACAATGTGGACAAAGCCTAAAATGATGGCGGGACATATAGGGGCAGATTTTAAATATTGCTCTTACAAACGTAGATAGTTGACGGAATAATTGGTTTTGCAGTAGTATGACTTTTCTGAGGATTTGGAGTCTTAAACTCAACTGTTTGTCATTATTGAATGACATCAGTTCTTGGGTATTTGCCAGAAAGGTACAGATGTTAAGACGAACACACCAAACATATGGGGCATAACCCTGCACATTCTGTGTAAATCTGAACAGTTGCGAAGTATGTTTCTGATACAGGATATCAATTTTCTTACACCAATACGCACAAAGTATGGAGGCATCACAGGAGAGATGCCATTACATTTATATTGCAGGACACACCCACCCAGAGGGCTGTATTCTTCACAGAGGCCAACAGGTGCTTATCCGCACTACCTTTCATACTTCTGATCATAACACTTACATATCTGTAGTCCGGTTTACGGACTGGTGCGAAACACACGGTTCACCTTTACGTATTTAAATGTGTGTACAGCACGAATGCATTCATTACACTTTAAAGGGATATGTGCAGTGGTCGTAGGTCAACCAGGACTGCATAAACGTTGGACGGATACTGTATTCTGTTGCTATTCCGCCTCATTGATATGCATTCCCATAGTACTTAGCTACACCAACATATGCCTCGCCGCTTCACTTACAACACAGGCATCCATTCTCCTGCTGGGAAAAACGCGGTACTACATATTACACATTCCCTATTGCCTACTGCTGTGGACCCCAGCTGCATTGTTAATCACTCCAAGGATATGCAGAACACCAGGGCATATAGTCATAGCACATACAGGTCTCTGATTATCAGGGTGTTCATGTAGTGATCTGGGTATAGGCTTGTCCGCCTGGTGAATGGAACTTCCCTGGCCGAGTTCAAATGTCAGACGAAGCATATGGACAGGGGGTTTCTCCCTAGTATGAACATTTTACCTGTATTTATAGACACAGGTGTTTGGGCACCTGTCAGGAGCTTATTTTATTGGCACTACATATTATGGGTGGGGTTGTTACGGTCCATACTCCATAGTGAGGGGGGGGGGTTCCCATTCACATTTGACTATTACCTGTATTCATTCATACGGGGATTATTATCTTGGACATGATGTGACTACAGGTATGCAGTTGTACATTACACAGATGTGATGGGTTGTTACTGTAAATATGTTCGGACCATACCTCTCAACCTCTTAGAGCAACAAATCTGCACAAACCCTACATGATGGGGAGAGTAAGAGGGGCACATTTTAACTATTGTCCTTACAAGCTTAGAACGTTGATGGAATACTAGGTTTTGCATTATCATAACTCTTCTGCGGGATGTGAAGTCTTATACTTAATCCTCATTATTTCGTGACGTCAATCCATACCTATTTACCGGACAGACGCAAATTGTCGGAGGCACACAACAACAATATGAGCCAACACTCTTGTCATTCTGCGAATATCTGGACATTTGAGTGATATGGTACGGACCTCTATAATACGCTGTTGTGTTCTGGCACAGCGGTAGCTCGGCATTAAAGACAGAAGTTGGAACATGCTGGCAGACAGTTGAGTTTCAGACTTCATACTCCGGACATTAATGCCATTGTGCAAACTTTTATTCTATAATATTTTTATGTTTATCCATCCACATGGATATATTCCTGCTTACACCTGATACACATTCTAGGGATCTCACTCCTCTGAGCTCTCCATACTCCTGCTCCTCTCTACCCACTAGCTTAACCAGACTTAGCTGACACTCACTTGACTCCAAGTATGTAATTGTTGTAAATATCTGTATAACCACTACAAAAATCTGGATTTGCACTGTCTTATTATGCACATTTTATGTATGTGTATTTCCTGACTGTATAAATTTTACTCTTGTATTTTACCTTTAACATTATGTAGCCTTTATTTCCTTGTATTGCTTGTGGAGCTTTTCTCCCCAGGCCTCCACTGTAACTGGGCACTTCTTGGCCCAGTGGACTTCCCGGGTACTCAAACTGTACATAAATGAATCATTTCTAACAGCTATCTTTGCAAATTGTACCTGCTTTTGGACCTTTGTCTCACTTGTATTCACGGCTCTGTCCAGATATCTAGCTCACACAGGTTGTCAGGTATGGTCGGTCATGCCTGCACACAGTAAGTATCCCTCACACTTCATCAGGGTTATCCTGTTAATGTCGGGTGTGTTCCTCACCCTTCTGCCACTATGCGAATGTGTGCAATATATTCTCCCGCCTATTTGTGTCGGGACACGTGCATCACAGGAAGGTGTTTTATCCTGGGTACTAGGTTATGCATGACCACTAAGGTCTGGACACTGTCTTGGACCTCTACTTAATTTTCTGACTTGTGTCCAGATATCTACAGGATTGGACATCTTGTCATCATACGCATTCTACTATTTACACAGGTTACTTATCCTGTAAGGGATATTCCAGAAATTGGACCAGTCCAAAACAAAACCAATATCGAAAAGTATTTTGGCTTTACAGGTTCATAGGTTCATAGGTTCATGCTAGGCTATCTGCCCTAGGGCATTTATAAGCCTAGCCAGAGTGTGTGTGGCTTTCACCACCCCTTAGGATGAGAATACTATACCCATTAGTTTGCTGTGCCTCTGTCCAGCAGTGATACAGAGATGATTCCCGGGGTAAACCTACGATCTCCCATCCACTCGTCAAGATTTCTCTTGAACAGAGTCAGTGAGGGGCTCTGCCTCACATGGACTGGGATTCTGTTCCATAGTGTAGGAGTCTCTGGGTGATGAATCTGTCCCTCCAGCACGTCCTATTTATATCCGTGTTGAGGTTTAAGTCTCTTGCTCTCGTGGCTCTGGTGGATTTGGATTTTTTGAGGTGGAGCATGTCCATTAATTCCGGGTTGGACATGGCCTTGTATGTCACGCACAGATCACCTCTGAGCAGACGGTATGCGACTGAATAGAGCTGGAGTTTCTTCAGTCGGGCATCGTATGACATATGTTTGAGCCCCTTTATCCTTTTGGTGAGGAACTTTTGGGGTCTTTCCAACTGCTGCAGGTGTCGGGTAAGGTACATTCGAATGGGGCGTTGTACTCAATCATTGGTCTGATAAGTGAAGAGTACAGGGTACAATGACCTCTCCTGATCTGGATGTGAATCCCTTCATGATCAGGTGGGCAATGTAGAAGGTCTTCCTAACCACTTTGGCAATGTGAGTGTCAAAAGAGGTTACTGTCAACTTGGGTCCCCAGGTCCCTGATAACTTCTTCCGTGTTTAATGGATTACCACCTATGCGGTAATTAGGGGTTACCTTGTTTTTCCCAAAGGGTATGACTATACATTTTTGGCATTTAGCTTAAGGCCATGGCTCTGGCACCAGTTATCCATTTCTATGAGACCTCTCTGGAGGATGTCTGTGTCTGATGGAGTGTCAATTATGGTGCCCAGTTTGCAGTCATCTGCAAATTTTGTCAGCCACAATCCCCCTATGTTTGCCTGCACTTCAGTAAAATAAATGCCGAACAAGAGGGGGCCCAGGACTGAGCCCTGTGGGACACCGCTCGTGACCGGCTTAGAGTCTGACATGGCACCAGCAACTCTAACCCTATGTGTTCTGTCCTTGAGCCAGTTTGCAACCCATCTTGTGACATATGGGTTTACATCTAAGCTGGTGAGCTTTTCTATGATGCCCGAGTGGGGTATTGTGTCGAACGCTTTTGCTAGGTCAAGGTAGGCTGTGTGAACTGCCTTACCCTCATCAATGGCCTTAGTGACTGTTTCGAAAAAGTCGACCAAGTTCAAGAGGCAGGATCTGCCCTTGACAAAGCCAAATTGGGTAGGATCCAGTGTCTGTAGGTCCCCAATGTCTTTATTTATGAGTTCCATTATGATCCTGTCCATTGCTTTGCAGACAAGGCTCGTCAAGCTTATGGGGCGGTAATTTCCAGGGTCCGTAGAAGCACCGCCTTTGTGGAGTGGGACCACAGTTGCCATCGCCATTCTTTGCACGTATCCTGTAGTAAGGCTAAGATTAAACAGCAGCCTTATGTGTGGGTTTAGTTCCTCATTGAGTTCGTGTAGCACACAGCCGGGGACACCGTCCGGTCCCATTGATGCTGTGTTTTTTGCTTTAGAGAGAGCAGCTCTCACCTGGGCATCTGAGATGTTTGGGAGGCTAGACTCTGGTGGGATAGATATTTCTCCTTTGGGGAGGGAGGGAGAAATTTGCACTGAACCTGTCTGCCAGTATGTTGGCAATGTCTGTGGGTTCAGTGATTTTTTTATCATTTTGGACTAATTCTGAGCATATCTGGGAGTTTCCACCCAGGTTTCTAGCATAGCTAAAGAAGGCTTTATGATTGTCTTTTGTGTCATTAGCGATTTTTCTCTCAAAGTTGGCCTTGGATGATTTTATGAGTGATCGTAGTTTTTTGCTAGTATTGATCAGAGATGCCTTCCCTTTTAGGGATTTTGCTCTGTCATGTAGAAGCTTTCTCCTCTTGTTGTAGAGTTTGTTTATGGCTGGGGTCCACCAGACCGGGCGCCTGCCTTTGGTGGAAAGGGTCTTGATTTTATTAGGGATTGCTTGATCCATACATTCCTGGAGGTGCTCGTAGAAGGCATTTGTAAGGGTTTCAGCAGCGTGGGTTGTGGTTTCCACTGGCTCGGGGGCCTTGAAGGATACCACTCCAGTCTTAAGAAGTGTGAAGTTTGCTTTTGAGAAGTTCTTCACTGTGGTCTTTTGCTGGGGTGGGATGTGGATCTCCAGTGAGATTAATTTATGGTCTGATCTCCGCTGTGGAGCATTTTGTCCCCATGTTTGCGATGATCAGGTCTAGTATATTTTCTCCTCTTGTGGGAATGGTGACTAGTTGTTCCATAGCATTTGAGTTTATGAACTCAAGGAACCTTTGGGCTAGGGTGTTGGGACTTGAGTAATGTTCCCAGTCTATGTTTGGGTAGTTGAAGTCACCCAATATGATGGTGTTTGGAGAGACATTCATACTCTCCAGTGTCTTCAGGAAGGCTGTGTGGGTTTCCTGAGTTTGAGAAGGTGGTCTGTAGCATGTTACAAACTGTAGGGCAGTTTTACCTATGGTTAATTGCACCTGGATGGTCTCCGATGCTTTGTGCGTTGCCACTAACCTGGAGGTGTGGGTATCCTTTATGAATATGGATACTCCCCTCCTTTTGTGGTTCGGTCCGGATTTTGGGGCCGGAACGCATGATATGAGGTATAACCTGATAGTGCTGGGGTGCTCTCAGGAGCCTTGAACCAGGTTTCAGTCACAGCACAGACATCAATGTTCTCCATACTGAGGAGGGCTTCGAGGGCGTGCATCTTGAGGGTTAGACTTCTGGCATTGAGCAGTATTACCCTTAGTTTTTCTCCATTTTTGTTTTCTAGGGCGGTAGGTTTATCATTTGAGCCTTGCCTAAAAAAGGCACTATGGGGGTGGCAAGAGCCTTTGCCAATATCCGGAAGCCCAGGGGTGACAGGTGCAAGCCGTCCCTTGCGAAGCAGCGTGGCTTGTCAAGCATGTCATCCCAGGCAGACAGACATTGGATCCCCTTAGAATGACACCAGTAATTAAGCCAATTATTAAAGTTGATCATTTTGTCTCTGTATTGTGGCATCATTCTTGGTGAGGGTAGGATACTGCTCAGGGTCAGCGTCATACCAGCCTGGGCCACATAATCTGAGAGCTCCTCTATGTCTCTTTTCATGTAGTCCAGAAAGGTACATCTCAGGTCGTTCACACCGGCATGGACAATGACTGAGTCATACTTGTACTTGCTGTGGAGTGACCTGAGTGCTTGTGTTATGTGGCGGATTCTAGCGCCTGACAGGCAGCTTACTGTGATCTTTTCCTTGTTCAGTCTGGTGAGTGGGACGTCAGTGTGTCTGACTATGGAGTCACCTATAACAAGTGTGTCTGGCACTGTGTTTGGCCTTAAGGGCTGTGACTGTTTAGCACACTGACTTTGAGAACTATGTGTTGCATGTCTTATGTCTTGAGGTGGCAGTTGCTTGGGTGTCTGCTTTGGAGGCCTCTGTAGTTTTGGTAGATTTTTGATCAGTGCCTCCGAGTATGTCTTTGTGTGTTTATGTGTTTGTTTTGCAGTTGTGATAGTTCTATGTGAAACTGGGTTTGTGGTGTGCGTGGTTTCCTTCTCCTCCTGTCTGGTCTTGCCAGTCCTGAGTTGAGAGAGCTCAGCCTCCAGTTTGGCTATATAGTTGCATCTCTCACATGTATTTGTGTTTTGAGGGAGAAGGAGTGGGTTGTCTGTGTACATGAGGCAATTGTAACATTGCCTCAAGATGCCCAGATTCACCAGCTGAACAGGAGAGGACGCTAGCAACTGACCCTTCGACATGCTAGAAAAAGTGAAAAAGTTTGCTGTGTAACTGAGTCAGAAGGGACCTATAGGGAAATGGGTACTCAAGGGGATTCTAGGCTAATGTAGTACTTTGTTTAGTATACAAGTACTTTACCTATATAAAAATGCTTTAGGAGCAAGTGCTGAGCTTTACCTATATAAAAATGCTTTAGGAGCAAGTGCTGAGCTTTTGAGATAGAGAATAGACTGTTTAGATTGCAAGTAGAGAAGTTCTAAGGGAAAAATTGAAGAGCAGACTTTACGGAGCCAGAAAAGTACAGTTTTGTACCTACCATAAATGTACATGTTCGAAGATCCACATTGCTGCAGTCATAACCTGTGGGTAGTCCACTGTCCTCGGTCGGCCCGAATACCAAAGTGTTAGGCTGGCGTCGGTCATGGTCGCTTAGATCTGACGTCAGTACGCCGTAGTACTAAAGCGCATGACCGACGTCATATCCTCAGTCTTTCTTGCCCCAGATGTCAGAAGGCCCAAAAAGAAAGGCCAAAGCCAAAAATATACAATACAATATTTACAACCCACACCACACAACCACCCCAAACTACAGTGGGGAAGGAGGGAGGGAAAATTGGACTGCAGCAATGTGGATCTTCGAACATCTACATTTATGGTAGGTACAAAACTGTACTATGTTCTTCATCTCACATTGCTGCAGTCATAACCTGTGGGTAGAATCCCAAAGCAAAAGTAAAGGGAGGTTGGTAAATCATAAAGCATTGGGGGCTGCTAGCATGCCCTGCAAAACTGCAGTGGCAAACCCTGCCCTAGATTTTGAATAAAGAGGGAGATGGTAATGCTTAGAAAAAGTGTGCACTGAACTCCAAGTAGCTGCCTCCACACCCCTCAGAAAGGCAGTAGAAGTGGCAGTAGCCCTAGTGGAATGAGGCCTGATTCCAGCCGGAATCTCCTTACCATGATGAGAATAACAAAAAGCAATACAATGGCCAATCCACTTAGAAATAGTTTGTTTAGAAACAGGTTTCCCTTGAGAACCCAAAGCAAAAGAAACAAACAACTGTTGAGACTGTCTGAACCCTTTAGTTCTGCTCAAATAATAACGCAACTGCCTGTGGATATCCAAAGAATGCAAAATCTTTTCCCCTTTATTTTGGGGATCAGCATAAAAAGTAGGCAAATGAATAGACTGGTTTAAGGCCACATTTGAGACCACTTTAGGCATGAAAGTAGGGTTAGTACGCAAAGAGACACTATCCTTATGAAAAATTAGGAAGGGTTCAACTGCCATTAGAGCCTGTAATTCAGATACCCTTCTAACAGATGTAATGGCCAACAAAAAAGCTGTCTTCCAAGACAGAAACTTCAACTCAACTGTAGCTGCAGGCTCAAAAGGAGATAAAGTGAGTTTCTCCAACACAAAGTTGAGATCCCAGGAAGGAGTAGGAGCTCTTCGTGGGGGTCTTATGTTCTTCGCCCCTCTAAGAAACTGCTTAAACAAAGGATGAGAGAACAACGGTGGGTCACAGTCATAGTGAGCAGAAATGGCTGCAGCATGAACTTTCACAGAGAAGAAAGACAAACCTTTGTCTAGTAATTCTGTAAGATACTGAAGTGAAACACTCAAATTAGGTAGTGAAACATCAAAGTCCTTTGCTTTACACCAAAGAAAAAATCTCCTCCATTTATCCGCATAAACCTTCCTTGTACTAGGCCGTCTGGCCTCCAAAATAACATTCAAAACCTGTTGAGGAAGCTGCGACCCTCCAGGGTCTAGAACAGAATATGCCAGGCTGCCAGATGCAGGGACCGTATCCTGACATTGAGGAAATGATTGCCTGCCTGGGACAAAAGGTGTGGACTTGCTGGCAAAGGCCAAGGAGGCTCCCTTACTAAACTCCTCAGCAGAGGGTACCAGTGCTGACGTGGCCAATCTGGAGCTATAAGAATCATGGAGGGCTTGTCCTGTATGACCTTCAGGAGCACCCTGGGAAGGAGAGGCAGAGGAGGAAAGGCATAGACGTGATGGTTGTTCCAACTGAATGATAGAGCATCCACTTTCCAAGCTTTTGGATGAAACATCTTTGTGCAAAACTTTGGCAACTGGAAATTTAGTGGAGAAGCGAACAGATCTATGTCTGGAGTCCCCCAGAACACTGTCAACTGTCGAAATACATGAGGATCCAGTTTCCACTCGTGGGGATCCACCATCTGTCTGCTCAAAACATCCGCTAAGGAGTTCTGTGCTCCTGGCAGAAACCTTGCTTGAAGAGTGAGGTGCAAACTGAGAGCCGTCTCCCACAAAATCATAGCTTGTCTGCAAAGTGGGTACGAATGGGTTCCCCCTTGCTTGTTGATGTACCACATGACAGTTGTGTTGTCTGTTTGAATCAACACTTGTCCTGGGTGTAGTAGATCCTTGAAGGCCATCAATGCAAATTGGACTGCTAACATCTCCTTCATGTTGATATGCAAATGTTGAAGTCTGGCAGGCCACGTGTCTTGAACCCATTTTCCATTGAGGTGTGCTCCCCAAGCCTTGTCCGAGGCATCTGTCGTTAAGATCTGACTCGCCTCTGGTCGGGTCACAGAGAGTCCCTTGTTTAGGTGACATTCCTGAGCCCACCACAAAAATTCCTTTTGAATGCAAGGTATTATCTGAATGACAGTGTCCAAATTGTGGCAGTGTTGCATCCATACACTCTTGAGATACCATTGTAACTTCCTCATATGCAGTTTGGCATTGGGAAGCACCAGAATACAAGATGCCATGAACCCCAAGGCTTGAAGGACTGTCCTTGCAGTCAGCCTGGACAGGTGAGACAAGTTTTGGAAGTAAAGGGAAAGATTTCTTTGCTTGTCTGGGGTCAAAAACGCCATCTGAGAGGCTGTATTCAGTCTCACACCCAGAAAGCACATGTCCTGAGAGGGTACTAGACTGGACTTTATTTCGTTCACAGAATACCCTAGGCACCTTAACACTGCCATAACATACTGAAGATGGTGAAGTAGCTTGTCTTTGTCTTGAGCAAGAATCAGGCAATCGTCCAAGTAAGGATAAATTTGTATTCCTCTTAACCTGAAGAAGGCTATCACTGGAGCCAGAACCTTTGTGAATACCCTGGGCGCAGTAGATAAGCCAAAGGGCAATGCAGAGAACTGATAATGTAAAGTCCCAGCCCGAAAACGCAGGAATCTCCTGCAGCTTGGTCTGATAGGAATATGAAGATAAGCCTCCTTGAGATCCAGAGTTACCATCCAGTGATCTTTGCCTAGCATAGGTAAAAGTTGTTGCAAGGTCAACATTTTGAATTTTGGAATGTCCAGGTATGTGTTGAGAATAGACAAATCCAGAATCGGTCTCCAAGTGTCCCCCTTTTTTGGTACAAGAAACAGGCGAGAGTAAAATCCTAGGCTCACCTCTGAGGGAGGCACCTGCTGGATAGCCCCCATTTGAAGAAGTAAAGAAATCTGTTTGTGAGCCTCTGCCTTTTGCTGAGGAGGGACGTCTGGCATGCCGTTGAAAGGAGGCACTGTGTGGAAATAAAACTTGTAGCCTCGGTTTATAATGTCCAACACCCATTTGTCCTGGGTGACTAAAAGCCAATTTTGCCTGAAAAGTGCTAACTTTCCCCCTAGAGGAGCTGCCAGACAAGAAGGATCGGGCAGCTGAAGATGCAGGTCATTGGGTCTGCTTACAAAAGGACTGGCCCCTGCCTTCACCAGCAGACTGCGCAGGGGAACTCCACGTCCTAGGCCTAAAAGAACCCTGTGCATGAGCTCTGCCCCTACCACGTCTAGATCTACCCCTAGACTGTAAATCAGAAGAAGGGTAAGCCCATCTCTTAGTAGGCCAATTTCTGCTAAACTTAGGGGGCTGCACTTGTAAGAAATCTTTAACAGTCTGCATAGACTTAGCTTTGTCCTCCATTTTCTTCAAGACTGACTCCACAGGAGAACCAAACAAAACTTCAGACTGAAGGGGAGCATCCAGAATTCGAGCTTTAACATGCTCTGACAAGTTCTGATCCTTAAGCCAAGCATGCCTACGAATAACTGATCCAGTGGCAGCCACCCTAGAAGAAGCCTGCAAAGCATCAAACCCACACTGCAAGGAATGCTTACCCACCTGATCAGAGGCATGAACCAAATCCTGTAATTCTTTACACTCTATGCCCTCTGCTAAAGCATCCACCTTAGATTTCAATTGACTAAGAAGAAAATTCTGGTATTTCAGCATATGAAACTGGCAATTTAAAGCCCTCATTGCAAGCGTGGAAGAGGTATACACTTTTTTACCCCACCTGTCCAGAGCTCTAGAGTCCTTATCCATAGGAACTGGGTTCTTTACAACAGAAGCCCTGACACCCTTAGGTCCCTGGCTAATAGTTTCAGGGTCCGCCCTAGGGCTCTTATACAAATATTTATGAGCCTCAGGCACCCTGTAATACCTGTCTGGCTTAACTGGGGCAGGAGGCAAAGAGTCTGGATTAAGAGAAGCCTCAGAGAAAACATCCTGTACAACATCTAAGACTGGAGGAATAGCCAAGGGCCTATGTTGAGGTAAAAACAAGAATTCCCTAAGCCTCTTTCGGGAATCTGAGAAATCCTGACCTTCCCATTTGAAATGCTCCATCATAGAATGCAGGGTTTCTGAAAAAGAAAAATCCTCTGGAGGGGAAGCAGAGGGACTAGAATCCTCTGCGTCAGAATCAGAGTAAGGGGGAAAATCCTGAATGTCTTCAGCCGAAGACTCTGAATAATCTGAAGAATGCTCCAATCCTTCCACCTCTGGCTCCACCCTAGGCCTCTTATCTGGAGGGGGCATAGAACCTCTAATTAAGGTAATTAAATCTTCTGCCATTTTAAGCATGTGTTTTTTAGGCACAGAACCTGCAGAACTAGGGCTGACACCAGAGGAAGATAAACCAGGCCTGGCCTTAGAAGGTACCTTAGAAACAGAGGGAGAAGGCCTAACCACCTTATGCAAGGAAGGGAGCACAGCCACCTGAGAGGCCCCCTCAGCCTGACCTGACTCCTGAGAGGCCACATCTTGTAAAACTAAAGGTTCCTCCTGAGACTCAACAGAAACCTCAGCCGGATCCACAGACTCCACCGTGGTCTCTAAAGAACCGGCGTCCGGAACGGACGACTCATCCTGCCTGGATTTCAAAGATTTCTCCTTGCACTTCTTAGCGGTAGCGGGCGTCGGAGGATCCGACGGCATATTATAAGTACACTGCTTACCGAAGACAAGCCTAGCACAATCTAACCTACGCTTAATAGTGCGCTTATTAAATTTAGCACAAAAGCGACACCCGACTACGTCGTGCTCAGGCCCCAAACAAGGAATACAAAGAGAGTGGTAATCCCTATGAGGTATCTGTTTCCCACAAGAAATACAATTATTCACTTTTTCTGACATCCGGAATTAACTGAGGCAAGAAAAGACAAAAATATTCCCCAACGGGGTACTTAGCCCAACTTGGTCTTCAGTCTGAAACTCAGAAACGAAAATTTCAGGATGCCGAACGGCACTTGCAAACGCTGCTTCTGCTTCGGACCATGCGGCAAGAAAGACTGAGGATATGACGTCGGTCATGCGCTTCAGTACTACGGCGTACTGACGTCAGATCTAAGCGACCATGACCGACGCCAGCCTAACACTTTGGTATTCGGGCCGACCGAGGACAGCGGACTACCCACAGGTTATGACTGCAGCAATGTGAGATGAAGAACATCAGTTTAACCTTGTTTAACCAGCGCTGCCCGATGGTGCTCTATGGGCAACTCCGCGCTAAATCACACAAAAGCGCGTTAAAGCGGGCTTTATAGCAGGGGGTTGAAAAGAGCTAGGAATTGACCCAAAATGGCCAATAGACTACAAGTTTCTGGCTGGATCCACTGCTCTAGGGACAAATAGGCTGCTCAGTGCTCCCCACTCCCACTGGTGAACAAAGAAGCTTCCCTTTATCCAAATAAGGATATGGAATAGTACAGGAACCAAGCCAAAGCCCAGAGATCAGCAAACTCTGAAGACTGGACTATTCTAGTTCAGTAAGGCGGGAAAAACAAGATTTTTTTTTTCTTTTTTGCAGAAAACAGAAGAAAAACAGACAGTAAATGCTATAAATGCTTTTAAACGGCTAGCACACTTGAGTGTGTTAGCCTACAGGTAAAATTAAGCAACAAATAACTTTTTTAAAAGTGCAAAACAGTTAATCAACACAAAAACAGTTTAAATAGAATACAGAGCTGTATAAACAGGCGAAAATGCAGTCGCTAAGCAGTAAATAATCAAAAAGCCAGAAAAAATACTTAAATCAGGAAAAGTCACTCTTTTGCTCTCTGCTGCTTGTAGAACTCTGCAGGACACCACGAGGAGCTGTGCTGAGTTGAATACAAGCGAAAAAGCACGCTAAAGCGGGCTTTATTACAGGGGGCTGAAAAGAGCTAGGAATTGACCCAAAATGGCCAATAGACTACAAGTTTCTGGCTGGAACCACTCCTCTAGGGACAAACAGGCCGCTCAGTGCTCCCCACTCCCACTGGTGAACAAAGACGCTTCCTTTTATCCAAATAAGGATATGGAATAGCACAGGAACCAAGACAAAGCCCAGAGGTCAGCAAACTCTGAAGACTGGACTATTCTAGTTCAGTAAGGCGGGAAAACAAGATTTTTTTTTTTTTTTGCAGAAAACTGAAGAAAAACAGACAGTAAATGCTATAAATGCTTTTAAACGGCTAGCGCACTTGAGTGTGTTAGCCTACAGGTAAAATTAAGCAACAAATAACTTTTTAAAAGTGCAAAACAGTTAATCAACACAAAAACAGTTTAAATAGAATGCAGAGCTGTATAAACAGGCGAAAATGCAGTCGCTAAGCAGTAAATAATCAAAAAGCCAGAAAAAATACTTAATCAGGAAAAAGTCACTCTTTTGCTCTCTGCTGCTTGTAGAACTCTGCAGGACACCACGAGGAGCTTTGCGGAGTTGAATACAAGCAAAAAGCTGCTAAAGCAGGCTTTATTACAGGGGCTGAAAAGAGCTAGGAATTGACCCAAAATGGCCAATAGACTACAAGTTTCTGGCTGGAACCACTCCTCTAGGAACAAATAGGCCTCAGTGCTCCCCACTCCCACTGGTGAACAAAGACGCTTCCTTTTATCCAAATAAGGATATGGAATAGCACAGGAACCTAGACAAAGCCCAGAGATCAGCAAACTCTGAAGACTGGACTATTCTAGTTCAGTAAGGTGGGAAAACAAGATTTTTTTTTTTTTTTTTTTTTTTGCAGAAAACAGAGGAAAAACAGACAGTAAATGCTATAAATGCTTTTAAGCGGCTAGCGCACTTGAGTGTGTTAGCCTACAGGTAAAATTAAGCAACAACTAACTTTTTAAAAGTGCAAAACAGTTAATCAACACAATGAAAATGTGCAGGGGGTTTAACATGCAGGGAATACATAATTTGCAATCCTGACACTGCCTAGGGTGACAATACCTACTACATATGCGTAGGGGTCACTATGTGTAGCTGTGTCTGCAACGAACCAGTAGGCCAAGTACGGCTGGATTTGGTGGATGTTCTGTTATGGGGGTGGGTTGTGTGATGTGGAGGGTATGCTGGGTAGGCCATTATGCAGCCAGGTGTGTTGCATTTGTTATGGCCAGTTCCATCAGGACCAACCTGTGGGTGTGTGACGGTGACATATCTATACATTTGTATCGCACATTTCCATATTCATAT
This sequence comes from Protopterus annectens, assembly GCF_019279795.1. NCBI lineage: Eukaryota > Metazoa > Chordata > Ceratodontiformes > Protopteridae > Protopterus > Protopterus annectens. Next base: position 1,684,981,420 of record NC_056744.1, on the reverse strand, counting down.
GTTTGTGGGATTGTGTTCTACACTATGGCCTGTCTGCTTGTCTTGCAGCTGTTTCTCCATGTGTTTGTGTTTCTGTCCACTTCACCTGCTGCCCCCTCCTACACCTCTGGTTCACCTTTTCTGCATACGACACAGTATCGCCTTTGCAGATTTTACTATTACCCATCCACCCCACACATGCAAATTCCTCACACCTGATAGCTCACTACTTTGGTTGTTGGCCCATGACATGACCAGAGTAGCACATTGACTACCCTACAGGTGTCGGGTACCTTTATGGTTGTGTGGACTACCCTGCCATGTTTGCTTTCCACGTGCTACACCTCACGCACATAGGTACACGCTCATACTTCACTTTCATTACTTGGTTGGTATACCCGGGTACTACCCGTTCAATTGTGTCAAATACCTGTTCGGCTTCTACCGCTGACTTCTGGGTTTTGCAGACCTGTTGTACTCATTGCTAAGATGGCACCTTTTCCTATGTCCATGCTATGCCTTCCACATATCCGACTGTTGTGGACAATGTCTCCCCACAGTCTACGGTACTGTTTCCACCTTTTCAATTGGCCACAGTGTAACATTTGCGGTGAACACAGCACATTTTACATGCCGACACATACCCACGGTCAGTTCGGCAGACAGAACTTACAACTCTTGCCTACATATAAGCTTTAGTCTTGTAACATTTCGGTGGCTTATTCTGTTTCTTAAGACATTTATGTAATATACGTGCGGAGAACAACTGTTTAATGCAGCTATTACATGACGTCTGAGGGATAATTATGACCTATAATCCCTGGATGTTTGCCATGTTTACAAGTTTGTGTCAGGACACATCTGCCCACAGTGGTACTGTCACTCACAAAGTGGGACAGGTGGTATTCTAAGTCGACGGTACGGATCATACTGTTCCTTTCGGCCTACATTTGTCCTTATTGTTGTAGCTTTTTCTATGCTCCTGTTTCGTTTACATGCGTATTCTATTCCCTATCACATTTGTTATGTGGAATACGGACATACCTTTTGTATGTGACTATTACATCCCTTGTGGGATATGATTCGGACATACGGTCACTACATATATCTGCATTTCTCCTCGTGTATTTTGTTATGGACACATCTGCACAGCTATGTACCCTCCCTCACATTTGGGGCAGCTGGTGACCATCTCCATTGGGCTGGACATACCTCCTGGTTGCGCCCTAACATATGATACATTTTACTTCCACATATACGTTTCAGTCTCCACGGACACTGATAGGTGCGATTACTATTGCAGGCGGAATATAATATTCAGCAGTTTAGGCTGCTTATCGACAGCAGACATTGACACGCCTCCCTGCGCAACTTCGATATGCCCCATGCACTCACGCACGTTTCCCATGCACGTGGCTGTGGCAGATGCACGCCTTCATTACTATGCATATGGCGTGACTACTCCATATCTACGCCACACAGCCGATGTAAGCCTTACGCTGGCCTTGCACCGAGCTTCATGAATCCGGGGGATGGTTTTTATAAAAAGTTTGAATAATTAGACAATTTACTTAACTTTGTCCTAATAGATTCAACTCCCATATTAGATATTGCAGTAAGTAACAAGTCTACAGCTAGTGTATTGAAGATATAATTTTGTCATTTATGTTGTTCACACCACAAGTGTACCTTATCTAAAAATCTTTACGGTTGTTAATAAAACATTATCCTTCAGCCAAAACATTTTTCAATTTACATTCCAAAAATATGGAGATTAGATCAGTTCACCACTCCCTAGCTGAGATTATAGGCCTCATTGCTGACTTTTCTGTGTCTATATGGATTTTGGTTAAAGCATAATAAATTGGTATCTTTGCATGAGGAGTATAAAAGTAATTAAGATTATCACTGATGATGTAATTCTTCAAATGCAGATCATCAATAGTAGTGTTTACTATTGCTATAATATTTGACAATTCACTCTTTTCAATTTTCTTAGAAGCGTGTCATAAAATAACTATAAACACTATCAAAAAGAATACTTTCTGTTTATAATCACTGTTTCCACATCTTGATCAGTAACTTTTATGATTATTTCATGAACGACCAACAGAGAATTTAATGCTAGTCTCCCTGAATCAGTCAGATATGAATACTATTAATGCTTTGTTTTTCATTATATAATTGGTGCCTGTCACCCTAACAAGCCTTTTGAAAGGCATTAATTATGGGGTGAATATTTAAAATAAAAGTACTTGATTTGCATAATGGAGCTTGCTCCAACAAGGGGCTTCTCTTGAAAGTAAGTTTTAATTCAAATTTCTAGTAAATTTGACAGTTCAGTCTGGCTATTAGAAATATTGTCAACACAGCTGAAGATAAAAGTGAAACCAATACTGAGTTCTGATGCAGTTAAATTATAATCTGAGGCATTACAAACAAAGTTGACACTGCTGGTATGCCTTGTACTTTATTGCCAGTCCTTGGCAGCTCTGTCCTGAGCTTTTTCTTTCTCCTCTTCTTCCCTTGGTAGGTTGTTTATTGGTCTCTGAGGCATTGCTAATGGATTAGTTTGAAGCAGTCCCTTGAATTGCTCCACTAAAAGGTCCAAGAGCCAGACCAATCCTAGCATTAACATGATTAGGTGTACAACCTGGGAAGACATTCCTGTTTTCATTGAAGCAATCTTGGTGACATCTCAGTTAGCTTCATGTCATCAGATGTAGTTCCTGCATACTGATGTTCATGCTAATGGTGTCATGGGTAACCATAAATTCACCCTGGGGTTTCCAACTGTGTCCCTCTTGGATAGGGGCAATTGGTGCTGATTGTGAAATAAGGGTAAAACTTGGCTAGGCTTGTAAGGGCCCTGGGGCCATTAGCCTAGTAACTTCCTATGATCCTAAGATACTGATACTGATATCACTGGTGTGATTGCAATGACAAGGACAGGGTTCAGCAGGTGTTAAAATTATTTAAATCTCGTGTTAACTTTTTTTCTTTGTAGCAATATGTTTTTGTTCAAGAATCAGTAAAACATCCATCATATCACCATATAGCTTTTTATTTGCTGCACTTACATTAATGCTAGAGTGGCATCTAACACTTTTATTTCATTGAAGAGCTTGTTATTCTATCTATTCATACCCATCCATCAGTGACATAAATTCATTTACTAAATTTCAGGTTAAAGGCCTGTGATCTTTGTAACAGTTCTGAATATGGATTTCCATCATATCTTTAAGATTCTAAGCCCTCTTGGAATTACTTTTATGTTTCAAGTAAATTGTTCAGCTTAAACAGTTTCGTTGATGTTTTGTAAATGTCTGAGATTTCTGTGCTAACAAGGAATTGTAGTTAAGTCATGAGCTCCATGAGATGAAGCACTGGCTTGGATTTTGCCTGCTTTGGGCTATTTATCTTCTAGGACATGTTTTACTAAGTGTGCTTGTAGAACATGAAAACTGCTAACAATACAGCTGGTTCAGGTTCACCATCACTGTTCTTGGGCAGAGCAATGACAACAGAATCTCTGAATAAACATCTACATCTGTTTTACAGTTAAGAGAAACTCTTTTCTGAATAATAATGAACTGGAAGTAAATGAAGTATAGCAGAAAATTGTACTCATGGAAGTCATGATTTTACTAACATTTCATTTGTTAGGACAACATAGATCCATAGATTCTTACTAGGTTAATGAACTGAGGGGCCTTTCTAAGCCTAGCCAAGTTTTCCCAAAGAATAATAATATTCTGTATCCAAACAGGACATTGAGGACCAGGCATTTACAAGCTACCTCTGCCATAAGGGACAGGCCAGGCCTGGTGTACATTTCATGTTCCCCATCCACTAGTCTAGTTTGCACTCAAACAGGGTAATAGAAAAACCCAGCTTTACTTGGAAGGGAATCCTGTTCCATAGGAGTGGCAATCTCTGGGACACATATCTGTCTCTCCTGACAAAATTCAGGTCCCTAGACCTTGTATTTCTGATACTATCTGTCTTAGGAATATGCAGGAGATACATAAGTGTGGGGTTTGCAAATGCCTTTTAAGCCATGGATGGATCACCCCTCAGCAATCTATAGGAGACTGATTAGCAGGAAAGAGCTTTAAGGCACTCTGCATAAGGCAGGTTATGACTGATTAGCACATTTCACAATAGCATAAAACAAGGTATGTAAGAACAGAGAAGGTGTTTACATCAGCATTTACAATATTTACATACTAGTAACACTGCCAGTGCGTGCCCTCAAGGTATTTAACTGCATAATAACAGCAGCTACAACTTGAAGATATTTTAATACTGAAGTTAAGGTGAAACTTAGTAAACCTATGGGTTTGGGAAAGGGGGAGTAACTCAGGAGATACCATAAAAGTCAGGAAAGAACAAGATAGTGTCGGGTATAGAGAAGGTAAAATGAGGAGAAGAAACTTGGTGTATGAGATGGTAACATGTGACCAATAGCTTTCCCAGTTTAAGGTGCAGTGTAACATATAAATACTTTCTTGAAGGCAGTTTTTCAAGGAATTTGATTGATGAATTCAGGAAGTTTATAACAGACTTATCCTACCACACTTGAAATGCTAAGACACCATTTTGTTTTTTTGCTTAAGACACTAATGCAAGATAGAATGATTTTGACTTTAGGCATATTGCTGGAGTGTACAAATGAATCAGTGTTTGGGTAGCTAGGCATCGGTTATGGCTTTAAGAGAATGCTGTGGGTCATAGTGAGTGGCTTGGTAGATGAATTTCTGGTCTAAAGAATTGAGCCTGCTTTAGTGGCTGGCAGTTGTGTGTTTTACAGGGGTGCTTAACTGCAAATGTTCAGTTGTGTTATGCACTTGCCATGTAGATGAATGGCTAGATTTTAAACTGGTTAGAACAGCAGAGGAATAAAGCAGTCAGTAATAAGTAAAAGCAGGCTGTGCAGATATGTACATGATAAACATGGTTTATATCTACAGAAAGGCTGAGCTTTGGATTAATACAAAGCACAATTTTATTGTTATGTTGGACAAATAGGTTGTGTTTAATCATAGTACCAGTTTGACTGAACTAATGAGTTTCAGTAGACATTTTTTATGGAATTTGGAAGACAGAGGGTCAAATGAAGACAGAGTTATCTGTGGGAAATAAAATGGTCTTAGTGTAATTAGTATTTAGGAGTAGCCCTCAGAACTCAAGCCAATGAGAATTTTGCTGAAGAGTTGAAGTCTAGAAGTGACCTTGGACATAGATTTTCCAGAGCATAAATGATTTTCAGGTTCCATATCATTAATGGAGCTTTTAAAGGAGTGGACCTAAAACAAATCTCTAGGGTACAAAATGTTGACTGACTCTGGAAGAGAAACAGAATCCTTCCAGTAGACTGCTAGGATGTGTTCAGCCATGTTTCTTGTGAAACAGCTAACAAATTGTGCAGATAGGACACAAAGATGGAGACAAGGCATGTGAATGCAGTGGGTCAACAACAATGAAGACACTGGACAGAGCTACAAATATGGATTTCACCATTACTGAGGCTCATACTCATATAGTCACTGAAGTCAGGATATGATGCTTCACTGTCATAGCCAGAGTACAAGTCATATTGTCATATCATAAATGATGGCATTGGGGGGTACGGTGGCAAAAGTATTTCAGAGAGGGGAAGAGAAAGACTATGTGGTTAAAAAGTGGATAGATTTCTGGTTGCTCATTTTTTTATGAAGAAAAATATAGTGAAGGACTTCTAAAGTATCCAAAGTAACATTAGCAAAAATGTTACAGGGAGTCTCAACCATTAGTCCATGCACTACTTACGCTTTATGAATATGACTCTTAAGATGAAAAACAATGTAAAAAATCTGGGAATTATCCACTCATTCACCCATTACTAAGTTGTTAGCCTTGATGAAAGTAGCAGTGGTAGCAAATTAAGAAGTGCTGACCATACATCCATATCCATATCAGTAATTTCCAGCTCTTCATGCAGCATACCCCTGCATTCCCAGGCAAGCTGAAAGGTATAATCCCTCCAGGGTATCCTGGGTTTACCCTTGAAACCTCCCAAGTGGACTGTGGAAAATTCACTTCCTACGGCTACATCCAGAAAATATCCTCATTAGATATCAAAGTGATTTCAACTGACTCATTTCAACATGAAGGAGGAGTAGATGTACATTCAGATCTTCTTGGTTTGCTTTGTTCCACATACTACTGTGTCCAGTGATCACTTTCCCTGCAAAGGAACACTGTATCTATTACTTATATCCAGAATGCAACCCTTAGTCACTACCCAAAGTTCATAACCCTCTACAGGTGAGAATGGGTACACAGACTGACCTACACTGAGAGTTTCTTCCTACGACTTGGGTTTAGTTTCAGTACCACAGCCTGGTACAACATCTGCAGTTCTGCTTTAGCTGTACCCATCTGATGTTCAGTCTCCTGATCCAAAATCTTCAGTTATGAACAAGCCTTCAAGATACTTAAAATAAAAAAACTCAGGAAGTCGGAGCCCCCTTGTCTGCTGAGAAAAAGCCATTTTTTTCTAAGTGGGAATACAGCATCAGATTTGGAGGTGATGATTTTCATCCCAAAGGCTTTGCACTTAGCAGACGTTTCCATTTATCTGCTCAAGGTCCATTTGTTCAAGTTGACTTTGAGTAAGGATGTTCAACTGTGCATTTGTTTTTTCATGTTTGCTCACTACTATTTTTTGGTATTTAGTGCCTTCAACCAATCAGCCCTCTGGCAAACTATTGTCTCATTCTTTCTAGATGAGAGTTGCTCCCAGCCCATTCATTCCCATGGAGTGACAGTCAATAATTTATTTATTTATTTATTTGCTTTTGTTGACCAGGAAACTCCACTGGGATGAAATGAGCTCATTTTCAGTGGAGGCCTGGGGAGAAAAGCTCCATAAACAATATACAATAGAATAGAAATTTGTTGAACAAGTATTTACAGAGTAGTAAGCACCATAACATTTGTTAAACAAGTATAAACAAGGATTAGTTTGTTAAACAAGTATTTACAAATAATAGCAAGCTTGTTAAACAAATAGAGGGTAATAGAAATGTGTTATACAAGTATTTACAAGGAGTAGAAGTTTTCTGGGAATAAAAAACAGGTAACTCAGATTGTACAATTGTATGGCTAGAAGTTCTGAAAGGAACTTTGATCTTGGCAAGTATCCAGTATAAGAAGAAATGGACTGAAGAAACAGATAAGCTATACAATTATATAGTTATTTCATAACTGTGTGATTAACTTATACAGCATTCTTGGATCATGTGGGGAAGAACTGCAAAAATTTTTGTTACGCACCTTCTGTGCCCTTCTGCTCTACATTGTATTTCAGGGGTGGAGCTTAAGATGGGAGATTAATGATGAACATAGGTATAGTAGGGGTATATCAGGAAAATCAGGTTATGGGGAGTTTGGAAAAGGTGCATGGGCAGAGCCAATGAGATGAGAGATATTGATGTAAAGACTTTTTGAATAAGGGGGCACTATTTATGGTCTGGAGAGGAGGTGGAAGAACATTCCAGAGTTTAGCTACAGTAAAAGAGTAGAGGTACTGGCCTGATGGGAGCTGGGGTCTGTATACTTGGGTTAGAGACTGATTTTCATATCTAAGGTATCTGTTTGGTTGATCATCATCATCATCATCAAACCCCCTTTTCCAGTTTTCTATATGGAGTCGGGGTGTCATGTCACTTGCTGCCATATCTCCCTATTCAGTGTCGCTCTCCTACCTTCTTTGACATTCATGCCTGACTGTCACAGGTCTTCTCTCATACAATCTATCGACCTCTTTGCTGGATCCCCTCATTTCTTCTTTCCTTCTTCCTGTATGTCCCAAATCTTCTACAACAAGTTGTCTGCTGCTTTCCTGGACATGTGCCCATACCACTGTAATCTGTTCTCTTTGAGCTTTTCTGTAACTGAGGTACTTTGGATCTGCTCTTGTGTTTTCATTTCTTTCTCTGTTCAGCAGTGTGCATCCTGCCACATGTCTAAGGACTTCATCTCCATCACCTCTAGCTTCCTCTTCTGTTCTGCCTTTACTGCCCAGGTTTTTGTACCATACAGTAGCACTGGTCTCACCACTGTTTTATACAGCTTACTTTTCAGCCTCTTTGGCGTTTGTCTATCATACACTACCCCTAACACTATGTGTCAGTTAGCTGCAGCCCACCTGATTTTAGCTTTGACTTCCTCGTTCAGACTTCCCTTCTCCTCAGTCACCACTCCCACATACTTGAAGCTGTTCTGTTCCACTATTTTCACTTCCATCTTAATTTTCAGCTCCTCCTGATTTCACAGTTTCACACTTGTGAATGTCCCATTTGTTCTAGTGTGTTTATTCTCCAGTCATTGGATTTACACCTTCTCTCCACACTGCTATGAGTAACCCGAGAGACATTTCACCCCTATCCCACCCAACATCTTTATCATATCTGCTGTGACCTCATCTGACTCTGCTGCTTTCCCTGACTTCATTATCCTCAGTGTTGTTCACACTTCTTCTAGGATGGGCTCCTCCTCTTCTCTCATCATAGGCTGTGTCTAGGGCAGCACAGCTTCTATAGAGGTTTCTTTATTAGGAAGATTCCGGAAGGACTCCTTCCATCTGCCTTTGATGTCCAGTGGACTGGTGAGCAGGTTGTTGCTGCCATCCCTTATGAAGGGTGTCTGACTATCTTCGTTATCTTTCTGTCTTTGCCTTGCAGCCTGATAGAGTTTCTTTGTGCCACCCACTGAGTCACTTTACAGAAGTTGGTAGAGTGCCTCTGATCATACCTCTCAGCTGTACAGATTTTCACAGAATGTACATATTTTGGCCTCGTTTTTCATAAACGTGTGCTTTTATGACAAATTAGTGGCAAATCATTACAGACTTAAGTAAAAAACAATGACAGACATTTGAGTTTCAGACTTCATACCCTCCAGAAAAATTCATGCTAATACAAAATCTGTTATTCTATTAAAGTTCTAAGTATGTAAGAGCAATATAAAATTGTCCTTATTTTGGGGTCTTTGTCCCACTTTTATCCAGATTTAAGAGGTTGAGAGGTATGACTCTGATGCCTTGTTCTTTGTTCAAAGTGTGAAAAGTGACCTTTTCTTTACTTACATTTATCAAGGTAATTAGTCAGGCATCATTCTTTTGGGTCCTGAGTAAATACTTATTAGTTTGAAAGTTTTTCTTTTTACTTTTTTTCTTTCTTTTTTTTTTTTTTTCTGTGAGGGCATCCAACAAAGTGATGAATGGATTTTGTGAAAGAAGACCTGTGACAGTCAGGCATGATCGTTGGAAGGTAGGAGTGACAATGACTCGAGACAGACAGCGACAGTTGACATGACACACTGACCCCATGTACAGAAACCGAAAGTGGGGGATAATAACGGTGATGCTTTCTGCTAGCCAGCTGGTTGTGTGAACACTGGCTTTAGGTGATGGTCACTATTGTTGTTGTGACACCCCTACCCCATGTTCAAAATGGGAAGAAAGGGTTTAATACTGATTCCAGTTATGTAGTGATGTGCTCAGTACTGAACTCATCCACTGACAGCCCTTTTCAGCCACAGCCTTGGTCATGGAGGCAAGTAAAATATCTGACAGTTTAACCCTCCCATACTGCTTTGCTCTCTATACATTCATAGTCACACTTCTCCCTAACAGCACCTATCTGTTCTCATTGTATCTTCTACTTTTCTGAAATAAACCCTCAATTCTTCCTAATTTACCTACATTCTTAATATCTAGCATTTTAACCCCCCTAGTCCCTACATTCCAGAGAAGATACAAGAAGAACCTAACTCACTTCCTTCATGGAAAATATTTCTTTCCTACCTACCGTCTGTCAGCTTTCAGACTCCACCACCACTATCCTTCTATCCTGCTACTTCTTTTTCCTTCTTGGTCCCTGCATCCCACTACCTGACAACTATTACATATGGATCTCTTTACTTAATCATGGTACTCCATAGGATCATAGGAAATTACTACGCTATTGCCCCTGAAGCCCTTTTAAGCCCAGCCAATAGTTTATCCCATGTTTAGACAACTCAGCACCCAATGCCCCTGTCCCGCAGGGACAAGGGTGGAATCTCAGGAATATATTCTCTATTTCCCATCCAGTTATCTAGGTTTCAATTAAAAAAGGGTAAAGTGGTACTCTGCTTGACGCAGAGAGGGAGTCTATTCCACAAATGGGGGAGTCTCTGGGATACAAATCTGTCCCAACAACAAGTCCTGTTGATGTCACAGACCAGGTTGAGGCCACAGATGTGGATTACTCAAGTGGAGCTTGACTTGTGGATGTGCAGCAGTCCCATCAAGGCAGGGTCCAAGGTCACCTTGTATGCCACACAGAGGTCACCTCTGAGGAGTCTGTATGAATCTGAGTAGAGGGATAAGGCTTTTGGCATATCTGTGTATGATAGATGTTTGAGGCCTTGGATTCTTCTGGTGAGGAACCTTAGTGGTCTCTCCATCTGCTGCATGTGCTTAGCGAGGTAAATGCCAAATGGGACATTGTACTCAGTAATGGGTCTTATAATGGAAGAATACAGGGATGGTATGACCTCCTAGTCCCTGGATGAGATAATCTTACTAATGATGTGAGCTATGTAGAAAGCCTTCCGTACAATAGAAGCAACATAGTGGTCAAAAGTCAGGTTACTATCAATCTGGGTGCCCAATTTGCACACGACTGACTGTGTGCTTAGGATGTTGTTATTAATGTGATCATTTGTGAGCATGTCACTCTCCCCAAAGGGGATGATGATGCATTTTTGGTATTCAGTTTGAGGCCATGTTTTTGGCACCAGTCATTTTTTTGGGTGAGACCCTCTTGGAGAATGTCCAAATCAATAGAGGAACTGATTGACAGTGCCCAGCTTGCAGGCATCTGCAAACTTCGTCAGCCATAGCCCACTGGTTTTGGCCTGCACCTCAGAAAAGTATATCCCAAATAACAGAGGTCCCAAGACCAAACACTGGGGTACGCTGCTCGCTACAGGTCTACTGCTTAAGGTGGCTTCCCCTATTTTAACTAGGTGGGATCTATACATTTGGTAACATACAGATTGACACCCAGTTCAAAGGGTTTGTCTATTATGTCCAAGTGGGAATAGTGTCAAAGGCTTTGGCCAGGTCATGGTAGGTGGTGTGCACCATCTTCCCCTCATCCAAGGCTTTGGTGACTGTCTCAAAGAAGTCAACCAAATCCAACAGACATGACCTCCCCTTGACAAAGCCAAACTGTATGGGATCAAGTCTTTGGAGGTTGCCAATGCCCTTGTAAATGAGGTCCATGATAATCCATTCCATGGCCTTACAGATCAGGCTAGTTAGGCTGATGGGTCGATAATTTCCTGGATCGGTGTAGCTCCATCTTTATACAAAGGGATGACAGTGGCTGTCCTCCACTCAGCTGGGACAAAGCCGGTACTCAGGCTTTGGTTGAATAGGGCACCTAATGGTGCTGCAAGTTCCTGCCTAAGTTCATGTAGGATGCAGCCTGGGATGTTATCGGGTCCCATGGAGGCTGTATTTTTTGCCTTTAAGAGAGCAGTGATGACCTGTTCCCTAGATATAAGGGGAAGAAGGCAGGTACTGGGAATGTCCTGATTTACTGATGGGGGGGCAGAGGAATGAAATTTTCTCTGAATCTGTCAGTCAGCAAGTTTGCTATATCTACAGCATTTGTATTTGTGGTGTCCTTGACCACCAGTTCTGAACAGATCTGGGTGCTTCCTTTGAAATTGCAGACATATGTGATGAAGGCCTTATGATTGTCTCTACTAGTATGCTTATTTGCTTGCTCAGGCTTAGAAGGGATTGCTTCCAATTGGGCACCTGCTCCTTCTTGGTGCTGGAGAGGAATTTTTTCCTTTTGTTATAAAGTTTAATTATTGCAGATGTCCACCAGACAGGTTTACTTTTCCTTGAGGAGGATGATTTAGTCCTGTTGGATATTCCTGATTCCATGCAGCTATATAAATGTTTGTATAGTGCTTTGGTATAGTTTTGGATACTGGTGCCAGTTCCTAGAGAGGAGGAAGGGGCTGTGAAGCTGTTTATACCATCCCTCAGGAGGCTGCAATCAGCTTTGGAGAAGTTTTTTTGTTTGAACTTAGCTGGGGGGGGGGGGTCAGTGGAGATTGTGACTTTGAAACTGACCGCTTATGGTCGGATCTTACCAGGGAGGATTATACTGCAGGGATGATGCAGTGGTTATTTATGTCGGTTAATATTAAGTTCAAGATATTGTCACTTCTTGTGTGGGTATCGACTAGCTGTTCCAAAGCATTTGCATTGGCAAAATTGATGAATGTCTGGGCATTTGTGTTCTGGCATGAGTAGTTCTTCCAGTCTATGTTTGGTTAGTTAAGGTCAGCCAGGAGCAGTGTAAAGGGTTGAATCTTGATAGATTCAAAGAGATCCTGATAGGTGAAACTGGGCATCTTCAGTCAGAGTTGGAAGCCTATAGCTATCTGTGATTTGTATAGGTGTCTTGTCAATGGTTAACTGCACCTGAAGTGTCTTCATCCTACCCTGACTCTGTAATAGTGCTCAACGTATCTCCAACTCTGCCCCAACTCCTGTTCATACATCCTCCCAACACTCTCCACACATCACACCAAACCTATTTAATGATGCCCCTCAGCTTTACTCCAAATATAGACTGATTAACTCCATCACACCAAAACAAATTAGTTGGAAAAATATTGTCCAAAAAACAAGTATCAACAATTTCTCAATATACTAAAATCCTTCTTAGGGAAGACTTTCACCCTAATCCTTGCCCCACCTATCACAATGAAGATCAAAACATTTCCCTTCCACACACTACTGTAACCCTACAATGGTCAACCCCTAGCCCTGGTAATCTACCGTTTGCTACCAGAAATGTTAAAAACATAGAAAAGAAAATTGCTGAACTACATACCTGGACTACTGAGACTACAAAAAAAGGTCTAAGCTTGTTCCTCACCTTTCCTGTAGCTAATCTAGTCCAGATACATATTTGCTGTATTCAGCACTGTTTGTAAGCATTTGAGCCTGCCCAAGCCTTTCTGTGTTGTAGAAAAGCCTTCTAGCTTATCAGTGGGAGTGGTAAGCACTAGGTAGCCTATCTACCACAAGAGGAGTGGCTTCTGGGCCAGAAATTGTAGTTTATTAGCTGTTTGGGCAGATTTTCCATCCCTTTCAACTTTATGGTTTAAAAGCCCATGTTTGCAAAGGTTTGCACTTGTTTAAGCTCCATGGATCCAGTTTTGGTGTCTTGCAGATTGCAAGACCATCAGGAAGGAGAACAAGATACTCTAAATGTCTCCACTTTGATTTTTTTCCAAATTTACTGAATTCTACAGACAGAGCAAAGGTGTAGCTATGGGGGCAGCTAGTGCTCCAATATATGCTAACCTAGTTCTTTTGGATTGGGAGAAGGATGTCATTTTTAGTAGTAGATTTATGCCACAGATTATACGTTATGTCTGGTTTTCGGATGATGTTTTCATTGTATGGGATGGAGACATCAATGATCTTCCTCATTTCATTCAGTATTTAAATACATCTACTTCCTATCTGAGATTCACGTATCAGGTGTTGCGTATTTAGACACCTATGTTACCATGACAACTAGAGGCCTCAAATCCAATATACATAGGAAGGAGACATTTAGTAATACATACTTGGAATACAACAGTTGTCATCCGGTAAGGTTAAAGAACAATATTGTCAAGGGTCAGTGTATACGTGCTGCACGTGTTACATCTGAGTATACAGAGATGCTGCAGGAATTGAACCTTATAGGGCCGATGTTTAGACCAAGAGGATATCCAGAGTATGTAGTTAAGGATGCTATTGACTATGTCAGTAGTCAGTGAGGTAATAGGTACAAATCTTTATTAGGTGTTCCAAGCAGGAACTTTGATTCCACTAATAAATATAAGTGAAGGTTATGACTACAATATGGCGTGTGTTTTATCTTTCAATAATTACACTGAAGATATAAAAATATTATTAAGATCAATTGGAACATTTTAAGGAGTGATGAGACATTATTCTTCATTGTTGGGAATGAACCCACATTTGTTAAGAGTGTAGGTAATAATTTAAAAAAGAGATTTGAAAGGAATGGTCCAGGTTTTAAAGGACATAAGCTTGGTACTAGGAAATGTGGGCAACACTAGTAAAAATGTAATTTATTATTGTCATGGCAATTATAATACCAAAAATGTCATATATTTTGCCTTATGTACATTATGTCCTAGTTTTTATGTACGGCAAACAGGGAGACGACTTAAAGACAGAATAGATGAACATTTATATGCTATAAGGAAGAAGGATAACAATAATGCCTTGTATAGGCATGTAAGGGATAGCACAAGTTGCTCATCTTTCAAGTTTGCAATATTAGAGGTAGTGAATACATTTAATAGAGGTGGGAGTATTAAGTATACTTTGGGTGAGAAGGAAGTTAGATGGCAGATTATGTTAAATGCCATGGTACCATCAGGTATTAATGAATATATATCTATAAAACCCATATTGCAAGCTAAGGTGTGACTCATAAGTTTTAAAGGAAATATAAATAGAAGGTTTTTAATTATTTATGTAATATTTATTAATTCAAGCAGTTATCTTATGGTTATTCGTGTGAGTGAGCTAGGTTTTATAATATTTAGTGTTCTGAAAGTGTTGAACTTGTATTTTGATAGTAGGTTCAGGGACTTTTATTAACTGAGGGGACTTGTTCATGGGATTGGTGGGTTAATTATTTGAAATGTTTTGTTGGTTTATTTAAACCGTGTGCAACATTATACATTTGGTTCTGATTAAGTCTAAGTTGTATTAGATGAAAGCGCTCAACCATTTACATTTGTAATAAATTCAGTATTTGTTTATCAAACATATTTTTTGTTTTTCTCGTAATATCACCTAGCCAGTGTTTTTGTGGTGAACTCGTAATTACAGTATTCTTGTTATTAGTAGCTTCGAGTTCGTTGGTATTGTTGATTAGGTCTTTTCACCGCTTTGTTCAAATCTCATGAATTAATACATATTCAGAGCTTTTCTTATGAGCCACAACCATGGAAGATACCCATTGAATAGGTACATCAACTGGACAAATTACACCTTGCTGCACCATTTTATCTAGCTCACCTTTGACTCTGTTCTGCATACCTACTGGCACTTTAGAGGCTGGTCTGACAACTAGGGTGACTTCAGGGTCTAAATTTATGGAGTACACAACTGGTAGTTTCCCTAGTTTGTCTTTGAAAAGATCAGCATAGGTAGAAAAATAGAGTGAGGAAAATTAGAACAGTGGTCTTTTAAACTTACATGGTGCACTTCCTTATTAAATGAAATAAGTCCCATTTTCAAACTTCGTCTGTGGCCTAATAATGACTGTATGTAGCTTTTGATCATGTAAAATTGAAAGTCATAGCTGTTCCCAGCAGAGAAATATAAAAGCACTACTGAACCTTCAGTATGAATTTCTTAACCAACATAAGCAACAAGCTTCACACACTTTGCCAAATCAAGCTTCTCACCAGACATACTCTAGCAAATGTTTCTGCTGACATAACATTGCACTTTGAACCTGCGTCAACTTTGAGTTCTATGGGTCTTCTAGTTATCTGAACCGTATAAAATGCCTCATTCTTTTGCCATAACTTTACTGCATTGACTGTTTCATTAAGCACAGACACACACAACATTTTATGTGATTCGTGCATTGTTTCAAACACTTCTCTAATTTTGAATATTTTTATCAATATGTTGCAGTTTCAAACATTTTGTTTAACTAGAATTTTGTTTTGACTATTCTGAGTGCTTCATTTTATATTTTTTTAACAGCAAATCATTTAACTCATTACATCCTAGTGACACCTCCAGGTGTATCTGCAGTTAACTCCTACTCGCTCCTTTAGGAGTCAAATATTGCTTGTTCATATTTGCATCAATAATTCCAAATCCATGCTATATACAAGGTTTTAAAAGATTTAATCTTAAAGCTTACACAATGGCAAACTCAAGTGCATTAATATTTGATGTCTGTTTAGTGTAGGTAAATAGATATTAACTTTTTTATGATATTAATTTATACAAATATAATTTTCACATTTTTCTAAATATCTCAACAACCAGAAGTCCTTAGCCTCATGTGAAAGCTGTCAGTTCATGGGTTAGTACTAAGCTAACTGCACTTGCCAGCCATTTTAAGCCTAGCCAGTTATCCCTTGTGAGACTCAAACCCTGCACCTTGTGTTTGTAAGGCAAACACCTTAAGCATTAGGCCACCCAGTTAGATGCATAAATTGCTGCTGACTTTATGTGTGTAACTTGAGTAATTGCTGATATATTGTAAGTTATTTCGAAAATATTACAAATGTAATCATTCCAGTGTTTACTGTGACTTATAAAATTCAGTTTAAGACCTAGAACCTAAAGAATACTACCAATATAAGAACAGTTTGCGCTGAAGAGTTTACCATTTATACTTCTTTCATAACGTCTGTGGTTCCAGAGATGTGAACATTTGTTTTTTGAAATGTGGGGACATAATTTGATTCTATCAAAAGGCTTAGGCTTCGCCCATCAGAAGCTCTAGTGCAAACTTACTGAGCTCCATTGTAGTGAATGAGTTATGCAAGTTTTAACACCTGAAATTCATTTCTGACCTGTTTTTGTAAGTTATACGTAAAGTAGGGATGATCCATTTCTCTATACTAACTGGGTGCCTCCTGATCTTGAATCTTGATCCTATTCTGAACCGTGTTGTTTTTAGGCATGCCACTTCTGACACCATGTTGCTCGTCTTGGTTTACAATTGAAGACAAAAGGCGGGGTAGTTAATTTATATGCGTTATTACAAAGAAATACATCAGGGTGGATAGCAGTAGTACAAAATATAAACAAAGTGATTAAGTGACAGACTACACAGACATGCATGCTTACAATTCCACAGCTTATTATAAAAATGGAAATCAGACTCACATGTGCTCAGTATTTATACACATGTGCAACCCTGTGGAAAGCTTGTTAAAGGTATACATACATATTGACTACAAGCACCTACTCTCACTACCTGTGGACACACCTCTGTGAGTCCACACACTGTTCATACATCTGTTGTTTGGGCTTCGTAAGGGTTTTAATGAGACAGCTTTGTTGATTCCTGGTGGTTTATCAGCATTCAGCCTCATAATCCCCCTTTGCTCTGCTGCTTCACTCCTATTTCTTATGTCCCCCCCTCTAACCCCTTCTTCAAGTATCTCTAATACAAGGAATTTAAATGTGTGCTGTTGTGCCCCTTCTATTTCCACGTTTAGCCAAAGCACTCATTTCGTTCTTGTTACTTATATCCCTGACATGTTCTAGTATGCGATCCTTTAACATTCTGTTAGTCTTCCCTATGTAAAAACCTTTGCAGACTTGGCAGAAACTAAAATATACTATATTCTGCATAACATTTTGCCTGAATCGCAAAATGCAGTTGTGGATGTACAAAGGTAGTGCAGGAATGTATATATTTGCAGGCTGTACATTAAAACCCTTCCTCAAAGCAAGGGCACTTAGACACTAAATGTAGTAAAAGAAAACATCATATTCTTATTTGCATTTTAAACAAAACATTCATGCATATTTTAGATTTTTATGTAATAAGGTTTTAGTCACTTAGAATGTGAATATTCTAAAGGCTTTAAAAGTAGTTAGCGATGTCATTGTATTTAGTTATGTAGAGCTGCTTATTGGATGAGTATGTGTTTAAATAAGATGAAAAAGTTAGTAACAGCAGTCTGATGGAGCGGTCAATGTGATCATGAAAGTAGCTACTTATTTCCAATACTTTCTGTAATAAAATTGTGTTTGCTACAGCCATGGTGGTTTTGCTCAGCTTTTCTACTTAGATATTTCATTCTATAGCTGTGAGCCGTATCCTTTGTCTGGGGCTTCGATTTTGTTTTCATCTGAATATTTAAAACAACATTGCAGGACAGAATCAAATAAATAAAGAAAAACATCTAAACTAAGCTTTGCTATATTCCTGACTATATCTAAGAGTTATTATATCCTAGAAACTTACTTACAGAGCAAGGCAGATGTGAATGGATCTTCTAGTTGTTGTCAGGTCCATGATGCAATGCAGAATGCCCTGTCTCACTAAGAGACTTCTCAAATTCATATCTCAAATATTACTGCTCGGATAGCTTGCACAATGACATCATTTCTTGTCTTTGACTCCAGTTCCTAAAACAACCACTGATGGCTGCTGGTAGCATTTAGCATCTACCTGTAAAAATAACACACACTGGGTCTTCTCCTCAGATCTCTGTCAGATGCTGGAAGTCATAAAACAATTGCATTCCTTCAAGCTTTCAGGACAAGTAACTAATTCACCCAAAGACAATACAGAAAGTATTCTAGTACAGACATTATGTCTGTCGCTATATTGAAAACTGCAAGATATCATCTTTTATGCCCTAGCCCAGGGGGCTGCAACCTTCACTATCCAAAGAGCCATTCCTGAGCCCTCTACCACTGAGTTAATTTCATCGGGAGCCACAACACCAATTTGACCCCTAAAATGAAGATAACAGAGCATATAACATTTCATATCTAGCTATATTAAATATAAAAGAACTACGTGTAAAAGAACAATACCAAACATCCATCCATAATTGTGTTCCTGTGTTGGGATTGCTTGATGTATGTGTGTGTGTGTGTGTGTTGTGCAGTAGAGTGGCCATTAATCCTCAGAGGTACAGGGAGGCACTACAGTGGGGTTGAAGAGACACATGTGGCTCCAGAGCCGCAGGTTGCAGACCCTGGCCTAGCCATAAAACAATTTAATTTCAGGTATTTTTCTAAAATTTACTAGACTGAGGTTAACTTTCTGTATCCCAGTTTCCACTATTAAAATATATACATTTAGATTGTTACAATAATGCGTATACATTTCTGTTCTCTTCCAGGATGGCACACTGTGCATACATTTTAAACCCAAGTCTTTTGCAAATACCCCTTTCAACACACACATCTGTACAAGCAGTTTGAAATACACATGACATACAGTTCTAAAACATTTGTAACACAAGCATCTTGTATAAATCATTTTGATATTCACCAGTGACATATAATTATTTACAAAATTCCAACTAGCTGGGCTGGCAGCATCTCCTTTCATCACATAGCTGTTCTGTAGTCCTCACACATGCTGTTTTGATACTCTGCCATTTTTCTACAATCCACCTATTTCCTCTTCCTCTTCTTCCTGAGGTGCAAAAGCCCTGAATATTTCCTGGATCTGTTGTGTTTTCACTAGAGTTAACCTCCAAGTCTTCGACAAATCTCTGTTGACCTTAGAGATTTTTCTGACCACTGATTGCAGCTAGTTATTATTACCAGTGGTTTAAGCTGTGGACTGACTGCTTCACTGTGAATGACTTTAGAATTACTGATTCAACTCCAGTGCCCTTTCTTTACTAGGAGAACATCTACCTGATTTGCATATTGGCTACTCTTGTATGTAATCTTGTGACTGCCTCTCTTAGTGAACAATGTTTTGTTGACCATTAAGCCAACTCCTACATAGAAGTCTAGAATTTCCTTTCCTTCTTTATTCATGTTGCCCTACTCATGTAGACCTAGGAAGTCCCCATATCCTGGTCTGCCTGTCTTTATATGAGCATTCAAGTCCCCAACTCATGTTGTCCTGCTTTATCTGGTAGGTTCCACAACTGCTACCTGAATACACTATTTTCCTCACTATCACATCCCTGTTGTAAGGCATAGGCAGAGATTATGAATACTGCCCTACCCTTACACTGAACAGGGAAGTATTTACATCCAGCTTTTGCTCAACAGAGCTACACCAGTTAACCCTACCTGGGCAACTGGACATCAGCTGGATAGTAGGTTATTAACACATGACTGCTGGGCTTTATGGTGGGCTCATATTGGCAAAAGAGGCTCTTTGCCCCCTACTAATCTCAGCATGAGTCCCTGGTTTAGATCCGAAAAATGCTGGTCCTGAACCCACTTACCACTGGCAAATACTCAAGCCCATGTTTGATAACATTAGTCAATGTGCTCAAATCACCTAGAGCTCGTTTATACACACAGTGGTTAGCCTTGATTGGTGTACAGTCTGTGACCTGTGTTCTCCTGCCTAGAGGATGCCATGCACCAGAGTAAAGCAGTTGGTCTATGCAAATGTTCCCATTACAGGTATCACCTAGAGTCTGTTCCTTTCAATTTTTAGGAGTTTCAGGTGGAAACACCTATCATGTTTTGGGAGGAGGGTGGAACACCCCAGAGATACAGAACATACAAACTCCACACAGTCATTGGCTGGAGGTGAGGGTAGGCTTGAATCTTGCATCTTGTGCAAGGGAGGCAAAGACAAGAACCATTATGCCAGCTGCATAATCTTCCTGCACCATATCTTCTTCTTCTTCTTCTTCTTCTTCTTCTTCTTCTTTCAGCTGCTCCCGTTAGGGGTCGCCACAACAGATCAACTGTTTCCATTTATCCCTGTCCTCTGCATCTTGCTTTGTCACACCAACCACCTGCATGAACTCTCTCACCACATCCATAAACCTTACCTTAGGCCTTCCTCTTTTCCTGTTACCTGGTAGCTTCATCCTTAGCATCTTTTTCCCAATATACTCTGCATCCCTCCTCAACACATGTCCAAACCAACGTAATCATGCCTCTCTCACTTTGTCTCCAAACCTTCCAACCTGGGCTGACCCTCTAATATACTTATTCTTAATCCTGTCTATCCTTGTCATACCCAGTGCAAATCTTAACATCTTCAACTCTGCCACATCAAGTTCTGACTCCTGCCTTTTTGTCAGTGCCATTGTCTCCAACCCATATAACATAGCTGGTCTCACTACCCTTTTGTAGACCTTCCCTTTCACTCTTACTGGTACTTTGTCACAAATCATTCCTGACACTCTTCCCCACCCACTCCATCCTGCCTGTGCTCTCTTCCTCACCTCTCTTCCACACACACCATTACTCTGAACTGTTGCTCCCAAGTATTTAAACTCATCCACCTTCACCACCTCTACTCCCTGCATCCTTACCATTCCTCTATCCTCCCTCTCATTCACACACGCACATATATTCGGTCATATGGTCTCAGATATTTCTCTTTTATTTCTTCACACATCTGAGTCTAACTAATATGTCACATCCATATTTAATTTCCTAAACCATTCAGTCATTAAACAATTCCTGAAATAATTTTGTATACTATTTACATTTAATGTCAATATTGCTATACCATCCTTCTCATTTCTTTGTTCTTTTTTACTTTCATTTTTTCATTTTCTGCTTCTCAGCTTCTCCAATTAATTTTTCATCTTTTTGTTCTTGTTCTTCTCCCGTCTCTAATCCTCCCCCCTCACCTTCATCACTTTCTAATACTGCAACCTTATGTTTAGCTTGTGTCTGAGACATCTCTGTCTGCACCCCAACCCCCCATTCACCACAATTCTTTCCAGTATTTGATGTTCTCTTCACTTATTTCACAATACTTTCTTTTTCACAAACATCTTCAGTAGCATTTTCAATAAATTCCCTCTCTTCTCCTCATTTGAGCTCTTTTGTTCTAACAATAGGCAGTCCAACCAGAAATGCCCACTCTCATTACATTTTCTACATATTGGCTTACAGTTCCTGGTAGTATGTCCCTTTTCAAACATTGTCCACACCTTCGTTTGTTAACTCTTGCTATAAATATGTTGTTTCTACACACACACACACACACACGCACACGTGCACACACACATACACACACACACACACACACACACACACACACACACACACACACACACACACACACACACACATGAGCACACACACACACACACACACATGCACACACACATGCACACACACACACACACACACACACACACACACACACACACACACACACACACACACACACACACACACACACATGCATACACACACACACACATATACACACACACACGCACACACACACAAGCTTGTGGTTGTCCCCAGTATCTAACACTGCACTTTTTCCCATTTACCATTATTATATTTAACACACGCTGCATTTTTCCTTCACTCACATTCAGTGTTATCCAGACTTCCCACTCTCCTTTCCAAACTTTTCTTTCTTCTTACACTTTCTTAACAAAATATACTATCATCATGTACTTTACTAGAAACATGTAGGAACAAATCTTAACTCATATTCTTCTACATTTGCTGTTCTGAATTGTACATTTAATTGCATTTTCATTGCATGCTTAAAGGACAGCAATTTGAAAAAAAATCAAAAAATACACATTTTTTAACTTTTCCTTAAGTATGTATCATAGCAAAGCTGTATGTACCAGAAAGAAATAGTCAGTACTAATTTTATTCTGTTTGTAACCCCAAATACCCTCCTGGGGGCAGACATCCTAATGAGAGTTTGTTTTCTTCTAAAGAAAAATCTTCCCCATAATACACTGTGTACACTGTTTCTGATATTACAATGCCCATAGCTGGACTGTCACATGACAGTTCCCTTCACTTATAATGGAAGAACAGATGACAGAAGCTAATTTTGAAAGGCCTCAGTAAAAGTATAATTTACTGTCATATAGTGCCTCTTACAAATGTGTTTCCTGCTGATGTGTTACACAATCTGCAAAAAAAAAGTGTCCAGAGCTACTAGATCATTGCCGAGAGAACAGGGTTTTTTTAGACATTCAACTTTGATCTGCTTCAGTTCTTTCTCAAGTTACTCCTCCCATATTCCAACCTTCAGCTAGCAAGAGTAGCACATTTCCCACCCTGCAAGGTTCAGATAATTAGTCAGCGTTGCATGACAATACATATTTATTTGTTTATTTATTTTTATTTTACATTTGTTGACCGGTTTAGTCTGACTGGATACATGTCCATTTTCAGTGGAGGCCCGGGGAGAAAAACTCCAAACTTACAAACAGATAAAGACAAGCAAGTTACAGTATATGCACAAACATATTGTATTAACATACAAGTTACAGTCTCACATTTCAAGCTTATGAAGAATACAGTTTATATACAGAAATATATACAAATATGTTACAGTTTCTCTTATCAAACCTATAGGTGCAGCTTATATACAGAGTATCTGCAAAGATATTACAGTTTCTCTTTTCAAACCTTGTAGTGTAAGAGGTTAGTTGGTATGAATAAGAAATTGCAGGGATATGGAAGTAGATGAGGCTTTATTCAGGGTTAGAGCAAGGACATAACCAGTGAATTTTAAAATACTGGGTTAGATTTTTTTTTGAACTGATTAAGAGAGGGGTTCAGAGTAAGGTCAGATGGGAGTGAATTCCAGGTTTTACCTGCTGAATTTGCAAACAAAGTAAACAAAGATTCTCCAGATAGGTTGTTAGCTTTAACAGATTGAACCAAAAGTTTTGTAGTGGAATGAAGAGGCCTAGAGTTTTTGTAGGGATGGATAATGTTTTTAAGGGGGGGTGTTTTTCCGGATGGTTAATAACCCTGAATACTACAGTAAGTTGATGAAATTGAATTAGCCTGGGAAGTTCTAGCCAACCTAAGAGGTGTAGGTTTTGACAATGGTGTGTCCTGTAGGGAGTTCCTGTGGCAAACCTGGCAATTTGATTGTAGCAGCCAGAGAGTTTGCTAAGATCAGTTTTGTTCAAGTTAGTGAGTATTGGTGAGGCATAGAGTAGAGTAGAAAGCAGATGGATACGGGTAATGACAGTCCTAGCTAGAGGGGTGAGAAAAGGTTTGTTTTTGTATAGGGAGCCAAGTTTTTTATTAACGGTTTTAATAGTTTGGTTTACATGCATGTCATATTTGAGGTTGTTGTCTATTATAACACCGAGGAATTTGGTATACATATCTGGTGATATTATGGTCCTATTGTTAGATGTTATAGTAAATGAAGGTTGTTGTCTATTATAACACCCAGGAGTTTGGTATGCATATCCGGTGATATTATGGTCCTATTGTTAGATGTTATAGTAAACGAAGGTTGAGAAGGCTGAGAGGATTTGCGAGTAGGGGAGAAGAGCAATAGGTTTGTTTTATTAGGGTTTAATATCAGCTGTTGATTAGAGATCCAGTTTTCCACTGTATTAAAGGTTTTCTAGGTTAAACTAAGGAGATCTGTAGGGGGGAAGAGGCTGAGCAGATCTGTGTGGAGTCATCGGCATATTGTATACTGGTTGCATCTGGGATTACAGTGTGGAGGTCATTGATAAAGAGGGAGAAAAGCAGGGGACCTAACATGGAGCCTTGACGGACACCAAGGGTAATGGGAAGAAGGGTGGAGAGTTTGTCCTGTCAGAGGACAGCCTGCTGTCTTCCACTAAGATAAGACTGAAACCATTGTATAGCATGGCTCTTTAGGGATATTTTATTTAGGGTAAGTAAGAGTAGCTGGTGGTTAACCACGTCAAAGGCCTTGGAAAGATTGAGAAACAGGATAGAAGATAGTTTGTTGTTGTTACGGTTGGAATTTATGACATTAGAAAAGGAGAGGAGGGCTGAGGTGGTACTGTGCTGTGGTCTAAATCCATGCTGGGAGTTGGCCAAAAGATTATTTTGAATAAAGTAGTGCAAGAGTTGTTTATAGATACACTTTTCCATAATTTTAGCAGGAGGGGAAAGGATAGCTATTGGTTTATAGCTTGACAGTTCAATGGAGTTGCCACCTTTATGGAGTGGTATGACATGAGATATTTTCCAGATAGGGGCTTCAGGTATGGCTCTGTTTATCAAAATAGTGACAGGGTATGCTATGACATCAGCAGCTTTTTGCAGGTGGTCAGCTATAAGGCTGGTTGGTTTGAGTTTTTTAATTATGGCTCTAATGATTGAAGTCAGACTTTTTTGGAAGCTAAAGGAGAGATTGTCACTGGGTTTAAGGGTTTCAGCGTTAGGACAAGTGGGTTTAAGTTTGCTAGCAAGGGCCTGGATGGTTTCGGTGAAGAAACTGTTGAACGTGTTGGCAATGGATTCTGCCGATTTTTGGGTGGGGCTGAGGGGGTTGGAGTAGTGGATTGCCCTGGGTGGAGGAGTTTGTTTATACCTGCTCAAAACTTCTGTGGTTTGTTGTGGTGTTTCTGCTGTAGATGGCAGAAAGAGTTTTTTTGTCTAGTAATATGGATTTTTTTGCTTCATTCCTATACTGTTGAAATTTGAGTTGATCTTGTGGGGCTTTAGAGGTGTACCAGGTGTTCCAGGCATTATTTCTTTAGATGATCTTTAGTTTAGTTTCTTTAGTGAGCCGGGGGAAACTTTTGTTTTAATTCTAATAGAGCGTGCAGGTACATGGTTGTCAAGGATGGTCAGGAATGTGTTATTAAAGTGTGTTACTGCCCCATCTAGTGGTAGTTGTTTTAGAATTGACCAACTGCATAATTTAAGTTCTTCTAGGAAGTTATTAAGGTTGAAGTTTTTGTTATTTCTTATTGTTTTATATGTGGATAGATGTGGACATTCAAATTCATGCCTAATAGTATATGTTAAGAAATGGTCACTTAGATCTTCAGGGTGAGTACCTGATTTGTACATGTGGTGGGGCTATTACTTAGTATCAAGTCTAGGATACTCTCTTTATTGTTAGGCTTGCTGATCCTAGTCCTGGGCGTTATAGTTTGTGTAAAACCATGTAGGTTTACATGGTGGTTGGGGTCTCTGCAGTGCAGGTGTTCCAATCTATATCGCGGTCCCCTAGAACAATGGTCTCTTGGGGTTAGGCACTGGATAGCGAGTACAGGATGTTTTCTAGGGTCCCTGAGTTATTACCTGGGAGAATATAGACAGATACTATGTTTATACCTTCGTTTTTATTTATTTGTAGTTTGGAAATCATAATTTCTGCTTTGTTAAATATCGGTGGTTGAAGGTTGTCTAGAGTAACATTTACAGTGCTTTTATAGAGAACAGCAACCCCTCCCCCTTTCCTGGTAGTACAATCTAGCCTGAGTATATTATACCCTGGAGGTAGAATTTCATTATCTGGCGTAGTTGGTTTTAACCATGTTTCGGTGAGACAAAGTATGTCAGGGGAGTAGGTTGTCAGGAGGGCATGGAGGTGGTGGACCTTATTGTTGATGCTTCTAATGTTTAAGTGGCAGGTCAATAGTGAGTTTGGGGGTCTATCTGGGCTTTGTCTTATGTGCAGGCTGTTATGATTAATGTTAATGTTGTCTAGGAATGGTTGCCCAGGGTTGGGGTGGATATCCCCATCAATAGTAAGGGTGTAGGGCAAACTAGCTATGAGCTTTAGAAATTTATTCATCGGTTTTTGGTAGTATTTAGTTTTGGTGTTAGCATATCTGGGTATAACAGGGTGGGTGTTAGCAGAGGTACAGGAGTTGGTGTTGCTGATCATGAATGAATGGACAGGATGGTTTGAGAATATTGGGATGGTAGCAAGGCGGTTGGGATGGTTGAATCATATAAGGGATTGGTTTTCATAGATGGTGACAGAATAAAGGGTGACTAGTAAAGGTAGAGTGTAGAGTAGAGGTGGTATTTTAAAAGACTTGGTAAGTATTAGAGACATAATGGGAGGAATATATTCCTGGTAGGTAGGCAACCTAGGTGTAATAGTAGGTGGGGAGAATACTGGTAGGGGTGGGTTATAAATTAACTCCTGTAAATGGTTGGTGAAGGAGGAGGAGGGGTGTGTCTGAGGGGTTATAAATCCAGAGGTACTGGGGTGGGTGGTAATAGGGGGCAGGGAGGGTGAGCAGAGCGGGGTTTAACCACACCAGAGGAATCCTCACAGCCTGTGATTAAAGTAAGAGGCTTTTTCTTGCTTTTGTACTTGCTTTAACTTCTAAGCTACGTTCTGTTTTTAAACACAGACAGCAGCAGTATCAGATCAGATCTGCTTGAGTCTGTTTGTGTGCCAGCTGAGCTAACATGTATCATGCTGAGTAGATAAAATCAATAGGCAGACATCAGAACTCCTCAGTGAATATCTTCAAATGACTGTTCAGCAACAGAAGATGAAAGAGGTGGTGTGATGCATATGCATGGGAGCCCTAACTCACAAACAACGGCTTAGCATCTTTACAACAGCATCAGATGAGGTATAAAAAGTACCACAGAGGAAACCAGTTGTTAAACTGAAGATACACATTAATAATCACATGGTGCCTGTGAAAAACAGTAATATCTAAGCATAGACAGGCCACCAAAAAAAAAAAGCTCAAAACAAATATACATCCATATTTGTGCAATCTCTATTCCACTGTACCAGCTGACTAACAATTACTGGTTTCCTTACAAGTGTACCATACAGACTGCTTATGCAAGTCACATCAACAAAGGCTCATCACCAAATGGAAAGCAGGCATATTACATGTGACAATGACTCCTGTTCACAGCATATTGTGGCATTTATATACAACTGTGAAATATACTAAAGTACAGTCATAGAAACACCCTGCTCACTGCATGAGACCACATAGCAGTATCATTCTGGATTCCAGGTACAGTGTAAAATACAATGTAATCCATCAGGTATGCACACTTAATGAGAATTAATCTTCCAGAAGATGAATGCACAGACAGACATGCATGACGTATAAAGAACATGTTAGAAGAAGTGAGGCCACTGCTGTGTATTCAGGTATACTGATCACCTGCAATGCATAACTAACAATGTATGAAGCAGCACTGGGAACCCTGGTCTTCTGCAATACCACTGTAGGGCCATTAATTCACGTGTAACAGCTTGCAACATGATCTACTGGCAACTGGCCAAGTACTGTTAGGGATAAATGAAATGAACCTTTGTCGTGTGTCTAGTATTCACTGCACATTTTCACTGTCTTCTCCATTCAATATATATTTTCATGAAATGTCTTCCTATTATGATATAACCTTGCTTCCTTGTTTATTTGTGGAAACAAAGATAAGAACATGTTAAATATGAATTCTACTGCTTACTCGTATTATTTTTCACCCACTACTAAAATATAGGTTATGGTACGGTTTGAATGCACTCCACAAAGTGTGCATGTGCCCGATATTGGCCGTTTGCCTGCCATAAAGCTCATCAGCAATAGGTCAATAATTTAGTGGTCGGCCGGTGTATGTTTGCCCAACTTGGATTACCAAGGATAGCTCTGTTGAGGGAAAGCTGAACATAAAACCAATGAACCTGCCAAATGTAAACTGAGAATTGCTATTCAGTGTAGGCTCACTGACAGGACACAGCTTAGAAGAAGATGACATGATGGTAAGGAGGAGGCTGAACATCCTATGTATCCAGGAGACAAGATGGAAGACCAGTGCAGCACAGAAACTTGGAGTGGGATCCAGAGTCCACAATTCAGGAGGAGGATAGGCTAGACATCATGCTATCCCAAACAGAACCAAGACACTATCCTTCAAAAAAAGAAAGCCAAATTGGTGGTTCCCCTGCAATAAACAAACTGTACAACAGAAGGAAGAAACTGTTGCAAAAGAGAGAAAAATCCCATGAGTGGAGGAGCTCCCTGGTCAGCCTCAGTAATAAGCTGAGATCCCTTGTAAGAGCCTCCAAAGCTAGCTACGAAAACAAAATCACCACTAATTCCAAGGACAACCACAAAACATTCTATAGCTATGTCAAGAATATCAATGGCAACACCCATATCTGCTCTGAGTTACAGCACAAAGGCATGAAAATTACAGAATCAACTGATATTGCCAACATCCTGGCAGATAGGTTCATTGCTAACTTTACCCCCCTCTCACCCCCTAAATGGCCCATATCTATACATAAAGAATGCAGAGTCCCTGTAACCACAACAACGCAGGTAAAATCTGCACTCTCTAAAGCCAAAAACACAGCATCCATGGGACCGGACAACATCCCAGGCTGCATTTTACACGAACTTCAGAACGAACTGGCTCCCCACTTAAGCACTATGTTCAATAATAGCCTCACATCAGGCTCTGTGCCCACTGAATGGCACACAGCAACAGTTATCCCACTCCACAAAGGGGGAGCCACCACTGATCCCGGGAACTATCGACCTATTAGCCTGATGAGCCTGGTCTGCAAGGCCATGGAACGTATCATCATGGAACTCATAAACAAAGACATTGGTAACCTCCATACTCTGGATCCCACCCAGTTCGGGTTTGTGAAAGGCAGATCATGCCTCCTGAATCTGATCGACTTCTTTGAGGCAGTCACCAACACAGTAGAGGAGGGTAAGGTGGTTCACACAGCCTATCTTGACCTTGCCAAGGCATTCAACACCATCCCCCATTCTGGAATTATAGCTAAACTCAGTAAACTAGGTATAAATCCCTAAGTCACAAGAGGGGTTGCCAACTGGCTCACTGACAGAACCCACACTGTAAATGTTGCAGACTACAAATATGACCTCAAAGCAGTGTCAAGTGGAGTACCACAGGTTTCCGTCCTGGGTCCTCTCCTGTTTGGTATCTACTTCTCTGAAGTACAGGCTAACACAGAAGGCCTCTGGCTAACAAAGTCTGCAGATGACTACAAACTAGGAGCCATAGTCAAGTCCCCAAATGATGTGGACATCCTACAGAAGGGCCTCGCTGAGACAGATGCCTGGTGTCAGAGCCATGGCCTCAAACTCAATGCCAAAAAGTGCAGTGTCATCCCCTTTGGTAAAATCTCTGTACCCATGAACTACCACATAGGCAGCAACCTACTTAACACTGAATGTGTGACAGGAGACCTTGGGACCCAGGTGGAGTCTCTCCTTTGATAGTCACATCACCACAGTAGTCAGGAAGTCCTTCTACATGGCACACCTCATCATAAAAGGGTTCTCATCCAGGAAAAAAGAGGTAATTGTTCCTCTCTACTCGACACTCATTAGACCCATTATAGAGTACAACGCCCCTTTTGGAATGTACCTCACACAACATCTGCAGCAGCTGGAAAGGCCACAGAAGTACCTTATAAAGAGGATTACTGACCTCAAACAAATGCCCTACACTGACCGCCTCAAAAACCTCCAGCTTTACTCCGTAGCATATCGCCTACTCCACGGTGATCTCCGCCTAACATAAAGCTATGTCAAACCCAGAGCTGTTGGACATGCTACTCCTAAAGGAATCCCAATCCCTCCGAGCTACACACTCTAGGGACATAAACCTTGTCACCACAATAAACAGGACATGCTGGAGGGATAGATTCCTGTCCCAGAGACTTCCCATACCCTGGAACAGACTACCCATCTATGTCAAGCAAAGTTCTTCATTAGCACTCTTTAAGAAAAATGTTGATGAGTGGATGGAAAACAGGAAATACACCCCGGGGATCACTTCTGTGTCTCTGCTCGACAGTGGCACAGGAAAATAGCTTTCTTGGGTGGTGTAAGCTAGGGAACCTTGTTGGCTAGGCTTACACAGGCCCTTGGGCCAACAGCCTAGTACCTACCTATGAACCTATGAAATGTGCTGAGAGAAAGGCTTCAGATGGCAGTGAGGGATATAGGTTCATAGGTAGGTACTAGGGAATCTGCCCAAAGGCATTTATAAGCCTAGCAGGAATATGTTGGCTTTCGCCGTCCCCTTAGATTAGTTCCCTGTGCCTCTGTCCAGCAGAGCCATTGAAGTGATCCCTGGGGTAAACTTTGTTTCCCATCCACTTGTCAATGTTCATCTTGAAGAGGGTTAGCGAGGAGCTCTGCCTAATGTAGATTGGAATCTTGATCCAGAGCATGAGAAGTCTCTGGGACAGGAATCTATCCCTCCAGCACGTCCTATTCACTGTTGTGGTTTGCTTTAGATCCCTGGGAGTGTGTGGCTCAAGGGGATATAGTTTTCTTTAGGTGGAGCATGTCCATCAATTCTGGGTTGGACATGGCCTTGTATGTCAGGCAGAAATCACCTCTGAGTAGGCGGTATGCAACCGAGTGCAGCTGGAGTTTCTTCAATCAAGCTGTATAGGCCATCTGCCTGATGCCAGTGATCCACTTGGTGAGGTACTTCTGTGGTCTTTCCAGTTGTTGCAGGTCACTGTATGGAGCATTGTACTCTATGATGGGTCTGATGAGTGATGCATAGAGGGATCCAATGACATCTTTCAATCTGGATGCAAACCCTTTTGTGATTAGGTGGGCCACATAGAAGGATTTTCTAACCACTCTGGCAATATAATTATCAAAGGAGAGGTTACTATCTACTTGGGTCCCCAGATCCCCTATTATGTCTTCCGTATTTAGAGGGCTACCACCTATGTGGTAGTTTGTGGGTACTTTGTTTTTTCCAAAGGGGATGACTATGCACTTTTTGGCATTTAGCTTGAGGCTATGGTTTTGACACTAGGTATCTGTCTCAGCGAGACCCTTTTGGAGGATGTCTGTGTCAGCTGGAGAGTCAGTTATAGCCCCTAGTTTGCAGTCGTCTGCAAACGTGGTCAACCATAGTCCTCCTGTGCTTGCCTATACCTCTGAAAAGTATATGCCGAACAGGGGTGGTCCTAGAATGGAGCCCTGGGGAATGCCACTTGTAACCGGTTTAGAGTCACACCTAGCTCCCGCAACTCTTACCATGTGGGTTCTGTCCGTGAGTCAGTTGGCAACCCATTTCATAACATAGAGATTTATGTGCAGGCTGGTGAGCTTGTCTATAATACCTGAGTGGGGAATGGTGTTGAAGGCCTTTGCAAGGTCTAGGTAGGCTGTGTGGACCACCTTTCCCTCATCTATAGCCTTGGTAACTGCGTCAAAGAAGTCCACCAGGTTTAGATGGCACAATCTGCCCTTAACAAAGCCGAACTGGGTAGGGTCCAGTGTTTGGAGGTTCCCAGTGTCTCTGTTAATGAGATCCATGATGATGTGCTCCATAGCTTTGAAGACCAAGCAAGTCAGGCTTATAGGGCGATAGTTCCCAGCGTCCATTGTGGCTCCACCTTTGTGGAGTGGAATAACCGTTGTTGTGCACCACTCTGTGGGCACATAGCCTGTGGAGAGGCTGAGTTTAAACAGTATGTTTAGGTGAGGGGTTAGTTCATCTTTGAGCTCATGTAGGATGCAGCCTGGGACACCATCCGGTCCCACTGATGCTGTGTTTTTGGCTTTGGAGAGGGCTGTTTTAACCTGAGTGTCTGTGATTTCAGGGGCACTACATTCTTCTGATATAGTTAAGGGCCCTTTTGGGGGTAAGAGGGGGGTGAAGTTTGCACTGAACCAGTCTACCAGGATGTTGGCTATATCGGTCGGTTCAATGTATTTTTTGCCATTCTCCACTAACTCCGGGCAGATCTGAGAATTGCCACTTAGATTCTTGACATAGCTAAAGAATGCCTTGTGGTTATCTTAGAGGAGTCCATGGCAATTTTTCTTTCAAAGATAGCCTTGGATGATTTTTATGAGGGAATGTAGTTTCTTGCAGATACTAATCAGGGATGCCTTCCCTTCTTGGGATTTTACTTTTTTCTGTACTAGTTTCATCCTTCTATTGTATAGCTTGTTTATGGCAGGGGTCCATCAGACTGGTTTCCTTTTCTTCGAGGAGTAAGTCTTGGTTTTGTTTGGGATAGCACGATCCATGCATTCAAAGTATTTTTTGCCATTCTCCACTAACTCCGGGCAGATCTGAGAATTGCTACTTAGATTCTTGACATAGCTAAAGAATGCCTTGCGGTTATCTTAGAGGAGTCCATGGCAATTTTTCTTTCAAAGATAGCCTTGGATGATTTTTATGAGGGAATGTAGTTTCTTGCAGATACTAATCAGGGATGCCTTCCCTTCTTGGGATTTTACTTTTTTCTGTACTAGTTTCATCCTTCTATTGTATAGCTTGTTTATGGCAGGGGTCCATCAGACTGGTTTCCTTTTCTTCGAGGAGTAAGTCTTGGTTTTGTTTGGGATAGCACGATCCATGCATTCTTGTTGGTGCCCATCGAGTGCATTAGTAAAGGATTTTGCAGCTTGGACAGCGTTACCCTTTAGCATGGTGACTTTATAATTTCCCACTTCGGTCTTAAGTAATGTGAAGTTTGCTTTTGAAAAGTTTTTCACGGTGGTTTCTTTGACCGGGGGTGGTGGCAGAATGTGGATATCCAGAGTGATTAGTTTATGGTCAGATCTAACAAGCGAGGGGTTGACCTCCGGTGTGGAACACCAGTCACCCATGCTGGTGATGACCAGGTCCAATATGTTGTCACCTCTGGTGGGGTTGTTGACCTGTTGATCCAGGGTGCTTGAGTTCATAGATTCTATGAAATGTTGGGCAAGGGAGTTTGTACTTGAGTAGTTCTCCCAGTTAATGTTTGGGTAATTGAAATCACCCGACATCAGGGTGTTTGGTAGGACTTTTATGTTTCCCAGTGTTTCCAGGAATGCGGAGTGGGGGTCCTGGGACATGGTGGGTGATCTGTAGCAAGCTATAATTTGAATAACAGTTTTGCCCATTGTTAGTGACACACTTATGACAATCAGATTCCGGTGTAAAGATAGGCTGAGATTATGAATACTGCCTTGTGCCCCACAGCAGGCTCCAGTGTAAAGATAGGCTGAGATTATGAATACTGCCCTGTGCCCCACAACAGGCTCCAGTGTAAAGATAGACTGAGATTATGAATACTGCCCTGTGCCCCACAGCAGGCTCCAGTGTAAAGATAGGCTGAGATTACGAATACTGCCCTGTGACCCACAGCAGGGTTGTAACAGTGAGGAAAAGAGTACATTCAGACATCAGGTACAGAACCTACTAGATAAAGCAGGACAACATGAGCTGGTGCTAATAATGGGTGACTTGAATGTATATATGGTGACAGACAGAAGAGGATATGAGGACTGCATGGCTCCACATGGGTGGGGCAACAGGAAGAAGGGAGTTGCCATTTTAAACTTCTATCTGGCAAATGGCTTTATAGAAGCTAACACATGGTTCATAAAGAGTGACAGTCACAAGTTTACATACAAGAGTGGAAAATATGCAACTCATGCAGACATCCCCTATAAATTACAGGGTACCAGGGTATAATCAATGATTGCAAAGTCATCCCCAGTTAAACAGTCAGACTATAGCACAAACCACTGGTTGTCAGAATCAACTGCAAGCAGTGGTCAAACAGGGCAATCTGGAAATGGTTCACATCCCAGACCCGCCTTGTAAATGCTTCATCTCACAAGCCCCTGCTTACACTTATAAAGGGTATCAGAAGTTGTCAGAGCATGGCAAGGCTTAAAAGGGCCCTTGTGTTCATAAGCCTAGTAAACACCTATGAATGCCAAAAAACTGAAGTCAGTGGAGACACACAAGTAAAGAATATCTCCCAATCACCCTCAAAGGCATAGGATAAGACATGGCATGGGCATTCTTTTCACAACAGCCATTTGTGAATGTAATACAGAAAAAAAGTAAAGAATAACTCCCAATCACCCTCAGAGGCACAGGATAAGACATGGCAGGGACATTCACTTCACAACAGCCATCTGTGAATGTAATACAGAAAAAAAAGTAAAAAACTTCAATGCAACAGATGTTAAGTTATAATGACCACCTGCTAGGGCTTTGGGGATGATAAACTTTTTCTATGAAAGGTTAGAAAATGACTTAGTGCTATCAAACTTAGCTGCGTCTATTGTCTGATACATCAATTCAGTTTAATGAATGCTGACTTTAATAAGCCATGTAATGTTTGACTGAAAATGATTTTTCCATAAGTGATTCATAGAGATCATGATTGAAGCCCTTGATCATACATTCTAGATCCTTTGTACTTAATTTCTTGCAGGTGGTGATATCATTTAACATCTGCTTCATTGTTCTAACATAGCAATCACAGTCTAGAAGCACAATTCCACCTCCTTTATCTGCTGGTTTAATTAGTAGATATAATACTAAATAGTATTAACCATCCAGCAGATGATAAAATCAAGGATATTGTAGGGGAACATCCTAGTTTCTGTTATAAGAACAAGAAATACCTCAAACAACTCCTCTGTTAGAAAGATGGTTATACTCAAACAGCTATCTCAAACAGAAAAAGGTACTTTTAGATGCAATCACTGCAAAGCCTGCTCTACAATAGATAGCAGTAATCTGTTTGTGCATCCAGTCTCACAAAAGCAGTATAAGTTTGATGTTTTTGCTCATTGCAATACGCAAAATATAATCTATTTGGCCACATGTTTGAATTGTGATGCCTTCTATGTAGGCAAAATTAACCAACAACTAAAGGATCACATCCTAAGACATCTACGTGATATAAGGAATGGTGATCCTAGGAATGCATTGTCAATACATGTGGCCACCTTCCCGAATCATAGCTTTAAGTTTAAAGTGATCGAGTCTATTAAACCCACAGTAAGGAAAGGAGATATCGTTAATCGTACAGAGCTTAAGGAAACTGAGTGGATTGTGAATATGAGAGCTCATTGCCCCATGGGGCTGAACAATATTGTTCCCCTAAGACCAATCCTTAAAGCCAGGAATCTAAGTGTCTACTGACACATGTGTTTATGTGTTCTATTATTTTGTCTGACCTCCTTATCCCCTACGCACTTCCCCTTTTCATACCCCCTTACTTTCCTTTCCTTCTTCATTCCATTTCCCCATCCCCCCTCTTTTTTTTCCACTTTTCCTCTTACTATGTTTCTTGTTCATTACCTAGTGATGTAGAGCCAAGGTACCAGTGGGTTGTTTGATGTTCTTGTTGCAGTATTATTCTTGCTTTTGATTTTTCTCCCCAGAAAGATGCTTACCTTCATGATCTGATTAGGTTATTTAAGGTTTAGTATAGATTATTTAACTTTTATGCAGCCATATGGTGTCTAAATAGCTGTGTTCTGCATAAGGTAATGAATGTTTTATTTCTATTTTTATTTCTAATGTTGATTACATTTTGAAGGTTGTACATTGCAGTGGAAGTCTGTTCGTGTCCACTCTTATGGCATGATTGCGTTCTTGCATATTTTCTGAAGTCATTTTTTATGTTTCATGCCTTAATGCTATGGATCCTATTGAAGAATACGAATCTTTATATATTCTTTAGATGTGATAGTTAATATTTTTATATATCGAATGTTGTCTAATGCTGACGATATACTGAATTTGATCACTAGTATGGCGTATTTTAGGATGATGGGTCTAGAAATAGTGGTACATGCAGTTTTTCCTGCATAATATTCTTTATGTTTTTTATTAATATTGTGACTGAACTTTACTGTATCTATTAAAAACTGTATAGTATCTGCTAGTATTGTAAATGTTGGGACATCCGTAATAGGATAGTGTTTTGTTGCAACAGTTTGATGAATTTCTCGGGTAGATTTTATATTTTATTTTTGGAGTCTAGTTGTTTACACTTCACATTATATTCATTTATTTTATTTTCTGGTAAGGTAGTGCTAAGTGGTTTCATTATTTAAAAGTTTGCTATGCTCCTGATTTTTTATTATCATTTTTGTTCCTTATTTTAATTTGGAAATAGCAACCTTTGATTTGTGTCTGTATTTTTTTTCTTGAATTCTTGAAATGTTTATGTTTCTTATATCAGTAGGTAGCTGGCTGCATGTTGCTGGTTCTATGCTAAACAGGGCTTTTTCTCCTATGGCTAGTTTATATCTAGTTCTGGTCAATGTGAGTGCACTTTCCTGTGTGTTCCTTAGGGAGTAACTTTGTTCCCTGATTTGGAGTTCATGTTTGAACAAAGGGCAGTATCCACATCTTAGAATTTTAAAGATTAGTATATTAAGAAGGGTTATATATAATTAATATATACTTGGAATTAAACATTTCAGTTTCAAATGCCCCAGAATAGGGAAACTTTTAATACATATTTTGCTCTTATAAACTTAGAAAATTGATACAATAGCAGGTTTTGCATTAGCATAAATTTTCTTAAGGGTATGAATTCTGAAACTCAAATGTCTGTCATTATTTTCTAACTTCAGTCTTTAATTATTTGTCAATACTTTTGCTAGTCAACCACAGTGTTATGAAAAATGGGCCACAAATATGAGGCAAAAATCTGTAAAGTTGAGAGGTTTTGTTTGTGTGTGTGTGAAAAAAACTCCTCATAAACACTGCATTAAATAACAAGATGCCTTAAACCAGATAAGTTGACTGGAAGTAAGGAAGCATAGCTACAGTATACAGTACTATGCTTAAGATTTTGTTTTATTTGGAAGTGTTCCTAAATTGTTTTATATGTAAAGAAAAGCAAAATAAGTAATAGACTGAAGCAAACATTTGCCTAAGTGACATTTAATAAGAACCATATGTACGTGTTTCAACTTGCATACAAATCTAATTTAAGGACAGACCAAAAAAAACAGATCTTGTCCTTAACCCGGGGACTGCCTGTAAACAAGCAGAGTGTACTGTAAAATATTTACATTCGTTTAAAGCAGACCAACCTTCCATAATTCTGTGACAATGAAATAGAAGTGGAAAGGAGAGATGGATAATGTGACTAAAGCTTACGAAATTAGTTTTGCTTCAGTCTTTATGTCTGCACAAAGTGCTCCTCTTAGCACCACATTGTAGGAAGAAAGGACTCCTTGTATAGTTCATATCAGGTTACGTGTACTGGCAACATATTCAATATGACTGAATTTTTAGCCCTGTTGTTCCTACTACACATGCATTTCAGCATGTGGACACTAAAACAGGAACAAAGGCATTGAAAAGTAGGTACATCCAACTAAAAATCTGGACATCTGATTAGCATCAAATTTGAATACCAAGTACACATAGTACATTTCTAGGAGGCCCATACTTCCATCACATTGAGGGATATACAATCATGCAATGCAATGGTTCATATATATCATTTTATGAGCATGGAGCAGTTTTCTTGTTTTCCTAACCTCAGTTGTTTGGGCCAGTCAGTTATGCCAAATCTGTAAATTAGAACAGGAACAGTATGCTGATTTGTACCTTGAACTTTATTACCAGATGTACAAACAGTTTTCAATATTAATTTTAAATAAGATAAAAAATAATCCCTAGTTAGCTTTGTTCCTATTTTTCTCTAGCTGTACTTCTTGATCTAGTCACATATATTTATATACTCCCCTCAAGCCCTTACCTATCCCACTCTTCTCTCAGGATGATATTTTCCCGATGTTGGAGCTTTCCTGCTATAAATGCTGTGTGCACATATTTATCAAGACCCAATGTCATTTGTATATCATCTGAAAAAGTTTTAACATTTGCAATGTTCTTTCAGTTGCTTGTCTGACAAGCTATACTGTTTTTAAATCATCCAAGAAAGTATACGAGATACTGGGAAGTTTGTTTTTTTTTTGTCAGTAAAGCTATAACCGTAACCTAGCAAAGAATCACCCTAGCATTTCCCTCTTTGGATTTTTATCCATAGAAATGTAATTTTCCATTTATCATGATTCACTTATGAAGAGGTTTGCCATTGCTACCTGTATACTGCAATGTTTGCATAATCTTCAGTGAAGAAGTTGTGCATTTCAGTATTCAGACCCTCAGCCATAAATGAACTTTTGTTTTTACCAAGTACAGTTTGAAAACCTCGCTGACTTTATCACTGAAAGTCACTTGCAGCAAGGTATGGTGTTGCCCTTTATCCATTGCTGCGCAACAATGAAGATGGTATGAATAAAAGTTAATGGGGGGGGGTTCCTTCAAGTGGGACAGGTTCACTAAATATGGTATTTAGCAATTGTTTTTGTTATTTTGACAATCAGATAAAATACCTTTAGCAAGTAATCATGAATCCAGCCATGAGTATATCTCAACCAGCAACAAGAAGTGCAATTCTTTTCAACTTTGTTGATTTATCCATTTTTTTTCTACAGATTTCATAAACAAATATGTACATAGCCTACTATGTTGGGTCGTCATTGTTAGCCCTACATAATTTGATTTAAATTCTCCTTAACCATTCTAGCCTCAACATGTGGCTATTCCAGGAATTCTGTATACTTGACACTATACTTGTGGGCTTTCCAACTTTGTTTACTTTTCATCTATTCCTATATATATATATATATATATATATATTTTTTTTTTTTTATTTATTTATTTCCTTTTTGGCACTATAAGTTGCTGTTTAATTCTCATCTACTTCCATTCCAACTGCCTTCCAAAACTTTTCTGCTAAACTTGGCCAACATGTTGGAATTTGCCCTTTTTCCCAGTGTATTCCAGTCCCAGAGTTGGTATATTTAGTTGGGGGTGGAGGCACAACACCCCCATTAAGGTGAGTTTGATACAGTGAGGTGTATGTTCAGTTTTATTCTTTGCCAAGTGTTTTTTCCCAGTTAAATATTTTGGTGGTATGTAGTTTCGATTTGGTGACAGTTCAGTGTTGTCATCTCGATAAAAGAAAATTTAGGTAAATGAAAATACGTCTGCTCAAGTAGACCCATTTATGTATGTACATATCTATATATACGTGTGTGTGTATATATATATATATATATACACACACACACACATATATTGATATATATATCTCAATAGATATAGTGTTATACACACACACGTGTGTGTGCGTAATATCATTCTTTACATTGCATAAATTTTAGTATTTTAAAAGCCATGTTTAGTTTTCATTTCAAGTCATACAAAATGTGGGGCACTGATGTCCTTACACATAAGAGATTTCAAAGTGAATAGTATTCCAAATGTTAAGGAGCAAAAATATATTGGAGTAAGACTTGAAACCTTAATGAACTACAGCATACATACTCATATCAAACCCACCCAGGACAGATACGATATGGCCAAAATGTGTGCAAGAAAACACACAACAAATCCAAGTAACTAAAAAATAAATGACTTAAACTTGTTGTGCTTGCAGATATTACCTGACATCACTGTAACTTGTATGAAAGAGCACACTGGTTACTGATCAATAACAGAGCCACTTTTCTTCTTATACATTCATAGGTAAGTATTAGGCTATCCATAGCAAACATGTCATCTTAGACTCCTTGTCTCCATACTTTAGAACTTCAGCTATGCTTGGATATGATGCAGTCGGCAAATATGTATGCAGTCGCACAGATTAAGACCTATGCATGCAGCCAATTTTTGGGGGGGTGCAAAACTCCTTCAGAGCGAGCAGTACATGCTCTTAATCTGCACTGTTTTGATAAATCATTTGATAAGCAGGAAACATTTCTCATTTCCTTGTCCAGCTGATACTATGTTATTTGGGGCTGGTAAATCATACCAAAGCTGTAAGTTATAACAAGAAGAGTAAATGTATTTTTTTAGCTTGGATTTTAATTCTATACGTTAAGGCAGTTTTCAATATAAACTGTACTCTTCTGAAGTATTCCTTCCTAAGGTTTTCTCATTTGTCTGTTTTACTGTTGACCCTTCATCTATTCCCAAACAATACATTCCCCCCTGTTCACGTTCATTTACATTGGATTGTTGTACTAAGTTTGTACTTTCTTGATGTTTCAGTTTTCATATCCCCATCTGATGAGCTATATACTTTAATAACATCTACAAAAAGTAGATTAGATGTCTTTGCTAAAGTTTGTTTTTTGAAGTTAAACTGCAACTATACCAAAGTCTATTAAGAAAAAAAAGAGTAATAGGTTAAGGACAAGACAAAATGGCAGTGATGACACAGAATCACCCTGGAATATCCCCCTTTGAACTTTTATCCCTGACAATAATTTGTCCTCTATGAAGGCCCAGTTACAAAGTGCTTTGCCACTGTTTTACAGTCACTGCAATGTAACTGCTAAATGTAGGGTACATCTTGTACATCTGTAAGCACCCCTTTACACTGAATGTGGGATGCTGTTGAATGTTTGTTTTGTAAGCTACCCTTTTCTTACTCAGATTTTTCCAATTTTTACTTTCTCTGTTATAGCTTTATTTAAGAATAGTATAAAAAAGTAACTCAGCAGTGTACTGAATATACATATTCAATAAACTAAAGCAAAGCTTTCAGGTTAACAAACCCTTCCTCGGTTCAAATTAAAACAGTTCAATACATTTCATTTAAAAGCTCAATCTCATAAAAGCACAGCCAATCATACACCATATTCAATTAAACAATTAACATACAATTACTCATACAAAGAATATCTTATTTTAAGCAGTATTGCTTACATTCAAGAATTGGTTTAAGGCGTGTAGCTTGGCTAATACCTGTTGGGTGTTCAGCTTGTAGTCATATAATCCTCTCATATTCTTTAATTTCAAGTTTATTATTTATATCACCCCCCCCCAAATTTTATATACCATGTCAATCACCCTTAAGTTAAAAACATACATTGGGCCATTATCACTAATACATTTCGCTATGCATTTTATTCTCTGATCTATGTTCAATTATTCTGTCCTTTAGATGTCTTACTGATTTATCCATGTAAAAACTAGGACATACCTTGCAAGTTGCAAGATATATAACATTAAAGTACATGTAGCAGAACATAAGTACCCATTTTATGTAGCTGTTTAGATGTCAAGGCATATCTAGTGCCTTTATAACATAGCATTTGTTTTAAACTAGAATAATTGCGGTAAGCAAACCTAGGTTTGTTACCTACAATATTCTGTAGCTTTGGTATAGTTGTTAGTATGTCCCAGTTATCGATTATAATTTTCTTTACACCATTTGTACATCGACTATAGGTAGTGAGATATCATAATTTATTATCATAATCAAATAAAGCCATTTGTTCATTTATTGACATTTCATCAGTATAATATGGCTTAGCTTGGGTCTCTCTCATCCCTAGAATATCAGTACTCAACATTACTTAATAGTGTTTCATCATAGCCTCTATTTCTAAATTCATTAATAATTTCATTCATTTGTGCAATGCACCCAACAATAGTGGTATTTAACCTGCTGTTACGTAAAAACTGTCCTTTGACAATTCCCTTACAGATGTGTGGCAAATGCATACTCAAAGTATAAATATTTGTTTCTATGTGCAGCTTTCTTATGCATATATGTTTGTATGTCACATCCATTGAAGAATAGCTCCACATCCAAAAATACAATTCTAGTAGATGAAACAGACATAGAAAATATCAAAGTGTGCACTGCTATTCAAATATTCATCAAATTGAACTGCTTCATCCTGCCCACCCTCCCAAATAAAAAGCACATCATCTACAAATTGTTTAAAACAGGCAAACTTTTCTGAGTAACAATTTGAAGCACTGTACACAAAATGATTTTGCCATTTATCCAATACCAAATTGGAATAAGTATTCACAATAGGTGTATCCATTACAATGCCTGATATCTGGTGGTAAAATTTGTTATTGAAAAACATTTAAGAATAGATAATCCTTTGTTCCACATGACTTTCTTTTATTTGCTTTTTGTTCTGTTTCCATGTTTAATTTTTTTCTAGATGGCTACAAACCATGCATCACATCCAGTATATAACTCTTAATAGGTGTTTTGTTGTTGTTAGGAAGATTAATTCCTGCTTGTGATATAAGTCATTTTACTGTGTTAAACCTTAGTGTAAAAATGTTAATACCTTTAGCCAGAAGTTAGACACTGCATATGAACCCATGGTTTTCCACTTATGAGCTTAGTTTTCTTTTATTTCTCTGGTCATAGCTTTCTCCCATGTCCTATCTGGTCATAGCTTTCTCCCATGTCCTATCTTTTATTTTAGATCTCCCAGCTTCATTTCTTTTAACTCTCTCATCCAGTGAGAATAGTTAATATGTTAAACAGGATCTTCATAAATACCAATTTCTTCTTTTTTGTGATGTCTCTATTGCTCTTTGCTTTGCTTCTCATTTCTCTATAAATAATTTTTGTGTCATCAATGAATTCCCGATTTTCTACATTTCTTTACATTTATCTGCATGCCATTTAAGTATTGCTGCTTCCATTGACATTTTAGTTTATTACTGGAAATAGTACATGATAAATCACAGTCTCTCTTAATCCTGTGCATTGATTTTACCACAGCTAACTTTGTAAGGGTTTTAGAAGATCTGTTCCCTTTTCTGTATTCTTCTGACAGTAATGCTGCCCTTAATTGTTTTACAGTTTTCTCTCTTCACTTCTTCCAGGGTAACTTTCCTTTCTTGTGCTAACACTATTTGTTCCTAGTTCAGCTGCATGGTAGTATATCCTACTTATTTCTGCTATGATGCTTGATAATAGCCCTGTTCACCTGGTTTACCACACCTCTAACATGCTGAGTCTTATTCACTTTCTGTAATCTATTTATTTTATTGCTCTCAACATGTCTATCCATCTGTATGTTAAATCAAGCAGCTCTTCCCCTAGATCATTTTCTTTTAGGGTGAGCGCACCTTCTTTGCTCTCTATTTTCTGCTTTTTCCCATTCAGTGAAACTCTAACTGGGCTCATCACGTAGTAATACCGCCAGTCTCAGAGTATTAGCCATTTCCTGCTCTTTACTTTGCTGTGCAGTTCTAAAAGGACTTTGTGCAAGTTTCCTACAAAAGGTTCTGGCGTATCACCCTGTGGTGTATCTTCTTCAGGCACATCCTATCTGTTGTTCCTCCTCCTGGAGACTCATTGGCATATCATGTTGTGATATTACTTGTGTCAGAGTTTCCATACTAAAGCCTTCATGTTACAGATAGTCTATCACCTCACAAATTCTGTTTAATTTCTGCCACTATTCCTCTGCCAAGGGCTGTTTATAACACTGAATACAGCTCAATGACTTGTCTCTCAGTCACTTTTAGTGAAGGCATGGTGTTGCCCTTTCTCCACTGTTATGCAGCAATGGAGATGATATAAATAAAAGTTAGGGGGTGTCTCCCAAAATGAGGGGAAGAGAGGGGAGGTCTTCCTTACAGGCATGAAAAGCTTGCCCCCCCCCCCCCTGAACATCCCACCTTTGTATTCTAATTTTTATAGAGCTGCATGTTTTGTGCTGATTTTGGCTTTCTTCTCTACATAAATATACTGTATCCAATCTCATTTTCATTCCCATGTCTGTGTTTCTTTCTATAACTTTAAATCACCTCCATTTTCTGTTCCTTTCCTATTTTACTTCTGTTCCTTGCTTTTCAGTTTCTTCATGTAGGTATGTTTTTCTGATCTGGTAGATTTAAGGATGTTAAATTATCTGTAGCTTTTAATTGGTCTTCTTGCCTTTTGCAAGTCTTTTTCTTGGCACAACAGTAACAGTATATAAGCTCTTTCTTTTACTCAGCAGTGCACATTATTGTCTCTGTGCCTCTTAATTGGGTTAATAGTTTTTTGGCTTTGGTGGACTACTTCCTTCTACTACAGAGATGCTACCTTCACCCACACCTGTTAACCCTGCAGCAGAAATGTTTCAAGTCCTGGAACCAATGCATACAAGAGTGGGCACTAATTTGCCCTGTGACCCGTGTAACCATTTTTTATCTACCTTTTTCCATTATATTTAAAATGCACTCTATATATCACCGTCTTGATGGTGAGAGTTTCTAAAAACAGGCTCCACCATCTGAAGGTACTCATTAATATTAATTAATTCAGTTCCAGCAATACCACTCTCATTTTCTGGCTTATTCCATCTCTCCATTTAGATCATTTTTTTATCTCTCCAAGTCTTTCAGGTTTCTAATATCAAGACTGGAATGGACCCCATTCCTAAACCAAAGTATGATTAAAGTTCATGAATTTAGTATTGTTTCAATCTTTGCTGTTAGAAGTGCTCTTCAAAGCACCCACACTGTGTCCTGTAATGACTCCTTCTGCAATTCTTATGGGGTTACATTTATCAGTATCATATCTAAGTATGACTAAATTATTTTTTTTATTTACAATATAGGATGGCACAGTGGTAGCATTGTCACCTCACAGCAAGACGTTCTCTGGTTCAATTCCCAGCTGATGTGCCTTCTGTGCAGAGTCTGCATGTCCTCCCTGCATGCGTGTGGGTCTCCTCCAGACATCCAGAGTGTTTCTACCCAGACTTCTGCTGAAAATTGGCTTAGTTCCAAGTTGAACTTTCCCAGTATAGAAACGTTAAATAAATAAAACTCATTGCTGCTGCTGCTGCTGGAATGGT
This sequence comes from Protopterus annectens, assembly GCF_019279795.1. NCBI lineage: Eukaryota > Metazoa > Chordata > Ceratodontiformes > Protopteridae > Protopterus > Protopterus annectens. The sequence continues at coordinate 1,684,936,456 of NC_056744.1, read as the reverse complement.
CTGGGTATCTTTCTTCCACATTGCCTTTGTTTCTGCCTGCAAATCCTGGTATTGTATGACTCTGTCTCTCCACCTGTAAGACTCTGTTAGTCATTAGGTGTAGTGATTTCAATAATCAATGTTTTGTCTTCTTTTCATGGACTACTATATCTGGTTTTCTTGCATCTATTTTAGGAGCTGTTGGTAATGGATGATCCCATGTGATATAAACTTCATCATCTTCTATTATGCTTCCTGGCTCACATTTCCAGTACTTTTCAGCTACATCAGTATTATAACATTTGCACAATCCCCAATGCAACACTCTTGCCACATTATTATGCCTTTCAGTATACAGTCATTTGCCATTAGTATATCACAACAAGCAAAAAGATGTCCAACTGTTTCCAATTATGTTATACAAAACATAGATTTGTCTGTTTCTCGCACATGTTCAATGCACCTTGTAAACCAAGGTCTATACCTGCAACTATATTGATGCATTTTCCAGCATTTCTTGCAGTCTCATCTGATCCTTCACCTTATATCCTTTCTTTTGGCACATTCAATTGCTGCCTGATTTTTATCTACTTCTGGTTCGAGTTCCATTCCAACTTGATGCAGATATGCTTCTGCTAGACTAAGAAGAGAAGTAATCTTATATTTATTCTCCTCATGTTACACAATGTTCACAATGTTTGGGGCTTGTGAGGTCAGTAGACATGTATGCAGTCCCACAATTGCAGATCTAAACATGTAATCAATTTCAGGGAGGTCCATACCTCCTTTGGAATGGGGATATATAATCTTGGTATGCACTGAGTTTTACAAATCACTTGATGAGCATGGTGCAGCCTTCGTGTTTTGGTATCTAATCTATCCAGTACATCTTGGGGCCAAGCAATCAATCCAAAACTATAAGTTAGGACAGGAAGAGTAAACTGGTTTATAGCTTGGATTTTATTCCTGGATGTCAATGCTGTTTTCAGGATTAATTTAAGTCTTCTAAAGTACTCCTTACTAAGTTTTATACACATTTGTTCATGTTTTATTGCTGATCCTTCATCAATTCACAAGTATTTATACACTCCCTCTTGCTCAATTTCTTTTATATCACATTCTTGCCCTAAACTGATGTTTTCCTGTTGCTGCAGTTTTCCCTGCTTTAAAGGTTACTTTTGCACATTTATCAAGACCAAATGACATTCATCTGAAAAAGTTTTGACAACCTGCAGCTGTGCTTTCAATTCCTCATCTGATCAGCTATACAGTTTTAAATCATCAACAAAGAGAAGATGAAAATTCTTTAGACTTTGTTCTAGGAGTCACGTTATAGCCATGGCCCAAGTTGTAAAGAGGTTAATGGGTTAAGAGCAAGGCAGAATATTAACGGTGGCAGAGAGTCACTCTGGAATATCCCCCTTTGAATTTTTATCCCTTGGATAGTAATTTGTCCTTTATCATGATTTAATTGCAAAGTACTCCGTCATTGTTTCATGGTCACTGTAACATAGTCGATCAGTGTAGGATGTATCTCATACATTTTAAGCCTTCTTTTATCCATGAATATGGAATACTATCAAGTGCTTTTTTGTAGTCAGTCCATGCCATACTTAGATTCTTCCCCTTTTTACAGTTCTACACTATGACTTTATTTAACATCGGATGACCCTTTGTTCCATATGACTTTCTTTTACTGCCATTTTGTTCTACTGCCATAACTTAATTTTCTTCTAGATGACCATAAAATCTATTGGCATCAATTCCCATGTGTAGTTTATACGTTATCAGTAGGTAATTTATCACTCTATAATTTTTAGGGTAGCTTGTAGGTGCATTCTTAAGGAGGAACATTGTTTTACCTGTTGTTAGCCAGGTTGGTGTCTGTTCAAGGTGCACATATAAATAGTTCTTACTCATGGCTAAGTCTTCATGCAAAGATGTTAATACTTTTAACCAAAAGTTAGGTACTGCATCTGGGCCTGTGGTTTTAATATTAGAGGCTTTTCTTAACTTCGTTTCAATCGCTGTGGCTATTTCATCTCTTTTCATATCCTGTACCTTTAAACTTCTTATTCTCTCTTTTACTTCTTTTATCCATTCAGCATCTTTAATGTGTTCCACAGGATCTTCATAGATACTTCTCCAAAATTCATCTATTCCTTTTTTTGGCAGCCTTTCAATTCCTTTTATCATGTTTCTATAAAACTTTTTTGAGTCATCACTAAATTGCTTATTTTGTACTTTTTCTTTATACTTATCTGTATATTTTCTAAGTTTTTCCGCCTGTGTTGAAATGTATAGTTTATTTACAATAGTGCATGATAAAGCCTAGTCTGTTCTAATACTATGCATTGCTTTCATCACATCTATCTTTCCTATTTATTTATTATTTTATTTAACAGTTGTTTTAACAAGATAGTCGGCTGGCCCACTAGTGTCCATTTTCAGCAGAGTCCTGGAGAGAAAGACTCCATACATTAGGAAACACACACATTATACATAGCATTAATGGAAAAGACAGTAGAATAACACGCTATAGGTGGCTAATAGTTATATAGGATACAGAGTTGCAATACAGTTTATAACAATTTCATGGAAAAAGCATAGGTACAAAATGTTTCAGGTGTATTCATACTACTTTTTTTTTTATCTATTCCCTCTCTATATTCTTCTAACGGTGACACTTCGTATCTTAATTGCTTTACATTTTTCTCTAGTCAGTATTTCTATGATGGTATTCAATTTCCCCCCTTCCTTTGCCTCACTACCATGTGCTCTTCTAAAACTTTATCAGTTCTTAATTTAGCTGCACAGTAACATATCCTGTTTACTTCTGTTATATTGCCTGGATCTCTATGGACAGTCCTAATTACTGTGTTCATTTGTTTTATCAGACTTCTGACTTTTGGGGATTTATTGACCTTCTGCAATCTATTTCTTTCATTGATTTTAATGTATCTTTGTCCATTAAATCAGGCAACTCTTCCCTTAGTTCACTTTCTTCCAGACTGAGGGCACATACTTTGTTTTCCACTTCCTGTGGCCATTCTATAGAAAATTCTATAGCCGCTTCCTGTGGCACCTCATCTTCAATTTCATCCTGTGCCATTCATTACTTTGTCATATCGGAACTCAATGGCCTATCGCTCCTCAACATTGACTGCATCAGAGCTTCCACAGTCTCCTGTCCCTTCCCTTGCTGTCTAGCTTTAATTGAATGTTTATACTGGTTTCCTGTGGAAGACTCCAAAATATCTTGATATAGCACCTGACCAATTAGTTCCTTTTCCACTGGTTTCCCCTTAATTTGGATATCCATTACTCTATCCTGTTGTGGTGCTTTCTGCATTAGATTTTCTACACTGAATCCTTCACTTTGCAGGTGCTCCATGACCTTAATTTCTGTTTCTTTAACTTCTCCATTACTGATCTCATTTTCTACTTTTCCTCTTTGTCTTCTTTTTCGTATTGTAAGATTTCCCATATCCATATTCCTTTGCCTATATTTCTCTTCAAATATCTTTGGTGCTGCTCTTTTTGTATTGGTTAATTTTGCTTTCTCTTTGACATAAATATTACACCATATTATATCTCTTTTTCTTCCCCATGTCCATATTCCTTCATCAGATGTCTCCTGATCTTCCTGCTTCTCCTTACTTTGGGGACTCACTCCATCATGCTGTGATACAGTCTGTGTTGGACTTTCTATATTAAATCCTTCACTCCGCAGACACTCCATAACTTATACTTCTATTTCCTTAATTTCTGCTTTACTAATCTTCTTTTCCACATTCCATTTTTGTGATATTAACTTTCTTACTGTGAAATTGTCCATATCTGGATGCCTTTGCCTATATTTCTCTTCAATAACTTTGCAGCTGCTTTCTCTACATTAGTTAACTTGGCTTTCTCCTTTACATAAATATTGCACCATATCAAATCACTCTTTCTTTCCTTCCCATGTCCATATTTCTTTTTCATACTTTTCAAAAATGTCTAGGTTTTGTTGTTTACATTTTTTAACTTCCTCAGATGCTTCTTTTTCCAAACAGATGAAAGTTTCTTGATCTATATATTGTTTTTCAAAAATCTGTTGCATTAATGAACGCACATTTTTATCTGCAGCTTCTGACAATTTTTGCTGTGACAGTATTTTTCTTTCTTCTAATTTATCTCAGTCTTTTTGTATATCCTCTGTCTGTTAATTCTGGGCTTTTTGCATAACAGTAACAATGCATACTTTCTTATCCTCAATAGTCCACTCTCTCATCTGTATGCCTCTTTTTTGGCCTATCAGTTTTTCTGTGATTTTTGTGGACTACTACTTCTTTCTACAACAGGGGGCCTGACCTAACCCCACTGTAGGAATATTTCTGGATTTTGAGGACTGTACACTGTCATTTTTTCCCATCCTGGCACCAGTGTGCCTACCAGGATTGGGCACATTTTTATCCTGGCACTTGTGCACCTCACTTTTTTTTTTTACTTGCTTCTGTCCATGATATATGCTATTTAAATAAAGTCTATTATCAGTGTTGCATTGGTGAGATTTTGTGAAAAACAGGGTCTATTTTGCGAAGGTACTCACCAATTCTTGAGGATTAATTCATTTTCAGCATTACTACTCTCCTTTGCTTGCTGACTTTTCATCTGTGTGAGTACTTTCATGTTTTACTAGAGTACTACTGTGTCTGAAACACTTACTGGATTCAGGACATTTATATGGTTTCTCGCCACTGTGAACCGAGTGATGATTTCTAAGGTTTCCAGCTGTTGTGAACCCCTTATTGCATTCAGGACATTTATATGGTTTCTCCCCACTGTGAAGTGACAGATGATTTCTAAGGTTTCTAGCTGCTGTGAATCCCTTACTGCATTCAGGACATTTATATGGTTTCTCCCCACTGTGAACTGACAGATGATTTCTAAGGTTTCCAGCTGTTGTGAACCCCTTATTGCATTCAGGACATTTATATGGTTTCTCCCCACTGTGAAGTGACAGATGATTTCTAAGGGTTCTAGCTGTTGTGAATCCCTTACTGCATTCAGGACATTTATATGGTTTCTCCCCACTGTGAATTAAAAGATGATTTCTAAGGTTTCTAGCCGTTGTGAATCCCTTACTGCATTCAGGACATTTATATGGTTTCTCCCCACTGTGAGCTAACAGATGATTTCTAAGGTTTCTAGCTGTTGTGAATCCCTTACTGCATTCAGGACATTTATATGGTCTCTCCCTCATGTGAGTCCTTTCATGTATTACTAGATCCCACCTTTGTCTGAAACACTTCTTGCATTCAGGACATTTATATGGTCTCTCCCCCATGTGAGTCCTTTCATGGTGTAATAGAGAACTCCTTTGTACAAAACTCTTTTTGCATTTACAACATTTATACGGTCTCACCCCACTGTGAACTGGCAAATGAAGTCTAAGGGCTCTAGTTGTTTTGAAACCCCTATTGCATTCAGGGCATTTATATGGTTTCTCCAGCATGTGAGTCCTTTCATGTTTTACTAGATCCCCCCTTAGTCTGAAACACTTACTACATTCAGGACATTTATATGGTTTCTCCCCACTGTGAACTGACAGATGAGTTCTAAGGCTACCAGCTGTTGTGAATCCCTTACTGCATTCAGCACATTTATATGGTTTCTCCCGTTTGCCCATGTGAATCCTTTCATGTATTACTAGACCCCCCCTTAGTCTGAAACACTTACTACATTCAGGACATTTATATGGTTTCTCCCTACTGTGAAGTGACAGATGAGTTCTAAGGTTACCAGCTGTTGTGAATCCCTTACTGCATTCAGCACATTTATATGGTTTCTCCCCCTTGTCCATGTGTATCCTTTCATGTATTACTAGATCACCCCTTCGTCTGAAACACTTACTGCATTCAGGACATTTATATAGTTTCTCCCCACTGTGAATTGTCAAATGATTTCTAAGGTTGCTAGCTGTTATGAATCCCTTACTGCATTCAGCACATTTATATGGTTTCTCACTCTCATGAACCCTTTCATGTTGTACTAGAGCACTCCTTTGTATGAAACACTTACTGCATTCACAACATTTATACGGTCTCTCCCCGCTGTGAAGTGACAGATGAATTCTAAGGGAAGCAGTTGTTGTGAAACTCTTGCTGCATTCAGAACATTTATATGGTCTCTCCCTCTTGTGAGTCCTTTCATGTATTACTAGATTCCACCTTCGTCTGAAACACTTATTGCATTCAGGACATTTATATGGTTTCTCCTCACTGTGAATTGACAGATGATTTTTAAGGTTACCAGCTGTTATGAATCCCTTACTACATTCAGCACATTTATATGGTCTCACCCCTGTGTGGCTCCTTTCATGTATTACTAGATTCCACCTTCGTCTGAAACATTTATTGCATTCAGGACATTTATATGGTTTCTTTTCTTTGTGAGCTGACCGGCATACTAATGGACTCTGCTGTACTATAGAACTTTGGTCACATTCAGCATTCATTTTGCAGGTATATCCCGGATGAAGCTGTGCTACAGGTAGAACAGGATGCCTGTCGGAGCCCTTCAGAGTTTGAACCGAGTGCTGCAGGTTCTCTGTAGGATAACATAATAGAGATGCTCCAAGTGATGGCTGCTGACTCCGGCAACTGCTCCATTCTCCGCTCCCATAGCCTACAAACAGATTATTAGTACTGTAGCACAATGATGAAATACATGCGGTTCATTTTACGCAAAGCACACACACAGTTTTTTCCATTTTTAAAGTTAACATTTTCTGCTGTTATAAACATGAGAAAAAGAGCAAAAACAATTCAGACAATTTATAGGTTCATAGGTAGGTACTAGGCTCTTGGCCCTAGGGCCTATATAAGCCTAGCAAAAGGTACCCTGGCTTTCACCACCCAAGAAAATTATTTTCCTGTGCCACTGTTGAGCAGAGCCACAGAAGTGATCCCTAGGATGAATTGCCCATCTCCCATCCACTCATCGAAATTTTTCTTGAAGAGTGCTAATGAGGATCTTTGTTTGATATAGATAGGTAGTTTGTTCCAGAGTATGGGAAGTCTCTGGGACAGGAATCTGTCCCTCCAGCATGTTCTGTTTATTGTGGTGATGAGGTTTAGGTCCCTAGAGCATGTAGCTCATAGGGATTGGGATTTTTTTTTAAGTGGAGCATGTCTAAAAGCTCTGAGTTTGACATAGCTTTTTGTGTTAGGCAGAGATCGCCTCTGAGTAGGCGATATGCAACAGAGTAAAGCTGCAGTTTTTTGAGACTGTCTGCATAAGGCATCTCTGAGGCTGGTAATCCTCTTTGTGAGGTATTTCTGTGGTCTTGCCAGTTGTTGTAGATGTCTTGTGAGGTACATACCAAAAGGGGCATTGTACTCTATAATAGGTCTGAGTGACAAGTAGAGGGGAACAATGACCTCTTTTTTCCTGGATGAGAAACCTTTTGTGATGAGGTGTGCCACATAGAAAGATTTCTTGACTACTGTGCCAATGTGATTATCAAAGGAGAGACTACTGTCCACCTGTGTCCCAAGGTCTCTTTCACATGTTCGGTGTTAAGTAGACTACCACCTACGTGGTAGTTCATGGGTATTGAGTTTTTACCAAAAGGGTTGACAATGCACTTTTTGGCACTGAGCTTGAGGCCATGGCTTTGACACCAGGCATCTGTCTCAGCAAGGACCTTTTGTAAGATGTCCACATCTTTTGGAGTTTTGATTATGGGTCCTAGTTTGCAGTCATCTGTGAACTTAGTTAGCCAAAGACCTTCTGTGTTTGGTATCTACTTCTCTGAAGTACAGGGCAACAGGAGAGAACCCAGGACTAAACCCTGTGGTACTCCACTTGTCACTGGTCTGAAGTTGGATTTGGAGTCTGCTACTTTCACAGTATGGGTTCCGTCAGTGAGCCAGTTGGCAACCCATCTTGTGACATAGGGATTTATACCTAGTTTAGTGAGTTTATCTATAATTCCAGAGTGGGTGATGGTGTCAAAAGTCTTGGCGAGATTTAGATAGGCTGTGTGAACCACCTTACCCTCGTCTACGGCTTTGGTGACTGCTTCAAAGAAGTCTATCAGGTTTAGGAGGCATGTTCTGCCTTTTACAAACCCGAACTGGGTGGGGTCCTGAGTTTGGAGATTACCAATGTCATTGTTTATAAGTTCCACGATGATACACTCCATAGCCTTATAGACCAGGCTCGTTAGGCTAATGGGGCAGTAGTTTCCGGGGTCTGTGGTGGCTGCCCCTTTGTAGAGTGGGATAACTGTCGCTATACGCCATTCAGTGGGCACACAGCCTGAGGTGAGGCTATGATTGAACATGGTACTTAGGTGGGGTGCCAGTTCGTTCTGTAGTTCATGTAGAAAGTACAGTTTTGTACCTACCATAAATGTAGATGTTCGAGTGCTAATACAGCTGCAGTCCTTACAAATGGGTTGTCCTGCCGTCAGGCGATCTCTCAGGCGGCTGGATTCCAAAGTCCCGGCCCGGCATCGGTTGTTGTCGCTTCTTCCCTGACGTCAGTGCGCCAGGAGTATAAAGGATCCAGCCGACACCATTTTCTTCAGTGTTTCTTGCCCCAGATGTCAGGTGCCCTCAGAAGGAAGGCTAAACCTAAAAACATAGATAACAATCCAAAAAACAACAGTAATAGTAAGCAAATACACCATAAAGAATACCCCAATTAGGTTGTATGTGGTGGTGTTAGCCCTTATGCTTGTCTCAGAGGGGTAGAAGGGAGGGAAACCTTGACTGCAGCTGTATTAGCACTTGAACATCTACATTTATGGTAGGTACAAAACTGTACTAGTTTCATCGTGCATACAGCTGCAGTCCTTACAAATGGGTAGAATACCATAGCTGAACAGGGGGTGGTAGGAACTAAGTGGATGAAGGAGCAGCTAACATGCCCTGCAGAACTGCAGTGGCGAAACCTGCTCTAGACCTGGAGTATAAAGGCAGGTGATAGTGTTTGGAGAAGGTATGCACAGAGCTCCAAGTGGCAGCTTCTAAGATGTCCTTTGTGGCTACCCCCCTGTAGAGGTAGCTGTGGCCCTGGTAGAGTGAGACCTAATGCTGGAAGGTACAGGTTTTCCATGAAAAGAGTAGCAAACGCGGATGCAATGGGCAATCCATTTGGAGATAGTTTGTTTGGAAATGGCTTTGCCCTAAACTCCTGCTGCATAGGACACAAAGAGTTGCTCAGTTTTTCTGAAGGACTTTGTTCTGTCCAAATAGTAACTCAGCTGCCTGTGAATATCCAAAGTGTGTAGAAGCCTCTCACCCTTGTTTTGAGGGTTAGGGTAGAAGGTAGGTAATTGGATAGCTTGATTCAGAGATACCTTGGATACTACCTTTGGCATGAAGGACGGGTTGGTTCGTAATGACACTCTGTCCTGATGGAAGACGAGGAAAGGCTGCACAGCCATGAGGGCTTGTAATTCTGAAACCCTTCATGCTGAAGTGATGGCTAGTAGAAAGGCTGTCTTCCAGGATAAGTACTGTAGTTCTGAAGAGGCCGCTGGCTCAAAAGGGTGCAAGGTCAACTTTTCTAGTATGAAATTAAGATCCCATGCAGGTACTGGTGGTTTTCTGGGAGGGTTAATGTTCTTAGCCCCTCTAAGAAACTGCCTTAGTAAAGGATGTGAGAATAAAGGAGGGTTAGTTGCATATTCTGCAGAGATTGCTGAAGCATGAATCTTGATTGAAGAGTATGAAGGGCCACTGTTGAGCATTTCAGCCAGATATTCTAATATTTGTGAAATATTGAGTTTTTTCGGATCTTGGCACTTTTTCTCATTCCAAACACAGAACCGCTTCCATTTGGCATAGTAGGCCTTTCTAGTAGATTGTCTTCTGGCCTCCAAAATAATCTCCCTGACCTTCTCGGAAAGTAGAGCCTGTTGTGCTTTCAAGGAATGTTCCAGGCTGCTAGTTTCAGTGACTTCAGTTGCGTGTGTAGAGTTTTGAAGTTGTGTTGGGTCAACAGAAGAGGCCATAGTGGCAAAATCCATGGAGGTGAAGGCATCATTCTTTTCAGGAGTGGGTACCAATGTTGCCTTGGCCAGTCCCGAGCAATTAGAATCAGTTTTGGTCTGTCTGTTCTGATCTTCAGTAAAACTTTGGTCAGTAAAGGAAGAGGAGGGAAGGCATAAGCTGTCAATGCCCTCCAGCTGAATGAGAGGGAGTCCACTTTCCATGCTTGTGGATGGAATGTCCTGCTGCAACACTTTTCCAACTGGTGGTTCTTGTGGGAGGCAAAAGATCTATGTCTGGCCTTCCCCATACTGGAGTTATTTGTGTGAAAATTTCTGGATGTAGTTTCCATTCGTGTGGATCTATCACGTTTCTGCTTAGACTGTCTGCCAGTGTATTGTCCTTGCCAGGTACAAACTGAGCTTGTAGTTCGATGTTTAGATCCAAGGTCATGTTCCAAAGAGACATTGTCAGCCTGTATAGGGGGTATGAATGAGTTCCTACCAGTTTGTTTATGTACCACATTACAGTGGTGTTGTCTGTCCTTATTAATAGTTGGCCTGGATGCAAAAATTCCTTGAAGGCCTTGACTGCATGTATTACTGCCAGCATTTCTTTTTGATTGATATGAAGGTGCTTTTCTTTTTGAGACCAGTTGCCTTGAATGCACCGATTTGCCATGTGCGCCCCCCAGGCATAGTCCGAGGCGTCTGTTGTGATGGTCTGACTTGTTTGAGGCTTGCAAAAGGGTAGGCCTGTGTTTGTCTGGCATGCTTGAGCCCACAACAGAAATTCCTTTTGAAGACATGGAATGAGTGGTATTATTGTTTCCAAGCTGTGATTGTGTTGAGACCATAGATTTTTTAGGTACCATTGTAGTTTCCTCATATGCAACTTTGCAAATGGGATTAAAAGAATGCAAGATGCCATGAACCCCAGAGCCTGCAGGATTTTCCTTGCAGTGAGTCTGGTGAGTGTTGCCAGTTTTTTGAAGTCATTTGTTAGTTGCCCTTGTTTGTCTGGCGTAAGATAAGCCATCTGGGTGTTTGTATCCAAGTTGGCACCCAGGAAGGTAGTTACTTGGGATGGTGTTAGTCTTGATTTCTTTTTGTTGACTGTGTATCCCAGTGAATTTAACAGCCTTATTACATACTTCAGATGCTTCAACAGGATGTGCTTGCTGTCCGCTTGAATCAGGCAATCGTCCAAGTAAGGGTATATTTGTATCCCTTGTAGTCTGCAGTATGCAATTACTGAAGCCAGGCATTTCGTGAATACTCTGGGCGCAGTAGATAAACCAAAGGGCAATGCAGAGAATTGATAATGTGATGAACCTGCAAGAAATCTGAGGTATCTTCTGCAATCTTGCCTGATAGGGACATGCAGGTATGCCTCCTTGAGGTCCAAAGTTACCAGCCAAGACTCCTTGCCCAGCATGGGAAGAAGCTGCTGTAATGTTAGCATCTTGAATTTTGGTACCATCAGGAAGGTATTCAGTATGGATAGGTCCAGAATGGGTCTCCAGTTTTTTTCCTTTCTTGGAACCAGGAATAGTCTTGAATAAAAACCTTGACCTTGTTCTGGAATAGGTACCTGTTGTATAGCTTTCATATGCATTAGCTTTGAGATTTTTTTTTGTGCCTGTGCCCTTTGATTTTGTGGCAGGTTTGGCATGCCTTGTCCCTTTGGGAGGCTGTGAAAGTGGAATCTGTAGCCTCTGTCTATAATGTCCAGTATCCATTTGTCCTTTGTGATAATATGCCAGTTTTTTGAAAATAAAGCTAGTTTGCCGCCTAGAGGTGCTTCCAACTGAGCCCTGGTTGGTGGATAAAGTGGCAAGTCGTTGTGTTTGTCTTCGTGGTGCACTTGAACCTTCATCACCACTTCTTTTATTGGGCGATTGCCATTGTCGTCCTCTGTAAGAACCCTGTGACTGGCCTCTACCTCTGGGGCGTCTGTACCTTCCCCTTTGGTATCTGTCTGTGGCTGGAAAGGACCAATTCTTTGAAGGCCAATTCCAACTGAAGCATGGAGGGTGTACTTGCAGGAATTCTCTTACAGTTTGCATTGATTTTGCCTTGTCCTCCATTTTCTTTAATACTTCCTCTGCCTTAGCACCAAACAAAACATCCTTCTGCAAAGGTGCATCCAACAATTTAGCTTTGACATGATCTGGCAAGGTTTGCTCTTTTAGCCAAGCGTGCCTACGTATTACTGACCCTGTTACAGCTGCTCTGCATGAGGCCTCCAAAGCATCATAACCACATTGCAAAGTATGTTTACTCACTTGTTCTGTGTTATGTATCAGATCCTGCAACTCTTTTAAATCAGGTTGTTCAGGGGATGATAATTTACTTCTCAAATTAGACAAAAGTGACTGCTGGTACTTTAACATGTGAAACTGGCAGTTTAATGCTCTCATGGACAGGGTGGCTGAAGTGTATACTTTTTTACCCCACCTTTCAAGAGCTCTGGAATCCCTTTCCGAGGGTAGTGGATTCTTAGCAGTAGAGGCCTTAACCCCTTTAGGCCCTTGAGAAATGGTTTCTGGGTCAGCTGTATGGCCCTTGTAAAGAAACTGGTGAGAATCAGGGACCCTGTAGTACCTATCAGGCTTAACAGGGGCTGGAGGTAAGGAATCAGGGGAGAGAGACAAGACTCAGAGTATACATCATCTAGGATATCCAGAACAGGAGGTACAGCCAGAGGTCTGTATTGTGGTAATAAGAGAACATCCCTTAGTCTCTTCTTAGAGTCTGAATAGTCTTGGCCTTCCCAATGGAAGTGTTCTCTCAACGTGCGTAAGGTTTCCCCAAATGAGAAATCTTCAGGAGGAGAGACAGAAGGAATGGATTCCTCTGCATCCAAGTCCTCATAAGGAGAGAAGGATTGTTCCTGGTAATCTGAATGCTCTGAAATGACAGAGGTCTGGTCTGAAGACAGGGATTCTTCCTCTACTCTAGGCCTTTTATCTGGTGGTGGGTGAGAACCCCTGATGAGAGTAATTAGGTCCTCAGCCATTTTAAGCATCTGCTTTTTAGGTGTAGGCCCCAGAGAGGGTGTCTTAGATGGCTGTTTTCTAGAGTGATTGGCAGCCTTGGCCCTGGTGAAGGCCTTAATAGAGAACGTAGATGGAGGTCTGAAGACACCACGAGAAGAGGAAGATTTTTCCACTGTCTGAGCGTCGGTTTCAAAACAGGCTTCGGTATCATCAGGTAAATGTTGGGCCGACACACCACCAGCCTCGGTTACCGAAGGTACCGTAGAAGGGATGTCGTCGGTAGGCAGGGGCTGCGTAGTCACCTCACTGCGAACCGGGACACTCTAGGTCGGCTTAAGCGTGGTGTTGGTAGAGGCCGTGTGTCGGTCCTTGTCCTTGCATTTTTTAGGTACATGTGTAGTCTGCATTTCCAACAACATCGTATAGTTAAATTTTTCGCCAAAAAGATTTTCTGCGAACTCCGCCCGATGCTTTATAGTGCGCTTACTAAAAGAAGCACAAAAGCGGCAGGCCGAGGCGTCGTGGTCTGGGCCTAGGCAGGGTATGCAGAGGGAATGGAAATCCCTATGAAGTATTTGCTTCCCACAAGAAATACAATTATTGACTAACTGTTTTAACTGACATCGGTCCGAGGCAAAAAAGGTTCCCCAACGGGGTACTTAGCTTTTAGACGACTTTGTTATCTGAAAATTCGTTATTTCAGGAGCTGGCCGACCGGCACTTGCGAACTGCTTCTGTTTTGGGCACCGCGCGGCAAGAAAGACTGAAGAAAATGGTGTCGGCTGGATCCTTTATACCCCTGGCGCACTGACATCAGGGAAGAAGCGACAACAACCGACGCCGGACCAGGACTTTGGAATCCAGCTGACCGAGAGATCGCCTGATGGCAGGACAACCCATTTGTAAGGACTGCAGCTGTATGCACGATGAACATCACAGGCTGGGATGTCGTCAGGTCCCATGGATGCTGTGTTGTTGGATTTGGATAGTATGTTTTTTACCTGTGCAGCCGTGATTACAGGAACTTTGCATTCTTCTGGTATAGAGATGGGCCCTTTAGGGGATGACAGAGGGGTAAAGTTAGCACTGACCCTATCTGCCAGGATGTTGGCAATATCAATTGGTTCTGTATATTTAGTGCTATTGTGCTGTAACTCAGAGTAGATCTGAGTGTTGCCATTGAGATTCTTGACATAGCTATAGAATGCTTTGTGGTTGTCTTTAGAGTCAGTGGCGATTTTTTTTCATAACTAGCTTTGGAGGATTTTACGAGGGATCTCAGCTTCTTACCGAGGCTGACCAGGGAGTTTCTCCAATCATGGGATTTTACTCTTTTTTGCAACAGTTTCTTTCTTCTGTTGTAGAGTTTGTTTATGGCAGGGGACCACCAGACTGGCTTCCTTTTTTTGGAGGATAGCATCTTGGTTCTGTTAGGGATTGCACAATCCATGCACTCATGTAAGTGCTTATAAAGTGCATTTGTGTAGGATTCAGCAGTCATACCTCTATTGCCAGTCAGCATGGGTGTTGTGAAGTTTGCCACTTCTGTCTTAAGAAGCGTGAAGCTGGCTTTGGAGAAATTTTTTACTGTGGTTTCCCTAATGGGGGTGGGGGAGGGATGTGGATGTCTAGGGTGATTAGCTTGTGGTCGGATCTGACCGAGGAATTGACCTCTGGTGTGGAGCACCAGTTACCCATGTTGGTAATAACCAGGTCTAGGATATTGCTGCCCCTGGTGGGGGTGTGGATAAGTTGATCCATGGCATTGGAATTTATGAATTCCAGAAAACGTTGAGCACAAGAGTTGGTACATGAGTAGTTTTCCCAGTTAATGGTAGGGTAGTTGAAATCGCCCATTATTAGGGTGTTATATTGTACCCTAATATTTTCCAGTGTATTAAGAAATGAGGAGTGGGAATCCTGGGGCATGGTGTGGGATCTGTAGCAAGCTACAATTTGGATTGTGGTCTTGCCCAGAGTTAGCTGCACTTGGATAATCTCAGATGCATTATGCTGAGCAACTAGCCTGGAGGTGTGGATATCCTTAATGAATATGGACACGCCTCCGCCTTTAGTGTTTTAGGTGGTCAAAAGGTGTGGTATGAATTATAGCCTGGTAATGCAGGGGTACTCTCTGGAGCCTTGAACCAGGTCTCTGTCACTGCACAGATGTCGATGTTCTCCATTTTCAGGAGTGCCTCGAGAGAGTGCATTTTGAGGTTTAGACTTCTAGCATTGAGTAGCAATACCCTCAGATTCTTCTTGCCTGTACCTGTTAGAGTGGTGAATTTGTCATTTAAACCTTGCCTGAAAAAGGCACTATAGAGGTGGCTAGAGCCTTAGCCAGTATCCGGAATCCCAGGGGTGACAGGTGCAGGCCATCTCTGGCAAAGCATCGTGGCTTGTCAATCATGTCATCCTAGGCAGACAGATACTGGATACCCTTAGAATGACACCAGAAGCTTAGCCAATTGTTGAAGTCAATCATTTTGTCCTTGTACTGTGGTATCATTCTGGGTGATAGCAGGATGCTACTTAGGGCTAGGGTCATACGTGCCTGGGCTACAAGATCGGACAGCTCCTCCATGTCCCTTTCCATGTAGTCCAAGGAGGTACATCTCAGGTCATTCACACCAACATGGACAATGACAGTCATATTTGTACTTGTGGAGTGACCTGAGTGCATGTGTTATGTGGCAGATCCTGGCACCCGACAGGCAGCTGACAGTAACTTTCTCCTTATTTAGCCTAGTGAGTGGAACATCAGTGTGCCTGACTATAGAGTCACCTATGACTAGAGTGTTGGGTATTTTGTTATGCCTTATGGGCTGTGGTTGAGTGGCACATGAGTTTCTGGGCTATGTGTCATTTGGGTTCTGTTGGGGGGGGGGGGACTGCTTGTGTTTCTGCTTTGGAGGGCCCTGTTGCTTGGGCAGGTTTTTACTGAAAGCGTCCGCAAATGTAGGTGTGTGTTTTGTGTTTCTATGTGTGTGTGTTTTGGTGGTGTAGGTTTTGAGGGAGTATGTGCTGAGTGTGGTGTGGTGCAAGTGTTTACCTTCTCCTCTTGACTGTCTTCCTGTTTGGCTATATAAGTGCATCTCTCACAGGTTGTAGTGCTGGGTGGTAGGAGGAGAGGGCTGACTGTGTACTTGAGGCAATTACTGCATTGCTCCAAGATGCCCAGATTCATCAGGTAGACAGGAGAAAACACTGGGAGCTGACCCTTAGAAATGCCTGGATAGGTGCTTATTTGTTAAGTACTAGAAACTGTTTTCCTCTAGACAGTGAGGAAAGTTGAGTGCTATAGTAATTTGTAGCTTATTTAGTGCTTACAATAAGTTCTGAACAAGTGCTGAAACAAAAAACTGGCTAGTTCTAAGAAACAAAATTAAGCTAGAAGGCTTCCCTCCAACACAGAAAGGCTTGGGGGCCTAGAAGCCTACAAACAGTCCTGGACACAGCAAATCTATATCCAGGCTAGACTACGCACAGGAAAGGCAGGAAACAAGCTTAGAAAACTGTTTTTTTTTTTTTTTGTGGAGAGAAAGGAGTTGCAGAAACTAAGCTGATCAGCCTTCTCAAATGTTCTCCCTGTACTGGGTAAAATAAGGTAATGACACTAGACTGGGAGGAGGGTCCCAGATCAAATTTACACTAGGGGTCGGGCAACTGCAAAGCCACCAACTATAAAAACACCATACCAACAGGGAGAGACGGTGGGAAACAAACTGCAGACATGTTTCTCACAGCAGAAAAGCAGCAGTGAGCCAATAAATGAAAGTTTTAAACAGCTAAAGGAGCCTCTAGAAAAAGAGGTTAACTGCAACAAGTTATCAGAAACAAACAACCCAACAGATGCTTAATAAAAGTGGACAATTTCCAGTTAATACCTCACACGCAGTGAAACTAGCTAGAAAAATATACAGTACACAAAGTGCTATAAATAAAGAACAAAAATAAACCAAAAACAGAATACTTAATGTTATACATTATAATTCTGAGTTTGCTCAGTGTGAAAGTCTTCTATGGAGAGTTTTAAAAGGTACAAAAACAGTACAGAACAAAATAATTTGCAAAAATCAACAGTTTTGAATATATAACATACCATCCAATCATACCTACAGGCATAACTCTCCACTTTTCCTAATATTTATTAAAGTCATACTGTAGCTGTAGTGACGGTGACTCCCATAACACTGTTTAATCTTTTCATACAAACCTATTTATACTATGACATTTAAATGCAACATTCTACACTCTGCTGGAGTCAGAAAGTGGTCCTTTCGGATTAGCACTGGTTCCCAAAGTTCAGAAAATAGATAAACTGGCAAAATGTGTGACACATGAACAAATAAGAACAGAAGAGCAGAGCACATTAAAATTGAGTGCAACAATGTAACAACTGGTCAGAATGAAGTGCAACAATGTCTTCAATGTATGCAGATTACAGAGCATCACTTACTAATATAAATTTATACGGATACATTACATTCAGCAGCACATGAAGCTGCCATGCCCTTGATGCAAAAGGAGTTTGGAGGATGGAAATGAGTAATGTGCCTCATAATCTAACACACCGAGAGGCATATCCAGAGAAAGAAGCACTGCATAACGCCCTTAATATCACAGTGGATATTTATATGTGGTCACTGTTTTAGGAGAGAATACCCAGGCCTTGCCTGATCTATCCATGGTTCGGGTCTGGTTGTGACGTGGTCATTTAAAGGGCAACCTTTTTTTTTCATCTGGTTCATCCATCAAACTAATTCCCTATTCAAAAAAACACCACCAGAGTTTATGAGTTGCAACTACTGACCTCAAAAATTCCTTAGAAGCCATTGTAATTTCTTCATGTGAAATCTGGCTAGAGGAGCCACATATGACCTAGAAGCTCAAGAGTTTGTCTAGCAGTCAACTTTATTAAGGCGGTCACATTTTTGAAGAACGTTACAGCCTTCATTTTCTAGGTTGGGAGAAGGGCCCTGCAAGGATTCATGTTCTGTAGTGCCTAGAGAAATAGTCTTCTGATCAGGAATCAGAATGGAGTTTAGGTGACAGAGTGAAACATATGCTTTTAACTCTGCTTATATACATTTTGTAACCTAGCCTGCTTTACAGGTTTTACTGGTACATTGTTTTAATTATTATCACCTTGAATATAAAACTCAAGAGATTAAAGAATATATTAAAACTAGTGTAGAAAAGTGTCACCTTACAAATCAAACTATATAGATGTACAATGCTTTTCCACTACTGATGGGAAAAAGAGGGGAATGAAATCAGGGATACATACCTGCAAGTAAGGGGGGTAATGTGGCTTTCTGAAAATGTTTTTTTTTTTTTTTTTTTTTTTTTAACAAGATGAAGTTCCTACATGGTTAGGTCCTATGCTTGCACACCAGTTTCAGAGAGCATAACTTCATGCAACTACTTAAAAAGAAAAACTGAGAAACTTCATACAGTTTAGTCTTCTCCTGATTATGTGAAAGAAAAATGGGACAATGTTTTTTTTTTCCTGCATATGAGAAAACCTTGACGTATGGAAGAACATACAAGTAAAAGGGATCACATAACCTAGACAGAAAAATGCTAAAAGAACACTGAACTTTTCACTCATGGGGGACAGATACTTAATTCCTAGTGATGAATACTTAGGGTCTTATTTCTCTTATATCACCCATGTTTTATTATTATTATTAATAATAATAATGCGTCATCTTGCTGACACTGCAAATAAGTGTTTTGGTGCTTTGTCCATTCTTATATATACATTTGTCCATTCTTATATATACAGCTAGATATACACACAGACACTGGGGAACCATCCGAGGTCCAGCATAATAAAATGGAAATAAACAGTCAGCTACAGAGACACATTAATTTCAGTGTGAGAGTAACTTGGGGATTATCAAGGTCAGCTGGACTAGAAAAGCATGCCCACATACAATCATTTTTTTCTGATATGAAGTTCCATTTTGGTTAATTGTTGGAAATGAAAATACATTAAATAAAACTGTGAAGTGCAATACAGGTATATACATCTATGGCACATCATCTGGAAAAAAACAATGTACACAAATTTATTCTGAAAACAAAAAGCAAACGTACACTTAAAAAAAGTAAGGAATGAAAAAATAACACAAAGCTTTATATAAAAGTAAGGAATGAAAAAATAGCATAAAGCTTTATATAATAGAGAAAAGGGACTACATGTAAACGTGAAGCTTAGTTTTGTAGGTATACACTATGTAAGACAGTGAGTAGAAAATATTAATAGTACAAGTAAAGAGAAGAAAAAGTATGCAAAGCAGTTTAGGTCTGTGAGTTAAGAAGAATAAATCCTTACATAGCTTTGTACAGAACATTAAAATGGAGTCAGATGGACAGGACCACTTTTTGTGGATAATGCTAGAACTTCTCAAAATGTAAATGTTTTCAAGAACATAGCTAGGAATCAAGCCTTTAGGGCTTCTAGATTACATACTAGCAACAAGGCTTTAGATACTGCTTTAGGCACATTGCAACATGAATTACATGCACGATTTTATTCTGCTAGAGAGGTTAATTCAGCTATTGGGTAATGTGAGAGAAACTAGGTCTGGTTTAGCAATGTTAAGACTACAGTATTCAACAGGAGGTATTTTAGATCGGTGATCATTTTTTCCAGTAACACTGGGGACATTTGTGAGGTGATACGTAGGAATTGGCCTATACTCACCTCAGATAGTTCTGTCTATGAGGTTGTAGTTGTCAAATCACATTTTTGTTTCAAGAATGGTATGTTCCTTAAGAGGCAGCTTTGTTATGGTAAAAGTGGTGGCGTAAGATCTCTTTCTGATAGTTTGGGTACTTTTATGTGCAGGAATTGTATTGCATGTCAATATATTTCTGATACTAAAACATTTACACATCCATCTAAATGTTTTGTTTTTAACCCTAGGTTTTATGCGGATTGCACTAGTAAACACCTTATACATTTTGCTTCTTGCAGGAAGTGCTGTTGTTTTTATGTAGGCAAAACTATTAGGAACTACATTAGGCAGAGCCCCTCACTAACACTCTTCAAGAGAAGCCTTGAAGAGTAGATGGGTAACAAAAAATACACCCCTGGGATCACTTCATTGGCTTTGCTTGACAGAGGCTCAGTTAATTAATCAATGGGGCAGCGAAAGCCGACACACTCTGGCTAGGCTTAAAAATGCCCTCGGGCACAGAGCCTAGTACCTACCTATGAACCTATGACTTTAAAGGAACACATTTTAGAATATATTGGTTATATAAGAAATAAAGATAGTAGTGCTTTGTACAAGCATGTTCAAGTCTTTAAAGACCATTCTTTTAGTTTTTTAGTATTACAGAGGTTTTATGTTAAGAAGAAAGAGGGGTGGTGATTTGAATAGTTTTATCAAAAAGGATGAAAGTAAATGGATTATGAAATCATAGGCACATAAAAGCCCTGGACTTTATGCCTATATGCCTTTAGAGCCTTTATTAAAAGAGCATAAATTGTTACATTGATTAATGGCTTATATTATAAAGAGTTCTCTTTTTTTTCTTTGTATTTTGTTTGATAAAGAGCCAAGCTACTGGCATGAAAGCGCTAACCTTTTATTAAAGTTCTTTTATCTGAAGCAGCAGTGGTCCTGAATTGCTGTTTTGTGTTGTTGTATAATGTTAACATACTATAGGAGGGGCTAACAGACAAATGACTGATGCCAAAGCCACACATTCTACAAATCAATGCAAAATTAGTCATTATTTTGGCCTTCTACAAAGTGGAATTCTACTAATTGCAACATTGCAAACACTCCCCCTATGCTAAAACCCAGTGGAGCAAGACCATAGAACACACATAGATATCAATTTGAACTTTAAATATCAAGTGTCCACAGTGGTATGGAAAGGTTATGCCATGCACCGCATAAGTCAGACCATCGTATCCAAATCTGAGGAAGACATAACTGCACTGTACTCGAACCTCATCAGAACACTAATACAGTATAATGCTTCCTTTTGCACAAACCTCACCAGACACCTACAGCAGCTGGAGAGACCACAGCGGTTTCTCACCAAGAAAATACAGGGCCTACAAACCATGCCATGATGTATGTGGTTAGACTGAAAGCCCTGTCACTGTAATCTGTATTGTATAGGATAAGGTGACGTGCCTGGCCAACAAGCTGGTCTCTGACCCTGCTCTGATGGGAATACTGCACATACACAAATTATCTATAGCTGGTGACATCAGCAGAGTCGGATGACAGAAAGATTTTAATAGCAGTGTCCCACATGCTGGTGTAAAATATTCTATCTCTAATCTCAAGTGAGTGCACAAACACACAGACATCCCAATTGGCTGCAGTGAGGACAGAACCCCTACTTAAGTACACTGACTACAAAACTCTGTATTTAAAGTAAGCACAACAGCTCATGTCTGACTTGGACAGTGTCAGACAGCACTTTATAGGTGAGGACATCAGCAGTGTCTGGTAGGGAGAAAATGGTAAAAGCAGTGAGTCACATGCTGGTGTAAAATGTTCTATAATGTCATGGAAGTATGAACATGGTAATAGCAGTGTACTACATGCTGGTGTAAAATGCTCTCTATAATGTCAAGCAAATGCACAAACACACAGACACACATCACAGTCGACTGCAGTGAGAACAGGACCCCTACCTAATTATACAGACTACAGAATTCAGCACTATGGCAGAAGTCTGACTTTTACAAAGCTGCAGGACAACGTATAGTGTTTGACATCAGCACTGCAGGCTTAGAGAGAAAATGTTGGGAGGCTTGCATGAAATGGACAACTAACCATGTTCAACTGTCAAGATATTTTAAGTTCTGCATGTTACCAGACTGAAAAGTGTACAATGTGTAGTAATTGCTGGTTATGTTCCAATGTGCAGGTATACTTTCAGGGGCAGCTTTACAAACTGTACGCAAACAGGTGCCTACATTACTACAAGTATAAGAAACTCAATGTGTATTTTCATTTTAAAGACATGTGTGGTATATAACACACTTGTAGTAATTTATGTACAAGTATAGGTTCACAGGTAAGTACTAGGCTATCTGCCCAAGGGCATCTATAAGCCTAGCCAGAATGTGTTGGCTTTTGCCACCCCCTTAGATTAGCTCCCTGTGCCTCTATCCAGCAGAGCCATTAGTTCCCTGCACCACTGTCCAGCAGAGAGTGAATCCCGGGGTAAATTTTCTGTTTCCCATCCACCCGTCAAGGCTTCTCTTGAAGAGTGTTAGTGAGGGGCTCTGCTTGATGTATATTGGAATCCTGTTCCAACGCACGGGGAGTCTCTGGGACAGGAATCTATCCCTCCAGCTTGCCCTATTTATCATTGTGGTGAGGTTTATATCTCTAGAGCGTGTGGCTCTCCGGGATTTTTTTTTTTTTTTTTTTTTTTTTTTTTAGGTGGAGCAAGTCCATCAATTCTGGGTTGGACTTGGCCTTGTATGTCAGGCAGAGATCACCTCTGAGTAAGCGGTATGCAACTGAGTACAGCTGGAGTTTCTTGAGTCAGGCTGCATAGGGCATCTGTTTGAGGCCAGTAATCCTCTTGGTGAGGTACATTTGTGGTCTTTACAGCTGTTACAGGTGTCTTGTAAGGTACATTCCAAATGGGGCGTTGTAGTCTACGTGGGTCTAATGAATGACGAGTAGAGAGGCACAATAACCTCTTTTGTTCTAGATGCAAGCCCTTTTGTTATTAGGTGGGCCACATAGGATTTTCTAACCACCTTGGCAATATGATGACCAAAGGAGAGATTACTATCTACTTGGGTCCCCAGATCCCTTATTACATTTTCTGTATTTAAAGGATTACCACCTAAGTGGTGGTTCGCTGTTACTTTGTTTTTTCCGAAGGGGATGACCATGCACTTTTTGGCATTTAGTTTGAGGCCATGATTTTGACGCCAGGTATACGTCTCAGTGAGACCCATCTGGAGGGTGTCTGTATCAGCCAGAGAATCAATTATGGCCCCTAGTTTGCAGTCGTCTGAGAACTTGGTCAGCCATAATCCTCCTATGCTTGTCTGTACCTCTGAGAAGTATATACTGAACAGGAGTGGTCCTAGGACTGAGCCCTGGGGACGCCACTTGTAACCAGTTTAGAGTCGGACATACAGCCTGCAACACTCACCATGTGGGTTCTATCCATGAGCCAGCTGGCAACCCATCTCATGACATAGGGGTTTATGTTCAAGCTAGTGAGCTTGTCTATAATACTAGAATGGGGAATGGTGTCAAAAGCCTTTGCGAGGTCTAGGTAGGCTGTGTGGACCTCCTTTCCCTCATCTAATGCCTTGGTAACAGTCTCAAAGAAGTCTACCAGGTTTAGGAGGCATGATCTGCCCTTAAAGTCGAACTGGGAAGGGTCCAAGGTTTGGAGGTTAATGAGTTCCATGATGATGTGTTCCATAGCCTTGAAGACCAGTCTAGTCAGGCTTATAGGGCGAGAGTTCCCAGGGTTCGCTGTGGCTCCACCTTTGTGGAGTGGGATAACTGCTGCTGTGCACCACTCTG
Organism: Protopterus annectens; assembly: GCF_019279795.1. Taxonomy (NCBI): domain Eukaryota; kingdom Metazoa; phylum Chordata; order Ceratodontiformes; family Protopteridae; genus Protopterus; species Protopterus annectens. The sequence continues at coordinate 1,684,912,943 of NC_056744.1, read as the reverse complement.
TGGGTATGTAGCCCGTAGAGAGGTTGAGTTTGAACAGTGTATTTAGGTGAGGGGGTTAGTTCATTTTGAAGCTCTTGTAAGACAAAGCCTGGGACACCGTCCAGTCCCAATGAAGCTGTGTTTTTCGCTTCGGATAGGGCCGTTTTAACCTGTGTGTCACTGATTGATGGGGCCCTACATTCTTCTGGTATTGTTATGGGCCCTTTAAGGGTGAGAGGGGGATGAAGTTTGCACTACACCAGTCTGCCAAAATGTTGGCAATATCAGTTGGTTCAGTGTATTTTGTGCCATTCTGTACTAACGCAGAGCAGATCTGAATTTCCACTTAGGTTCTTGACATAGCTAAAGAACACTTTGTATTTATCTTTGGAGTCATTGGCAATTTTTCTTTTGAAACTAGCCTTGGATGATTTAATGAGGGATCATAGTTTCTTGCTGCTACTGATTAGGGATGTCTTTCCTTCTTGGGATTTTACTCTTTTCTGTACTAGTTTCCTCCTTCTGTTGTATAGCTTGTTTATGTGAGGGGTCCACCAGACTGGTTTCCTTTTCTTGGAGGAGTGACTCTTGGTTTTACTTGGGATAGCACGATCCATGCATTCCTGCAGATGCACAGAGTGCCTTTGTAAACATTTCAGCAGCTTGGACAGCATTGTCCTTCAGTATGGGGGCTGTGAACCTTTCCACTTCAGTCTTAAGTAATGTGAAGTTTGCTTTTGAAAAGGTTTCATGGTGGTTTCCTTGATTGGGGGTGGGGGCGGAATGTGGATATCCAGAGTGATTAGTCTATGGTCTGATCTAACCAATGAGGGATTTACCTCCAGTATGGAATACCGGTCGCTCATGTTGGTGATGACCAGGTCCAATATGTCATTCCCTCTGGTGGGGGTGTTGACCAGTTGATCCAGGGCGTTCGAGTTTATAAATTCTAGGAAGCATTGGGCAAGGGAGTTAGTACTTGAGTAGTTCTCCCAGTTTATGTTTGGGTAATTGAAATCACCCAGTATTAGGGTGTTTGGTAGGACCTTCATATTTCTCAGTGTCTCCAGAAATGCGAAATGGGGGTCCTGGGCCACTGCGGGTGATCTGTAGCAATCTACAATTTGGACTGCAGTTTTGCCTGTTGTCAGTTGCACATGGATGATCTCTGATGCATTGTGATGCGCCACTAACCTGGAGGTGTGGGTATCCTTGATGAATATGGATACACCCCCACCCTTTGTGTTTCAGTCCTGGTTCTGTGGCCGAAAGGTATGGTAAGAGTTATAGCCTAGTAGTGCTGGGATGGTCTCAGGAGCCTTAAACCAGGTTTCTGTTACTGCACAGATGTTGATGTTCTCCATACTGAGGAGTGCCTAGAGTGCGTACATTTTGAGGTTTAGACTTCTGGCGTTGAGTGGTATTACCCTCAGTTTTTGGTTTCTTGTGCTATTTATGGTGGTGGGTTTGTCTTTTGAGCCTTGCCTAAAAAAGGCACTATGGGGGCGGCAAGAGCCTTGGCTAGTATTCAAAAGCCTAAGGGTGACAGTTGCAAGCCATCTCTTGCGAAGCAACATGGCTTGTCAAGCATGTCACCCCAAGTGGACAGATACTGGATTGCCTTTGAATGACACCAGAAACTTAGCCAATTGTTGCAATTGATAATTTTTCTCTATACTGTGGCATCATTCTTGGGGAGGGCAGGATGCTACTCAGGGTCAGGGTCATACTGGCCTGGGCTACATGATCAGAGGGCTCTTCCATGTCTCTCTTCATGTAGTCCAGGGAGGTACGTCTCGGGTCATTCACACCAACATGTACAATGACAGAGTTGTATTTGTACTTGTTCTGGCGTGACCTGAGTGCTTGTGTTATGTGGCGGATCCTGGCACCCAACAGGCAGCTAACTGTAACCTTCTCATTGTCCAGCCTAGTTAGTGGGACATCAGTGTGCCTGACTATAGAGTCACCTATTACTAATGTGTTGGGTATGTTATTTTGCGTTAAGGGCTGTGATTGTGTGGCACAATGATTATGTGAAGTATGTGTTTCATGGCTGGTGGTGGGGTGTGGAGGTTGCCTGGATGTCTGCTTTGGAGGTCTCTGTTGCTTTTGCAGATTTTTATTTAGAGCCTCCGAGTATGTTTTCATGTATTCATGTGTGTTATTTGCCTGTGTTGGTTTATTAGGTCTATGTGAGACTGGTAGTGTGTTGCAAGTATTACCCTTCTCCTCTTGACTGTCAGTTCCAGTCTTGGGTTGAGAGAGCTTTGCCTCCAGTTTGGCTGTATATTTGCATCTCTCGCATATATTAGTGTTTGGAGGTAGGAAGAGAGGGCTGTCTGTGTACATGAGGCAGTTGTAACATTGCCTCAAAATGCCCAGATTCACCAGTTGGACTGGAGAGTACACCGGAAACTGCCCTTTGGACATGCCTGAATAGGTAGAGTAAGCTGTTTTTCGGATTGGCTGGTGGGGATGAATAGAGAGCCTTGTCCTTCTGGACAGTATAAGGGGGGGTCTAGTGCTACGGTTAATTAGTGCTTGCTATGAGTTATAAGCAAGTGCTTGACTGTGAAATTAATGGTTTGAGTGCTAAAATTGAAGGTTTGCCTAGTTTCAAGGGAAAAATTGAAGAGTACACTTCGTGGAGCCGAGAATATTTTAACTCTAGCTAAACGGCGCTGCCCGGTGCACAAAACTGCACAAATGCAGTTTTTATAGCAGGGAAGTGAAAGAGATAGAAATTAGCCCAAAACGGCTGATAAACTACAAACTTCTGAGCTGAAACCACTCCTCCAGGGACAGATAGGCTGCTCAAAGCTCCCCTCTCTCACAGGTGAACAGAGCAACTTCCTTCTATCCAAGTAAGGTATGGGCAACACAGGAACTTATAACTCAGCCTTGGATTAAGCAATAACATGAAAACTGGACTATACTAGTCCAGAAAGGTGGGTAAAAAGTATTTTATTTATTTTTTTAGAAGATAGAGTAGATACAATCAAAATAACACTTTAAATGCACAGAAAAAGGTATCGCACTTTAGTGTGTAGCCTACAACAGTTAAACAGATTATTTAAGTACAAAAATAACTTAATTCAAGTGCATGTAGCAAATATGTTCAATATGTAGCAATAAACTTTTTAAATCACGGATTTGCTAAAAAAAAACTGGTGTTTTAAGTGGAATTAGTAAAGACAAAAAGAAAAGCAGAAAAATGATACTTAATCACTCCAAAGTCACGCTTTTGTCTCTCTGCTGCTGTAGACTCTGCAGAACACCTGGAAGGCACTTGCTGAGCGGAATACAAGTGCAAAAACTACGCAAATGTGTTTTTTATAGCAGGGAAGTGGAAGAGATAGAAATTAACCCAAAATAGCCAACAAACTACTAACTTCTGGGCTGAAACCACTCCTCCAGGGACAGATAGGCTGCTCAAAGCTTCCCTCTCTCACAGGTGAATGGAGAAAAGTACAGTTGTGCACACTTACATAAATGTAGATGTTCGAGTGTATTCACTGCTGCAATCATTACATTTGGGTAATCCTGCTGGCAGGTTGCCCTCAGCTGGCCTGAATTCCAAAGTCCTGGGTCCTTCGCTGGCTGCTGTCACCCCTTCCCTGACGTTAGGTCATCAGGGGGTATAAAAGAATCAGACAATGCCATTTTCTTCAGTTTTTCTTGCTCCAGATGTCAGGTGCCCCCCAAAAAGGGTAGTCAAACTATATATGTATATTAAGAAATACAGAAATATAAATTTTACCTTCATCTATAAGCAAATACACCACATAGGTTGTATAAATCAGAGAAGTAAAGATAAGATACAAAAGAAAAAAAGGGGGAAGTCAGGTGGGTAACCTGGACTGCAACAGTGAATACACTCGGACATCTACATTTATGGTAAGTGTACACAACTGTACTATGTTCGTGTTTCACTCTTGCAGTCCTTACATTTGGGTAGAATCCCAAAGCTATGTTTGGGAGGCTGGAACTAGACAGCAGTAGGAGTGGCTATGAGGCCCGGCAGAACTGCAGTGGCAAAGCCTGCCCTGGATTTAGAGCAGAGTGGTAGATGATAATGCTTTGTAAAGGTGTGCACTGAACTCCAAGTAGCCGCCTCTAAAATGTCTCTGGTTGGTACTCCCCTGAGAATGGCTGCTAAGGTGGCTGCAGCTCTGGTGGAATGAGGCCTAATGCCCTTGGGCACTGGCTTGCCATGGTGTAAATAGCAGAAATGAATGCAGTGGCCTAACCACTTAAAAATAGTCTGCTTTGAGATGGGCTTTCCTTGTGATCCTGCAGCATATGCCACTAGTAATTTGTTCTGTCTTCCTGAGAACTTTGGTTCTCTCCAAGTAGAATCTAAGCTGTCTTTGTACGTCCAAAGAATGCAGAATTCTCTCCCCCTTGTTCTGTGAATTTGGGTAAAATGTTGGCAGATGGATGGCCTGGTTAAGAGCCACACTGGACACTACGTTAGGCATAAATGTTGGGTTTGTCCTCAGGGAGACTCTGTCTGGATGAAAAATGATGAAAGGTTCTACAGCCATGAGCACCTGTAGCTCTGAAACTCGTCTTGCAGAAGTAATTGCTAGGAGCAGAGCTGTTTTCCAAGATAAAAATTTCATATCAGCAGTAGCAGCTGGCTCAAAAGGAGGCAAGGTGAGCTTTTCCAAGACATAGTTGAGGTCCCATGCAGGTATTGGCAGTCTCTTTGAAGGTCTTAAGTTTATAGCTCCTCTTAGGTACTGCCTTAATAAAGGATGAGAACAAAGTGGTGGCTCTGTATTGTAATGAGCGGAAATGGCAGAGGCATGAATTTTAACTGATGAAAAAGATAGGCCTTTGTCCAGCATCTCAGTTAAGTAATGCAAAATCTGAGGAATATTTGGTACCGCTGTATCAGTTCCTTGTGCCTGGCACAGAATCTCTTCCATTTTCCAGCATAAGACTTTCTAGTACTAGGCTTCTGGCTTCCAGAATGACATCCATCACAGCTTCACTGAGAGGTGTTTTTTGTATGACTACATTATCTGCCATGCTGCCAAGTTTAATGTCCTGAGTTGGCTGTGCAGGATCTGGTTGTTTTGCTGGGAGAGTACTCGAGGTATCTAAGTAAGGTCCAAGCTGGGTATAGAGATAAATTCCTTAGTATTGGATACCAGTACTGGCGTGGCCAGTCTGGGGCAATCAGTATCATCTTTGGCTTCTCCTGTCTGATCTTTAGGAGCACCTTGGGGAGGAGAGGCAGTGGAGAAAAGGCATATAGTGATAGGTTTTTCCAGCTGAAAGATAGGGCGTTCACTTTCCATGCTTGTCTGTGATAAGTCCTTCTGCAGAATATTTTTAATTGGTAATTGAGAGGGGAGGCAAACAGATCTATGTCCGGGCATCCCCATTTCCTTGTTATGCTGAAGACTTGTGGATCCAGCTTCCACTCATGGGGATCCATGAGGTTTCTGCTTAGTTCGTCTGCCAGAGTATTTTCCTTTCCTGGCAGGAATTGTGCCTGCAGATGTACTTGATAAGTCAAAGCTGTGTCCCACAAGGTCATGGCTAGTCTGCAAAGGGGGTAAGAATGTGTGCCCCCCCCTGCTTGTTTATATACCACATGACCATGATGTTGTCTGTCTTTATCAGTAGTTGTCCCGGATGAAGTAGGTCCTTGAAGGCTGTCAGGGCATTTTGAACAGCTAACATCTCTTTTTGACTGATATGTAGATGCATTTGGTTTGAGGACCATGTGCCCTGAATGCCTCTTCCTGCCATGTGGGCTACCCAGGCATAATCTGATGCATCCGTTGTTAGTGTCTGCCTGGCTGGGGGTAATGTGAATGGCTGTCCCTTGTTCTGGTGACAAGCCTTTGCCCACCATCGAAACTCCTGTTGCAGGCAGGGAATGAGAGTAACGATCGTTTCCAGGCTGTGGCATTGTTGATTCCAAACACTTTTTAGGTACCATTAAAGTTTCCTCATATGCAGTCTTGCATATGGAATTAGTAGGATGCAGGATGCCATGAAGCCCAAAGCCTGCAGAATTTTTCTTGCAGATAACTGGGCCTTTGTTGCCAACATTTTGAAATAGGTAGTCAGTTGTCTTTGTTTGTCTGGCGTGAGATAAGCCATCTGGGCAGTTGTATTCAAGCTTGCACCCAGGAATGTTATCTCTTGTGAGGGTACTAGTTTTGATTTCTTTTTGTTGACTGTGTACCCTAGGCATGTTAGAAGTCTTTTCAGAAACGCCAGATGTTGAAGAAGAATGTCCTTGTTCTCTGCTTGAATGAGACAGTCGTCCAAGTAAGGATATATCTGTATTCCTCTTTGTCTGCAGAATGCAATTACTGGTGCCAGGCACATTGTAAAGACCCTGGGCGCAGTAGATAAGCCAAAGGGCAGTGCAGAGAATTGGAAATGCATTGAACCAGCCTTGAATCTTAGGTATCTTCTGCATGATTGTCTGATTGGAACATGCAGGTATGCCTCTTAAGTCTAAAGTCACAAGCCAAGCATTCTTGCCCAGCATGGGCAGAAGCTGCTGCAAGGTCAACATTTTGAATTTTGGAATATCCAGGAATGTGTTCAGACTAGATAGGTCCAGTATCATCCTCCGAGCCTTGTCCTTTCTTGGTACCAAGAACAGTTGAGTAAAATCCTTGTCCCTGCTCTTGCTCTGGTACTTGTTGAATGGCCCCCATGTCCATGAGGGAGGAGACTTGTTTTTGTGCCTCTGCCCATTGATTTTTTTGGCAGGTCTGGCCAGCCGTTTGCCTTTGGCAGAGTATGGAAATGGAATGTGTACCTTGTGACACTGTTTAGAACCCACTTGTCCTGGGTTATGATGTGCCAATTTTGGCAAAAAAGTGCTAATTTTCCCCCTAAGGGTGCTGCCAGAAGATAAGTGCTTGGTGCAGGCAGGGGGGGGGGGGGGTCATGGGACTGTTTTATGTATGTTTGTGATCCATCTTCTCCAGCTTTGGAGGTAGAAGCACCCCACTGCTTTGACCTATAAGAACCTAGCCCTTGCACCTGGGATCTGCCCCTAGGGCATCTGGAGCTGCCCCTTTGAGGCCTGTCTGACACAGGAAAGGACCAATTTTGTGTAGGCCAGTGTCTACTAAACCTAGGTGGCTGTACTTGTAAAACATCTTTAACAGTTTACATAGATTTAGCTTTGTCCTCCATTTTCTTTAACACCTCTTCTGCCTTAACACCAAAGGATCATGCTGTAAAGGTGCATCTAGTAATTTAACTTTAACATGATCAGGCAGATTTTGTTCCTTTAACCAAGTATGCCTCCTAATTACAGAACTCGTATCTGCGGCCCTGCAGGAGGCCCCCAAAGAATCAAAACCACATTGCAAAGTATGGTTTCCAACTTGTTCTGCTGCATACAATTAATCCTGCATTTCCTTGTTTTCTGCACATTCAGAGTTTAACAACATTTTCTGTTTAAGCAATCCCATGCAATGTTGCTGATACTTATATGAAATTGACAGTTTAAGGCCCTTATAGCCAAAGTTGCAGATGTGTAAACCTTTTTTCACCATCTATTCAGTGCCCTTGAATCTCTGTCAGAGGGGGTTGTTTTTTTTTTGCAGTTGAAGCTTTAACTCCCTTGGGACCCTGTGAAATAGTTTCTGAGTCAGCAGCAGGGTTTTTAAAAAGAAATTTGTGTTGAGTCAGGAACCCTGTAATATCTGTCAGGCTTAACAGGAGCTGGGGGTAAGGAGTCAGGGGTCAGACTAGACTCCGAAAAATCATCATCTACAATGTCTAACACAGGAGAAATGGCTAGAGGCCTGTGCCGAGGTAGTAAAAGGAATTCCCCGAGTCTCTTTTTAGATTCTGAAAAATCTTGGCTCTCCCAGTGGAAATGCTCCCTCATGGTATGCAAGGCTTCCCCAAAGGACTAGTCCTCAGGAGGAGATGCTGAAGGTATAGATTCTTCAGCATCAGAATCCTCATGGGGGGAAGAGAATATTCCTGATCAGAAGAGGAATCAGAAGAAATAGAAACCTGATCTGAAGATTCATAGTCAGTGTCTTGCCTAGGCCTCTTATCAGGAGGGGGATGGGAACCCCTGATCAAGGTAATCAAGTCTTCGGCCATTTTGAGCATCTGTTTTTTGGGCATAGAGGCCTGTCCACGTGGCTTTTGAGTTCGTTTCCTTGCTTTAGAAGGTGTTTTAGTCTTTGCCTTTGAAGCTGTAGTCGTTTTAATGTAAAGATGTTTATGTCTGAATACACCCTCAGAAGCCGGTACCTGCTAAGTGGCTCCGGACCCATCTGAGGGATTAGCGTCCGAGGCTCCAATACCTTGAGTATCCAGCGGCATGGCCAACTCCATGTGGGTGTCGGTAGCAACCTCTGACTCTAAAGTAGCGGGCGTCAGGGGCTGCGAAAGTGCCTCACTGAGAACCCGCGACTGGTTTAGGAGAAGCTTTGTCGTCGGTTTTGGGCCTCAGTTGTTTTTCTTTTTCTTTGCAAACTCCGGTAGTCACATGGCTATCTGACATTTCAGGATAATTAAACCGGCGACCAAAAAAGCTTAAAGCAAAATCATCCCGACGCTCAATAGTGCGTTGGTTAAATCTAGTACAAAACTGATAACCAGTAACATTGTGATCAGGGCCTAGGCAAGGATACAGTAAGAATGAAAATCCTTATGAGGTATTTCCTTTCCACAAGAAATGCAATTATTAACTTTTTCTGACATCGGTCTGGAGCAAGAAAAAAAGCTTCCCCGATGGGGTACTTAGCTTTATTGAAGACTTTGGATCTGAAACTCAAACATGAAAATCTCAGGAGTCGGCTGACCGGCACTTGCGAACTACTTCTGCTTCGGGCATTGCACGGCAAGAAAGACTGAAGAAAATGGCATCAGCTGCTTCTTTTATACCCCTGACGACCTGATGTCAAGGAAGGGGTGACAGCAGCTGACGCAGGACCCAAGACTTTGGAATTCAGGCCGGATGAGGAAAACCTGCCAGCAGGATTACTCAAATGTAATGACTGCAACAGTGAAACACGAAGAACATATTCCTTCTATCCAACTAAGGTATGAACAGCACAGAAACTTGTAAAACAGCCCTGGATTCAGCAATGAGACCAGTGTTGTATTGGATGGGGGGAGGTACCAGATGGCTGCAGTGTATACATGTAACATTTTGTTAGATAGGTCCTTCATTTTTTTCTGTTTGTGCATGTAGTTTCATGTCAGGAACACTAAATGGACAATAAACAAAAGTAATACATGCTACATACGCTTTGCATAGCATACCGCTGAGCAGCAGGTTTGTGTGATGGTTGGCAAAGTGTTTACACATGCAAGATACCACTTTCCTTGTCTGCATGTAGTTAAGCAGTGTGTAAGCACAAGCCTCAGTGCTATATTTCTAAAGATTTTCAGTATTGAGAGTATGAAACATACCTGCTGCTCAGGTGATTTTGTGGCAGCAGGTGTAAAAGTATTGACACATTCTTTTAGAGCCCAAATGATATAGGGATCAAATCCAGGTGTAAGCAATACTTTTAAAAAAAAGTAGTAATAATGCAATGAAATTATACTAGACACGACATTCACAGTGTGTTACTGTGTGTTGATGTAGTACAGTGTGCTTAAGCAGCATTGCACACAGGCCAAAAACTGAAGGGCTCCATTTATTTGACAGTTGTATGTTGAGTGTGATTGAATTTTTTTGACCACGTTTTTGGTGCTAAAATAGGGTAGACAGGAAAGTGGTGAAATGGGGGGGGGCAAGCAGGGGGAAGAACAAAGGGAAAGCAATATAGGAATTTGCAGGAGGGAGGTACAAAAGAACAACAGCTATCCATTCCTTCAGCAGTGTAAAATTAAAATACATACAGAATATTAGCTGGTGGACCAAATCAAGTACTTCAACAAAGACAAATGTGTGAAATGGAGAGCCATGTATGGGATGATTTGTTCTTTTTTTTTTCTTTTTATAGGACAAGGGCCCATTTTTTTTTACTTCAGTAAGAGAGGAATGCTGGGTAAAGGAAGTTGGTATTTCTGGGTCAGGTAAGTTGGGCAGGTGAGGAATCAAATGAAAACAGGACAAATAATAGAAAACACAGGGATGGTGAGGGGCACAGAAGATTGGGGACACCATGATTGGAGTGAGGACACAAAAGCTTGGGGGACACCATGACTATGGTGAGGAAGGAGACAATGCAAGCTCATGTCCAAACATGGAGAAAGTAAGAATCTAGTCATCTGCAGGACTGTCATCACTGTCCCTTTACTCTGTTGTCTGCTGGAGTGCTTGACACCATCTCCTCCTACAGACCATGAGGGAGAGCAGCTTCTCCATTTGGTGCAGGTATACACCAATGCTGCCATACATGACCCTACACACCAACCCTAGCATCTCCTGCCAGATGATGAAATCTCCACCTTCACCAGTATTCCCGGAGAGTACCAAAGCACCAGCTGCCAGAATGGTGCCTGAGGGCACATGTAGTGCAGGGGCATCAGAGACAGTACTGCAAGGTTGGTTCCCAGATGTGCTGGCTGTCGTGTTGGAGCCAGTGAAACAGGGACAGGCTGACCCACTGGGGTTCGCGTACCTGGTTGTGTTGTGAAGCATTTAATTATCCGTTACAGATGGATGACATGGAGACATTTTGATAACGATTTTGTTGAGAGGGAAAAAAAAGATAAAATTAGTACCCCTAACCGGGAAAGGCCGAAAGAAGATATGTGACATACAATGCATTATCACAATAATACAACTATTTTTATCTGAAGTACTACATTTAAATATACTTCCTAACAACTGCAAACTGTAAGTATAGATTGCTCAAAGTAATTCTTGCAATGTGCATATTGCAGATTTACTTGTCTATTTATACAGATTACAGTTAACAGCAGGGTTTTTATGCCACTTGTATAGATTTTAATTTAAATCCAGGTAAAAATGCACCATAAACAGGTAAAGGTAGCTTGCCAATCTAAAACTTAACAGTAGAAACAAAGCAAAGCTTCTCCACCATGGAGAGGTTTAAAACTATTTAATACTAAAAAACTGGAGGAGCGCTCATCCAGTTACTTTAAAATGACCATGTTTTACTACATTTTTATTTTATTTATACTTACTGATTTTTAGTATTAAATAGTTTTAAACCTCTCTGTGGTGGACAAGTTTTGCTTTGTTTCTGCTATTAGACTTTAATTTATGTAATATTATTAAAGAATTCCAGTATTGCATAGCTGTTACTTGTAATACTTGAACCCACAACCTCTGACTACAGTCTTACACTTGACTCCTAAAGTTGGTTTGTGCTACAGACTTATGCACGTATACTTGCTTTTACAGTTAGGACATGCATGCTTACTTTTACAGTTAGGACATGCATGCTTACTTTTACAGTTAGGACATGCATGCTTGCTTTGCTACTACTACACAGAAAACAAAAACATTTTTCTTTAACTTTTAAAGCTACGATGGTGGTGCAGCAATTAGTGTTGGCACCTCACAACAAAAAGCTCTCCTGTTCGATTCTTGGCTGGTATGTCAACTAGCCGGCGTCTGCATGCCCTCCCTGTGGTCATGTGGGCTCCCTCTGGGTGCTCTGGATTCCTCCCACATTCCAAAGACATGCAGTATGTGAATTAGGCACTCTAAATTGGCCATAGGTGAGTGTGTGTGTAAGGGAGTGGTACAAATGAACTACCATGGCAGGGCTAGCCACCTGCAGCATAAACCTTGGCTTGAGATGATTGTCACTGCCGAAGTGACACCCTGATCCCATGTGCAAAATGGGAAAAGGGGTTGAGGATGGATTGATGGAATAATACTTCTCATGTGCTGCACACATACCACTTGCTTCTCTCAGTCTCTCCAGATAATCAGCATGAGCCTGCCTATTTGCCATTATTTCAGGATTAGCTGCAAAAAGAAAAGAAAGAAAAAAGGAAAGACAAGCTTTGTACACAGCATTCTTGACTATATTTAGCTTTCTATGTGATATACATTCCCTTTATTAGCATCCTTACACAAGTGTTGGATTTCTGTACCTTGAATGTCATCCATCCACTGGTTGAGTGTATCCCTCTTTCACCTTTTTAGGTTGTTGAGGTGGTGCCTACACTGTTCACCAGTGTGTGGGATGCCAGTCACACTGGATACAGCCTTGGCCAGACTATTCCAAGCCTCAGACATTTATTGGATACCAGATTACTCCCCCTGCACAAGCCTGTGGTGCTTTACCAGAAGTACAATAAATATCTTGGATTCCTGAACACCCCACCTCTGCACCCTAAATTGAGCCCCTTCTTCTCCAACTCCAGACGTGTCTAATGCCAAAGCAATACAAGTAATGACTACGAAGGCTGCCAGCCTAGCTAGATAGAACTTTGTAGGTAATTCTGCCATTTGTAAATATTAATACAAGCCACAGACTTGTTCTCTTAAACGTGAAAAGACTGTATTGGATGTTGAACTGCAAAAATGTAACCACATTGCACTCTGCTGGAGGAAAGCTGATAAGTCAAGCATTGTATAACTGTTTGATCTCAAAACTCAGAGCCAAGATGTCTGGATGAAGGAATTCTTCCTATTGTTTTGAGACCAAAGTTAATTGCTAGAATTTACATGTATAATGTTGTTTATTGCTTTGCTTCCTGACCAGGTGCAAGCTTACTAAGAAATGTAATGTTTCTGTCAGCCTGGGAACCAGAGAATTGTTAAGAATGATGTCATCTAAAATGAGTCAGTAGGATGTATTATCAATTTAAAGGACTTTCGCAGAGAGAGAGAGAGAGACAGAGAGAGTGTGTGTGTGAGAGAGAGAGAGAGAGAAGAGAGAGAACAATTTGCATTTGTCTTGAGAACATACAACTCAACAGCACTCTGCCTGTGCTCTGTGTGCACGTTTATTTTAGAACTGGGTTTGCTCTTGAGAAACAGATAGAAAATAGTAAGTTTAGACTAGCTGTTTTGTATATCTATGTCAGAACTCTTCTACTGTATTATTTTAAGCATTTTCCTGTGATCTCTGAAGTCTTGACTAGCACTGTGTAGTACGAAGCACTGTCTTGTATTCTTTATGATTTTTTATTAAATATTTTACACCTTTCAACTGTGGCTGTTTTATGTCGATAATTTAATCTCTAGAGTACATTACATGTATATAAAGATACTGTACAAAGCCAATCCAAGTAAATCTTGCTGCTCAGTTACACTTACTATTTGGAATAATATTGCACGGTAATAATTAGACACCCTTTGATAAGGCCCTTATCAGTAGCTATTATTGGTTGGTGGCAAGTGGTACTACCGTATAGTCTGTGTAGAAGGGGCATAGCTGGAGAACCACTGCCCGCCTTATCAAGGAGTGTCTGTGTGTTTGTAACTCGTATCTCAAAGTGTGTGTGTCAGCTACTTGGTCAGGGACACAAAGCACTGGTTGGACAGAGAGGGTGCTGGTGGTTTTAGCGTGACCACTAGGCTGAGATCTGGACCCCATAGCTGTGAAGTGGAGAGTCTTATTGGGGATCTGGAGAGAAAGGGAGAAACCAGCCCCAGATTGACTGTGATCTCTGTCTGTTATTAAGGGAAATTGTACTTTACTGTGTGTGTATTTGTTTGCCCTCCCAATGTGGATGCCCCTCACTGGTGTTAGTGGTGAGGACTGAGGCTCCTTGATTGCTGGGCCAATGCACGGGCATCACAATGATTTCCCACTAATTCCTGTTATTGTGTTTACTGGTAGTGCACAAATCCGAGCAATGATGTCACCCACATCTGGGCAATCTTAAGTGGAGAGCAACAGTGCCAAGCAGGGAAGAACGGAATTTTTAAAAGTGGAAGGTTAATCTGACAGTTGATGTTAGTTTGAGGGGTGTCTGCTGCTGCAATTGTTACGTCATTTAACTTTGCTAATGCCTTTGTGGAGGCATGAATGTCATGACCCGACACATATTTGCTAGGCTTTATACACTGCTAAAGCTGACTTTTACAATTTGGGATTCGAACCTGTGCAGAAGGGACAAAACATTTTCTTCCACAGTGGTGATTTTCCATCTTTGCCACAGAATAACTGCTTGTCAGACAGTCATGAATCATTCATAAATACAAATGACAGATTGAGGTGTTATCCATGTATGTGTGGCCTGACAATATATATATATATATATATATATATATATATATATATATATATATATATATATATTCATTTGTGTATGTGTCTTACTTAAGTGTAAAGGCCATCCAAGTCCAGATAGAAAAATTATACTTACAGTAACATAGTAGACAGTTGGATGAAGTGGTGATGACTGTACCCAAGGGTGAGAGACTGGCGATTGGAGCAGATTTCAGTGGGCATGTTGGTGAAGGGAACAGAGGGGATGAAGAAGTGATGGGTAGGTATGGTGTTAAGCAAATGAATGCAGAAGGTCAGATGGTAGTGGATTTTGCGAAAAGGATGGACATGGCTTGCATACATATTTTAACAAGAGGGAGGAGCATAGGGTGACATACAAGAGTGGAGGAAGATGCACACAGCTGGATTATATCTTGTGTAGAAGGGCCAGTCTGAAGGAGATTGGAGACTGTAAAGTGGTGGCAGGGGAAAGTGTAGTTAGGATGGTGGTTTGTAGGATGACATTGGTGATCAAGAAAAGGAGGATGAGTGTGAGGGCAGCACCAAGGATCAAATGGTGGAAATTGAAAAATGGCAATTGTGAGGTGATGTTCAGGGAAGAGTTAAGACAGGCGCTGGGTGACCGTACCAAATAGCTGGGTAACTACAGCAGAGCTAGTAAGAGAGATGGCTAGAAAGGTACTTGGTGTGACATCTGGAAAGAGGACAAGGAGACCTGGTGGTGGAACGAAGAAGTACAGGAGAGTATACAGAGAAAGAGGTTGGCAAAGAAGAAGTTGGATTGTCAGATAGATGAAGAAAGTAGACAATAGTATAAGGAGATGAGGTGCATGGCAAACAGAGAGGTGGCGAAGGCTAAGGATAAGGTGTATGATGAGTTGCATAAAAGGCTGGACACTAAGAAGGGAGAAAAGGACCTATACCGATTGGCTAGACAGAGGGGACCGAGCTAGGAAACATGTGCAGCAGGTAAGGGTGATAAATAATAATGAGGGAAACGTACTCACAAGTGAGGAGAGTGTGTTGAGCAGATGGAAAGAGTACTTTGAGGGGCTGATGAATGAAGAGAATGAGAGGGAGAGAAGGTTGGATGATGTGCGGATAGTGAATCATGAAGTGCAGTGGATTAGCAAGGAGGAAGTAAGGATAGCTATGAAGAATGGAAAGGCTGTTGGTCCAGATGACATACCTATGGAAGCATGGAGGTGCATAGGTGAAATGGCAGTGGAGTTTTTAACTAGATTGTTTAATGAAATCTTGGAAAGTGAGAGGATGCCTGAGAAATGGAGAAAAAAAGTGTTTTGGTACCGATTTTTAAGAATAAGGGTAATGTGCAGAGCTGTAGTAACTACAGAGGGATTAAATTTATCAGTCACAGCATGAAGTTATGGGAAAGAGTAGTGGAAGCTAGGTTAAGAAGGGAGGTGATGATTAGTGATCAGCAGTATGGTTTCATGCCAGGAAAGAGCACTACAGATGCGATGTTTGCTCTGAGAGTGTTGATGGAGAAGTACAGAGAATGTCAGAAGGAGTTGCATTGTGTCTTTGTGGATTTAGAGAAAGCATATGACAGGGTGCTTAGAGAGGAGTTGTAGTATTGTATGAGGAAGTCGGGAGTGTCAGAGAAGTATGTAAGAGTGGTACAGGATATGTACGAGGGTAGTGTGACAGTGGTGAGGTCTGCAGTGGGAGTGACGGATGCATTTAAGGTGGAGGTGGGATTACATCAAAGTTCAGCTCTGAGCCCTTTCTTATTTGTAATGGTGATGGACAGGTTGACAGGAGTCCCAGTGGACTATGATGTTTGCAGATGACATTGTGATCTGTAGTGAGAGTAGAAAACAGGTGGAGGAGACCCTGGAGAGGTCAAGATATGCTCTAGAGAGAAGAGGAATGAAGGTCAGCAGGACTAAGACAGAATATATGTGTGTGAATGAGAAGGAGGACAGAGGAATGGTGAGGATGCAGGGAGTAGAGGTGGCGAAGGTGGATGAGTTTCAATACTTGGGATCAACAGTTCAGAGTAATGGCGAGTGTGGAAAAGAGGTGAAGAAGAAAGTACAGGCAGGATGGTGTGGGTTGAGAAGAGTGTCAGGAGTGATTTGTGACAGATGGGAACCAGTAAGAGTGAAAGGGAAGGTCTACAAGAGGGTAGTGAGATCAGCTATGTTATGTTCGTTGGAGACAGTGGCACTGCCAAAAAGGCAGAAGTCAGAGCTTGACGTGGCAGAGTTGAAGATGTTAAGATTTGCACTGGGTGTGATGAAGATGGACAGGATTAGGCATAAGTATATTAGAGGTTGAGCCCATGTTGGAAGGTTTGGAGACAAAGCCAGAGAGGCAAGATTACGTTGGTTTGGACATGTGCTGAAGAGGGATGCAGAGTATATTGGGGAAAAAGATGCTAAGGATGAAGCTGCCAGGTAACAGGAAAAGAGGAAGGCCTAAGATAAGGTTTATAGATGTGGTGAGAGAGGACATGCAGGTGGTTGGTGTGAGAGAGCAAGATGCAGAGGACAGGAAGAAATGGAAACAGTTGATCTGCTGTGGCGACCCCTGATGGGAGCAGCCGAAAGAAGAAGAAGTAGTAACATAATAGACAGTATACCCTCAGTCATACATCTCAACCTTCAAAACACAGTAAGGGTGTCTTATCCCTCATACATATAATTCATATCAGCTCCAATATGTATAATTACATATAAAATGTTATAAACAATATTTAATATAATGTGAAATGGAACATGACTAAAATATCTGGAATTTTCTGTATTAGAACCCAGGGCTATGTGTATGGCAGCTCTACATTTACACTTGTTAAGAAAGGAATACTGAAATAACACTTATATTTTCCTGTTTATTACTATAAATTAGACTCCAAAATCCAAAAAGTAAGCCAGCAAACTGAGACTGAAATAACATTTATTCAGTAATGTAATGCACAAACAAACCGGTTTCAGCTGGTATAGAGCACAGCCTTCCTCAGTGTAAATCAAATCCATTTCAAGTAGTCTTTTATACATGCATTTAATTGAATTAAGTCTGTGCTTGAGTAATCAAAATTATTTATTTAATCCAGGTGGAAATAATCCCCCCCCCCCAGTTTAACAATCCATTTCTTCTCCTTTGTGTCAAGAATGGAATGCCACCCCTCTTTGTTGGATTTACTCCCTTTTATAATGTCTATACCCATAAAACTAAACTCCAGAAGTAAAAAGCGTTGACAGACACAGCACAAAGGTAAAACCAGGATTTATTCCAGACACGAATCACTCCAAAATTCCACCACAAGTGAGCGCTTTCATCAACCTAACATCGGAGATTTCTTCAGACTGGTGGTGAAGCAAAAGCAATACACTTATATATCATTCTAAAATCAATTAAAACATCAATTGAAACATAATTAATCCATAAATTGGAATTAGTTAATTAAAAAGACAAGAATACTAAAGCTAATGCTTATGCCCCTTTCTTTTTAGATACATAATGAATTCTTCTCTATTGTTTAGTCCAGGATAAAAGCATGCATTTAATCTGACTTGCCAGCAGTATTCAAGCCAACCCAACTCTTCTTCAATGTTAATGTTTATAACTTTGGGATCAATTGCATCAATAACTAAGCATTTAAAATTATTTTTGCATTTGCTATCTATATAATGTTTAGCCATTGCATTTTTTGCATCCCCTCTTGCATAGTGATGTTCATATATCCTTCTATATAATTCTCTACTTGTTTTACCAATATAGAAGCACATGCATTCTAAACATACTAATAAATAAACTACATTTTTGGACTTGCAAGTAAATTTGCCCGGAACCTTAACTATAGTTTTTCCTAATAATATTTCATTACTTTCTGTGTATAAAAATTGACAATAATTACAATTGAAACATTTAAACATGCCTTTTCTTTATTCCATTACCTTACATTTATTTAACTTGGTTTGAAAAAAATCTTTAAAATTCTTAGCTCTCTTCTACACAAATCTGGGTTCATCTCCTAGTTTCTGTAGGAGATCCTTATTACCTTTGAAGATGGCCCAATTATTTCTAATGATGTTCTTGATCTCATAAGAATCAATGCTATTTTGTACTGCTAAAGCTGTCGTGAAGTCCATACTATGTTCTGTATGGGCTTCATCTATCATCACATTGTTTCTTTTAAGAACTTCTTCATTCATAATTTTATTTAACATATGTTCAGGATATCCTCTATTACTCATCTTTTTACAAAAACTATTTGCTTCTTTATAAAAAATGTTTTCATCATTTGTTAGACTACTAATTCTATTAATCTGGCCTTTAACAATATTCCATTTTGTCTTCTTAGGATGTAAACTCAAGTAATGTAAGTACGTATTATTTTGGCACTCTTTAATCTTTGAAACTAATCTTCTATCCTTCTTATAAATAGCAAGATCCAAAAAATTGATTTTTTCTTTACTATGAGTAAATTTGATATATGAACAGATATTATTAATATAATTTAAGAATGCTTCTAGTTCTTCCACAGAACCGTTCCAAATTATAAGAATGTCATCAATAAATCTCAGCATTTTTGTGACATTCTTTGCAAAAGTACTTCCAAAAATATTGGCCATCTCCCATCCTTGCATAAATAAATTGGCATAGCTGGGTGCTAAGGCTGCACCCGTAGCCACCCCATTGACTTGTACAAACAATTCATCATAAAATTCTAAAAAGTTATATGATAAAACTAAATCTATCATTTCCATGATCAAACTTACAGTATTTGTAGAAAATGCTTTGGATTGCAACAATCCCATTCTGACCATTTCCATCCCTTCTTTGTTAGGGATCATAGTATAAATAGAATTTATATCAAGAGTTACTAATATATCTGTAACAGAGACTTGCAATTCATTTAGTTTCTTTATACAATCATAGCTGTCCTTTATGTATGTTATACCATTTGGTACTACATTTTGTAGGTGTTTGTCCACAAAAATAGACATACCCTCAGTCTTGCTGTTCTTACTAACAACTATTGGTCTTAATGGAGGGCAGTCAATATTTTTGTGGATTTTTGGTATACCAAAAATTCTGCTAATTTTGGGGTTATTATTTGTAATGTTCCACTTTATCTTGTCATCAATTCTTCCAGCATAAAGCCACTCTGTTAGACAAGACTCTATCAAGGAGAACCCTTTTCTAACCTCATTCATATTAACTGGTTTATAGAAACTAAAATCCGATAATAATTCCTTCATTTTAGTTTCATAATCTTGTCTTCCCATTAAAATACTTGCCCCTCCTTTATGTGCTTTAAAAATTAAAATGTTTTCATCTTTTAATAGGGCATCAAAACACTCTTTTTCTCCTTTTGTTAAATTGTAATATTTAAATTTAGAATCATTATCTAACATTTCTAACAATTGCATTTCTCAAACATTCAAAAACATTTCTAATTCTTTACACAGAGGTGGATTATAGCAGCTTGGTTTATAAAGATCACAACTATTGAATTTCTGACTTTTAAGCAAGACTGAGGGTATGTCTATTTTTGTGGACAAACACCAATGCCAATTTATTTATGCAAGGATGGGAGATGGCCAATATTTTTGAAAGTACTTTTGCAAAGAATGTCACAAAAATGCTGAGATTTATTGATGACATTGTTAGAATTTGGAATGGTTATGTGGAAGAACTAGAAGCATGCTTAAATTATATTAATAATATCTGTTCATATATCAAATTTACTCATACTTATAGTAAAGAAAAAATCCATTTTTTGGATCTCACTATTTATAAGAAGGATGGAAGATTAGTTTCAAAGATTGATAAAAAAGAGTGCCAAAATAATATGTACTTACATTACTCGAGTTTACATCCTAATAAGACAAAATAGAATAAAGGCCAAATTAATAGAATTAGTAGTCTAACAAACGATGAAAACATTTTTTATAAAGAAGCAAATAGTTTTTGTAAAAAGATGAGTAATAGAGGATATCCTGAACATATGTTAAATAAAATTATGAATGAAGAAGTTCTTAAAAGAAACAATGTGATGATAGATGAAGCCCATACAGTACATAGTATGGACTTCACAACAGCTTTAGCAGTACAAAATAGCATTGATTCTTATGCAATCAAGATCATTAGAAATAATTGGACCATCTTCAAAGGTAATAAGGATCTCCTACAGAAACTAGGAGATGAACCCAGATTTGTGCAGAAGAGAGCTAAGAACTTTAAAGATTTTTTTCAAACCAAGTTAAATAAATGTAAGTTAATGAAAGAAAGAAAAGGCATGTTTAAATGTTTCAATCGTAATTATTGTCAATTTTTATACACAAAGTAATTAAATATTATTAGGAAAAACTATAGGTAAGGTTCCGGACAAATTTACTTGTAAGTCCAAAAATGTAGTTTTATTTATTAGTATGTTTGGAATGCATGTGCTTCTATATTGGTAGAACAAGTAGAGAATTATATCGAAGGATATACGAGCATCACTATGCAATAGGTAGAGGGGATGCAAAAAATGCAATGGCTAAACATTATAGAGATAGCAAATCTAAAAATAATTTTAAATGCTTAGTTATTGATGCAGTTCATCCCAAAGTTATAAACATTAACATTGAATAAGAGTTGGCATGGCTTGAATACTGCTGGCAAGTCAGATTAAATGCATGTTTTTACCCTGGACTAAACAATAGAGAAGAATTCATTATGTATCTAAAAAGAAAGGGGCTTAAGCATTAGCTTTAGTATTCTTGTATTTTTAATTAACTAATTCCAATTTATGGGTTAATTATGTTTCAACTGATGTTTTAATTGATTTTAGAATGATATATAAGTGTACTGCTTTTACTTCACCACCAGTCTGAAGAAATCTCCGATGTTTGGAGATGAAAGCGCTCACTTGTGGTGGAATTTTGGAGTGATTTGTGTCTGGAATAAATCCTGGTTTTACCTTTGTGCTGTGTCTGTCAACACTTTTTACTTTTGGAGTTTGTTTTGCGATTTAGCGTTCTTTTTGGCTGCTTTTGTGGATAAAACTAAACTCGGCAGATGAATGTTTTGTGGAATGTTTATATAGAGCACTGCTTGGCTTTTTATTCCTCATGTCACTGGTGTCTTCAGAGATTCTCGGTCTAAGTGGTCATGAAATTCGTCCTATGTAGAAGGAGCCACATCTGCATGTAGCTGAATATATCAACCATTCGCTACTGCATTGGGCAAAAAAGTTGATATCATAAACTGTGGCACAGTCCTTACTTGTAAATTGTTTGGACTTAAAAATCTTATTGCAGCGAGTGCAATGTCCACAAGGGTAACATCCTGTGAGCACCTCACCCGTTATTGTAGTTTGTACTTCTTGAGTTGGTATCCTGGAATGTGAGTGTTTGTAATGGTTAAAGTGTGAGGCTTGGCTTCTGCCCTTACGAAATGAAAAACATCTTTCTGGTAAGACATTAGATTGTGATCACTCAGTAGAATATTCCAGTGTCTTTGTACACTGTTTAACAAATCAGAATTCCTACCATAAGTAGTCACTAACCTAATAGGAGACAACCTATGCTGCTCCCGTTGTTTGTATATCAAAAGATTTTCTCTCTTAAGTGTGTTGGCCCAATTAATAGCCTATAGGACATGTCTCATCCAATATCCCCTGCCCCTGAATCCGTGAGTCAGATCCTGTCTGTATTCCTGAAAGGTGGAATCATTGGAGCAAATACGTCTCATTCTAATATATTGGGATTTGGGGTTATTTTTTGTTATATGGGGCGGATGAAAGCTGGATGCATGGAGGAGGGTGTTATATTGGGGATACGTCCAGAAAACTTCAGTACCTAGAGTGTGATCTGATTTTCTGGAAATGGAAACATCAAGAAAAATAATGATGTACATGTCAAAGTTAACCATGAAATGTAAACCCCATTTGTTTTCATTTAAATAGTCAATGAATTCAGACAAATATTCTACATCCGACCTCCATACCATCCAGCAATCATCACAATAACACCTCCATATGTCAATCTCTGTCAGGTACAAATTATGGCCTGCATCATAGATAAGCTGTTCTTCAATAAAGGCCATAAAAAGGTCAGCATAAATGGGGACAAAATATACCCCCATAGCCGTCCCTTTAATCTGCTAATAGCATGTGTCTTGATAGAAAAAGACATTATTGGTTAAGACATGCTCTGTCAGGCCCAATAAATAGGTACTGAATCCTGGCTGATACAATTCTGATTTATGCAACCAGTATTCAAGGGCTTCTCATTGCATTACTGAATAAATATTATTTCAGTCTCACAGTTTGCTGGCTTACTTTTTGGAATTTGGATTTTACGTTATTCAAGTCATGCAATTGCCTTTCGTGCAGGGGGAACCCCTTTGATATAAACTAGACTGTCACAAAAGTAAAAATATATTACACTCTGAGTAAAAGAGCCCATGACCATCTGTATTACATCCCTACACTTACACCTGCCACCACAAGAATAGTTAAAAAAACACTTCCGTAATTCCCTAATCATTCTTAAGTTGTGGGTGTTAATCGCCTCACAATGACACTTAGCATGTTTGTGTGGTGCCCAACCAAAGTAAAAGAATGCATCCATCTTGACATTGTTGACTGCTTCCTAACTGCAGGTATTTGATGGCTGCAGGTGTTGGGGAAGCTTGCTAGCCACCTCACAACTTCACTTAAGGGTGCTGCATGATGGAAAGCAAAAATCTCAACAATGCATCCTTTTTGACCTTTACTCTGTCTATGCCCTTGGCTAGAGGCATTATGTCTGCTTCCTGTGTGGGCCAATAGTCCAGGTTTATGTTCTGCTAAGCATTGTGCAAACAAGATAAGAAAGCTAAACATGACATTCACCGTGTTTCTCCATTCCCCTTATTTGCACTAAGCTGTGCACTACTCAAACACTGGCATAGAAAAATTAGAAAATTAGAAAAAGGGAAAATTAGGAGAAATAAAAAAAAGAAATATATTAAATAAACACTACAAAATGTATGTTGGTATACATGAAATATTTTTACACAGGTGTGGATTTGAAATCTCACTCCAATGAATCTTCAAAACACAGCAAGGGTGGCTTAGCCCTCATTGCCACAGAAACAGCTTTGCAGCTGAGAATGAGAATCATTATTCATAAAACCAAACGCAACATCATCCACAATACTAACAAAACATATAACAGCTGTTTGTACATTTAATAATCATTATTCATAAAACCAAACGCAACATCATCCACAGAACTAACTAAACATGTGACAGTTGTTTGTACATTTATTAATAATCATTATTCATATAACCAAATGCAACATCATCCACAGTACTAACAAAACATCTGACAGTTGTTTGTACATTTATTAATAATCATTATTCATATAACCAAACGCAACATCATCCACAGTACTAACAAAACATATGATAGTTGTTTGTACATTTAATAATTTCAGATGCAGTACATTGAGTGATCACACATCCATTTATGACTACTGCTTGCACAAATGTAGCTCTGTCTTATCTCTGTGCATTTGTTGCTCATTCATGTCTTATCTGACCAGTCTGTACGGCATTCTGTATAATTGCCCTTAAAATGTGTGAGGATATTAAATGGCAATAATATATAGTTGTCGAGAAATGAAGGGGGATGTTGGATGTTACTAAAAAGAAACTGTGGAATGTGTGCTGCTTACTTACATTTAAAGCTTTGGCATAATTACTTCTACACTTTGTAAGTCTAACCTGGCTAACACACCCAGGGGAGATTAGGGAGTCTGAATTGCTGTTGTGTTTTCCTTCTCCCTACCAATAATCATTCACAGTTGTAATCCGTTAGCAACAAACACTGAGGGAGTACCTGCATTACTCTTACAGCTGCTACACGGAATCAAGTATTTCAGATTCAGAAATTGTAATGAGTTCACAGCTAATCACCCTTGACATCCACATCCCACTCCCCACCCCCCATTAAGGAAACCACAGTAAAAAAATGTCTCCAAAGCCAACTTCATGCTTCTTAACACAGAAGTGGTGAACTTCATGACACCCAAGCAAATGGACAATACAGTTACAACTGCTGAATACTACACAAATGCACGCTACAAGCACTTACATGAGTGCATGGATCGTGCTATCTCAGAACCAAGACGCCATCCTAAAAAAAAAGAAAGCCAATCTGGTGGACCCCTGCCATAAACAAACTGCACAACAGAAGGAAGAAACTGTTGCAAAAGAGAGTAAAATCACATGAGTGGAGGAGCTCCCTGGTCAGCCTCAGTAAGAAGCTGAGATCCTTTATAAGATCCTCCAAAGCTAACTATGAAAACAAAATCACCACTAATTCCAAGGACAACCATAAAGCATTCTATAGCTATGTCAAGAATCTCAATGGCAACACCCAGATCTGCTCTGAGTTACATCACAAAGGCATGAAAATTACAGAACCAACTGATATTGCCAACATCCTGGCAGATAGGTTCAGTGCTAACATTACCCCCATCTCACCCCCTAAAGGACCCATATCTATACAGGAAGAATGCAGAATCCCTGGTAATCACAACTACGCAGGTAAAACCTGCACTCTCTAAACCAAAAACGCGGTATCCATGGGACCAGACAACATCCCAGGCTGTGTTTTACACGAACTTCAGAATGAACTGGCTTCCCACTTAAGCACCATGTTCAATAATAGCCTCACATCAGGCATTGTGCCCACTGAATGGCACACAGCAACAGTTATCCCACTCCACAAAGGGGGAGCCACCACTGATCCTGGGAACTATCGACCTATTAGCCTGACGAGCATGGTCTGCAAGGCCATGGAACGTATCATCATGGAACTCACAAATACATTGGTAACCTCCAAACTCTGGATCCCACTCAGTTCAGGTTTGTGAAAGGCAGATCATGCCTCCTGCACCTCATCAACTTCTTTGAGGCAATCACCAAAGCTATAGATGAGGGTAAGGTGGTTCACACAGCATATCCTGACCTCACCAGGGCTTGACATCATCCCCCATTCTGGAATTATAGCTAAACTCACTAAACTAGGTATAAATCTCTATGTCACAAGATGGGTTGCCAACTGGCTCACCCACACTGTAAAAGCCGCAGACTCCAAATCTGACCTCAAAGCAGTGACAAGTGGAGTATCACAGGGTTCCGTCCTGGGACCTCTCCTGCTTGGTATCTACTTCTCTTAAGCACAGGCTAAGACAGAAGGCCTCTGGCTAATGAAGTTCGCAAATTTGAAAACTAGTAGCCACAGTCATGTCCCCAAATGATGTGGACATCCTACAGAAGGGCCTCGCTGAGACAGATGACTGGTGTCAGAGCCATGGCCTCAAGCTCAATGCCAAAAAGTGCAGTGTCATCCCCTTTGGTAAAAACTCTGTACCCATGAACTACCACATAGGCAGCAATCTACTTAACACCGAATGTGCGATAAGAGACCTTGGGACCCAGGTAACAGTAGTCTCTCCTTTGATAGTCAGGAAGTCCTTCTACGTAGCACACCATCATAAAAGGGTTCTCATTCAGGAAAAAAAGAGGTCATTGTTCCCCTTTACTTGACACTCATTAGACCCATTATAGAGTACAAAGCCACAGAAGTACCTCACAAAGAGGATTACTGGCCTCAAACAAATGCCCTACACTCTTCTTCTTCTTTCAGCTTTTCCCGGTCAGGGGTCGCCACAGCGGATCACCTTGTCTGCTCATGATTGGCAGTGGAGTTTTACAGTGTCGAGTTGCCCGCCCAGTGCCCAACCTTTCATAGAAGGCGCACACATGCATGCACTCATGCCTAGGGCCAGTTTAGAATGTCCAATCCACCTACAGCATGTCTTCGGGATTTGGGAGGAAACCGGAGCACCCGGAGAAAACCCAAGCAATCACAGGGAGGACATGCAAACTCCGCACAGAAGGCACATCAGCCGAGGATCGAACAGGACAACCTCTTGCTGTGAAGTGGCAACGCTAACCACTGCACCACAGTGGCCACCCTAAACAAATGCCCTACACTGACCCTATCAAAAGTCTCCAGCTTTACTCCAGACCATATTGCCTACTCTGAAGTGATCTCTGCCTAACATATAAAGCTATGTCAAACCCAGAGCTGTTGGACATGCTACACCTAAAGAAATCCCAATCCCTCTGAGCTACACACTCTAGGGACGTATACCTTGTCATCACAATAAACAGGACATGCTGGAGGGGTAGATTCCTGTCCCAAAGACTTCCCATACTCTGGACGGCCATGGTGGTGCAGTGGCTAGCATTGTCATATCACAGCAAGAGGTTCTCCAGTTCAATCCTCAGCTGGGGTGCCTTCTGTGCGGAGTCTGCATGTTCTTCCTGTGGTCGTGTGGATTTCCTCCGGGTGCTCCAGTTTCCTCCCACATCCCAAAGACATGCTGCAGATGTACTGGAGACTCTAAACTGGCCCTTGGTGTGAGTGCGTGTGTGTGTCTGTGCCTTCTGTGGAAGGTTGGGCACCAGGCTGGCAAATCGACACTGTAAAACTCCACTGCCAATATGAGCGGATAGGTGATCCACTGTGGCGACCCCTAACTGTGAAAAGACAAAAGAAGCAGAAGATACTTGACATGTAAATGTCCCACATTGTCAATAACACAGGGATGTTAGCCTTCCAGAATGATCCATGCACCTCTAGGGGAGTGCTGGCTACAGGTAGACAAGAACGGAAATTGCATAAAATGGAATGTTCAGTGGTAAATGTGTAGACATGTTTCATTGATGGTATATTTGATATCACTTATAGTGGTTCACTGATGGTTTGTTATCAAATTGGGTCATTTGCCTGTTCGGGGGACAGGAGAGTCAAGTTGCATTTCTGTGTTGGCATAAACAAAATTTGCTATTGTTACTCTCCTTGTTTTGGCTCCAACCTTTGTGTGTGATTATAATTTGTTACAACGACACAATTCCCTTTTTTATATATTTGAATATTTTGGCCATTTTATGTTTTTCCAGTGGGTAATAGTGAAATACTACTTTTTATAAGTACTATCTAAGCAGGACTTTTATTTATGCGATTCTTATGTATTATCCTTCTTTTGCATTTTATGGCACCCAGGCATCCCAATCCCCGCAAACCCCCCTTCAGTGACCCTGAGAATGAAGTCATTGTGGAAGCATTTAGGTGACATTTTGCCTTTCTGCCTGAGAGGAGATGTGGGTATATGTATGACAGAATGCAAATTTGTCAGCAGATAGTGGCTGATGTGAATGCAGTAGGTGGTCAGAGTAGGACATATGATCAGGTGTATCATAGGGTCGCTAACATGGTTTCATCAGCCAGGAGGAAACACCAAATGAAGATTTCCTGTCTGCTGTCAGGGATCCAGACAGCTCACTGGAAAGTGCACAGTAACATGGCACTGATGTTGGTGCTGCAGTTTCTGGGGCGGACAAGTATGTCCCAGGAGGAGCTTACAGGTAGGGTTACCTATCTCAGTTGTTAAATATTATTTGTATAGCAAAATATTGACTTAAGTTATGCTAAACATTACATTTCTTTTGAGGGGGAATAGTTGTAGATTGATGCAGTTAACACATTCTGGTTTATTACACATGGGCTTGGGGATGATGTGTCATGCAAGTTCTTGTTAACAGTATCATTAATAGACATATAAAGGGCCAAAAGTGTTAACCCTCTGTATTTACTGTTCATTGTGATGATTGTGTCCTTACCTTTTCCTTAACTTCTTCCAGGACCATCCATCATAGGGAGCCTGCAATCATCTGCACATGGTACGCCAGGCATTTCTATGTCAGTACTGATGAGCAGTTCAAAGAAATATTTAGTTTGTGATGTGGGTGTCAGGACTGTTGTGTCTATTGCTGTACTGTCTGTAATAGTGGCACCACTGTTCATTTGTTAGCATATATTGGACTATAGTAGTGTAGGTATTAATTTTTTTCCTGTGTTTGTTGTTTATTACAGGTGATCGTGGAAGTATGGGACTCCTACCTCCTGATGTCAGAGTATCAGCAGACTCTGAGGATGATGGTGGCCAAACAGAGGTGGACTCTAACACTGAAGTTGACATTCAGCCATCCCCTGTAATTCCATTGGACACAACCAGTAGACCTGTGCCAATTCCAGTCAGCCCTCAGGTATTGGACAAGGGGAGGGTGAGACACTTGATCAGGGTAGTGTGGTTACTGCAGCTTCAGTACATGCTGATGCTAGCCATAGCCAAAGTGTGGGTGAGGTACCATTAAGGGGGGTTGTTAGGGGTGCTCAAAGGAGGTATGCTATCCATTCTCCACCTGATCCAGGTGTGTGTTCCCGTGTCACTTACATATGTTTAGGGCCATCATGGAGGTGCAAGCACATTCTAATAGGTCTTCAAGAGAAATGCTTAGGGTTGTAGATGTGGCACAGGCTAAAATACATGACTGCCTTCACCATGTTGCCAATTCAATGGATCAGATCAAGGACATGTTGGAACATGTGGTGCTTATTATGGAATGTCAGCTGGAATGAGGATGACATCCATGTGGGTGCAGGTCAGCTACACCAGCTGATGTTAGCCGAAGTGGCCATGCCCAAACATGCTCCTACAGTGGCACTACTTTCACTGCTCCATCAGTGGTTTAGGTGTCAACACCCAGACGAGGCAGTCCACAGGGTCGTGATCCTGGTCATCCTCAAGAGGGGAGCTTGTCCAGCAGATAACAGTCATGTTCAGGTAGCAGCAGTGCATTTGAGTGCAGGAGGGGACATGCCAGTACAACACCTGGCAGACCCAGTTCTCGTGGTCAGGTACAACAATGATGAACTCCCACCTCTACCATGCATGGCTCATACATGTCCAACATACCAAAATGTAGAGCTAGCAGAGCACTTGGCTGTGTTCATGGAGAGACTCGCACCAATTTCACCTAGAGGGCCCACACAGAGACACATGCAGAATTCTTACATGAGTCAGCCATGAAGCTTAAAGCTCACTCTGTCTCACTGGCTATTTTTTACTTAATCCAGATATCTGCCAGTTTCTGTTTCTTACTCTTACATACTCACTTACCTTTTGTGTCAGCCTAGGCTTCCTGCCCCCACACACACAACAGCCTGTGCAGGTCATAACTGTGCCATATCATTGTGTTCAACCTTTTGGATTAAGGGATACACAAGATTTGTTTCTATGCTCAGGGTGAATAGCTAACTTAGTATACCTGTGTTTGTGTGTTGTTTTGCTAACTGCACATCTGACATATTTTGGTCTTAGAAAGTTAGACAGTTGATAGAATCAAAACAGTTTTTTTATCAGTATTTAAGAATCATCTGATGGCTGTGAAGTCTGAAACTGAAATGTGTCTCATAACTTTTAACCTCTCTATCTTCCAGTACAAAGATATGAGGCCAAACGGAGGACATTTGGTGGCCATCAGTACTCCTGAGATGTCTGAATGTGTGAATCTTTGATGCCTGAGACCTATTACTTGATAGAGGACACACCCACACTGTGAAAGTAGCAGACTCTAAATCCAACTTCAGACCAGTGACAAGTGGAGTACCACAGGATTCAGTCCTGGGTCCTCTCTTGTTTGGTATCTACTTCTCTGAAGTGCAGGCTAAGACAGAAAGTCTTTGGCTAACAAAGTTCGCAGATGACTGCAAACAAGGAGCCATAATTTAAACTCCTAACTATGTGGACATGCTACAAAAGGGCCTCACTAAGACAGATGCCTGGTGTCAAAGCCATGGCCTCCAGCTCAATGCCAAAAAATGCATCGTCATCTCTTTTGGTAAAAACTCTGCACCCATGAAGTACCACATAAGCGGTAATCTACTTAACACTGAAAGTGTGATAAGAGACCTTGGGACACAGGTGAACAGTAGCTTCTCCTTTGATAATCACATCGCCACAGTAGTCAGGAAATCCTTCTATGTGGCACACCACATCACAAAAGGTTTCTCATCCAGGAAAAAAAAGAGGTCAGTGTACCCCTCTACTCATTGCTCATTAGACCCATTATAGAGTACAACAACCCTTTTGGTATGTACGTCACAAGACATCTACAACAACTGGAAAGGCCATAGCAATACCTCACAAAGAGGATTACCGGCCTCAAACAGATGCTCTAAGCAGTCTAAAAAAAACTCCAGCTTTACTCCATCGCACATCGCCTACTCAGAGGCAATCTCTGCCTAACATACAAAGATATGTCAAACCCAAAGCTGTTGGGCATGCTCCACTTAAAGAAATCCCAATCCCTCCGAGCTACACGCTCTAGGGACCTAAACCTGATCACCACAATAAACCGAACATGCTGGAGGGATAGATTCCTGTCCCAGAGACTTGCCATACTCTGGAACAAACTACCTATCTATTTCAAACAAGGCTCCTCATTAGCACTCTTCAAAAAAAATCTTGATGACTGGATGGGAGATAGGAAATTCACCCAGGGAATTACTTCTGTGGCTCTGTTTGACAGGGGCACAGGAAAATAACTTTCTTGGGTGGCAAAAGCCAGGGTACCGTTTGGCTAGGCTTATATAGGCCCTAGGCCCAATAGCCTAGTACCTACCTATAAACCTATGTATTCACATAAGTCTCTGCTGTCACATGTTAAAGTTATTGTTGTACAAATCGCCCACCATTTACTTACATTACCAAGTAATAACATGCAAGGATATACCATTCATCACTTACCTTGTAAATCCAGCAGTTGTTACAGTTTTAGTTCAGGGCTGAGTTTGTCTGATGCTAGGAGTACACAGCCATTACATGGGTGGGTAAAGGTTGTGAGCACTGCCTGGCATAAATGTTACTATACGTGTGTGTATAGGATGAAGGTTTTAGCCCCTTAGGTGGGTGAGCTTCAATGTATTGCTCCTTAGCCAATGTGAGGGCATACTGAGCACACCTACATCTGTAGCTGCTGGTCCACCCTCTGACTCCTCACCTGCATGTGGCTGTGGTGACCTTGCCATTGGTGGTGGGATGTGTGCCCCTTCCCTATGTTGATCCTGCTGAAGTTCTCATGATGATGTTGTGAAGTATGGCACAGATGGTCATGATTTCAGTACATGTACATATACTTTACTCTAGAGCTCCCCCAGATGTAACTAGGTGGCAGAATCATGACTTCAGCAGCCTAAACACATCCTCTTATGATAGTTCTGGTGTTAGCATGAGTCTCATTATTGCATTCTTCAGTGAGTGTGTGTGCATTTCTAAAGGGCATCACCAGCCATGGTTCCAGCGCATAACCTGTATCCCCCAGTAAATGATCCTGTGGGATATCACCTCTAGTGAACATCTGATACAGTTGGAGGTGCCCCAGACATGTGAGTTATGGTAACTGCCTGGGTTTCCAGCACATGCATTTACATGCATTCAAGAGGATTACCCTAGCATTACACATGACCTGGCAGTAAATAGAGTGGAAACCCTTTCTATTTATGTAGAGCCTTCTCTGTTCCCCCGGTGGTACCTTGATTTCTATATATGTGTGCCATCTATGGCACCTAGTACTTCAGAGTATTGTGCTACAGAGCAGAACTCTTACACAATTGTGGCCCTCCCCTTAAGAGTATGGGAAAATATATGTGGTGACTCGTATTTTGGAGCACAGCATTCAGGAACTGGAGGATCCTGGGTGCGGATGCCTGTGACACCCCCAGCATTTTCCCTGTTGCTCTCTGAAAGGTCCTTGTAGTTTCTAAGTGCTGCATGTACTTTTGCCTCCACTGGTATTGGTTCCCCTCGGTTTGACATTTGTCTAAGTCTAGGATGACAGAGGTTGCAGAATTCCTGTAGTGAGTCTGTATCTACACTGTAGCAGTCTACAATTTCCACCTTGTATGGATTGTGATAAGTTAACTGGGGACTGAAAACTCTTGCCCATGGTCTATTATCAGCAGCAGCACAGACTTAATCCTGTTGCAAATATGCATAAATTAAAGCAATAGCAACACCTAACATTCTTTCGGTATAAACTCCTTTCCATGGCTGTAATCCACAGCTTTTGGAATTTGAAGGGGAAACCAGCACTGAGACTACAAAGTTGCTTTATATGTTATCAAATAGCTCCACCACTTGCACTGGTTGATTAGCATACAATTCAGCTGCCTATGCTGTAATTAGCATGCAACGGTGTTTACAGTAGTTGCGCGACTCTACACACTATAGAGCAGCTTGCTAAATACAAAATAGTGCAGTTACATGTAGGGTTTATTGAATCTGCCCTCTAATGTACAATTAACCTGGTCTGTATGCCAAAATGTATAAAAATCATTGCTAATTCAACTTACTAGACATCACAAAGTACGATATATTTTTTTATGAGCCATTATTAAAAAAATAATAATCTTGTCATTAATATCCATGTTTTCCAACATATTTACTAAATCCCAGTTTGGAGCCATCACTAATTTAAGAATGTTTATTTATATAAAAAATTAAACTACATGTGCATCCATCCATCCTCAACCCCTACACACATGTATATATATATATATATATATATATATATATATATATATATATATATATATATATATATATATATATATATATATATATCTATATATACACACACACACATACATACATATATATATATATATATATATATATATATATATATATATCTATATATATCTATATACATATATATACATACATATATAATATATATACATATATCAATATATCTATATATCTATACATATCTATATACATATATACATATATATATACATACATACATATATATATACACATACATATATATATATACATACATATATATATATATATATATATATATATATATATACATATATATATATATATATATATATATATATATATACATATATATACATACATATATATATATATATATATATATATATATATATATATATATATATATATATATACATACATATATACATATATATATATATATATATATATATACATACATATATATATATATATATATATATATATATATATACACATACATATATATATATATATATACATACATATATATATATATATATATATATATATATATATTGTAGAAACAACTCTTCTTGATACACGAAGAAAAACTTGTAATATGACAACAACTTCGGAAAACAAACTAGTACTATAAAACTGTACTAAAAAACAAACTGAGAGCAAGTGAAATGCGCTTCATCCAGTTTAATGTGCTGGACTTCATTAGAAATGTAAATATACATCACGAACCCTGCATATATAGCTTCTTATAATTATTATAATTATATAAATGACATCATAAGCTGTAATCCAATGTCCAAGCTAGATTCAAAATAATCTAAAAAATTCATAAGATGACAGTAAACACTCATGAATAATAAGTGAAAATGACTTTGTTAATATTGAAGCTGATAAAAATCTACAGAAGCAATGTACTACAAGTATAGGACTGTAAAAATAAATGAATCTGGAAAATCAATATACAAAATACCTATGTACAATAAAATTGCAGTGTATATATACTATAAGAGAGGGGATATATTAATTGTGCCATTTTAATACACATTTTAAGTTAAGATATTCATTAATGCCAGGAGGAGTCTCTGCATTTAACAACAACTGCCATCTCAATTCTTTAACTTCTAACAAGGTGTCTCTATCCCCAAAAAATAAGGGAACCTGATCTAGGACAAGAAATTTAAACTCTGTGAAAGCACTACAATTATTACTATGTTTAGCCAATGCATTACTATAGTCAGCATTTCTAATAGCACCATAATGTTCCTTTATTCTAGTGCAAAGTTTCCTTATGGTTTTACCTACATAGAATGCAGAGCAAGCAGTGCAGACAGCAGCATAGACAACATAAATAGATTTACAGTTGTAAGCATCATTAAAAATACTGTAAAATTATTATGTATAAAGGTATAAGAACTACCTGTAAATATCCATTTACATGAAATGCAATTACCACATGCAAACATACCCTTAGTGTTGCTATCATTAGTTGGAGTAATAAGAAACTGAGAGTCTCTATTCTCTAATAATAAACGTAAAGCCTTAATCTTCTTATGAGAGAATATAGGGTAAGATCCTAATTTAAGGTTAATGTCCTGGCTAGAAGTTAAAATATCCCAGTTGTTGTAAAAAACCTTTTTAATGGCAGTAGCATCCCTACATATCGGGATAGGAAAAGAGATGTACCTGTCTGGTTTGGTGTTAACCTGGTTGTTATGACTACCCATGAGAAATAATGGGTGGGAATTTAGTATACCTAGAAGATGACACTTCAGTGTAAATAGACTGTAGCAAGAGACTCGGATAACCTCTGTGTAGTAAAAAGTTAGAGAATATTTGACATTCAGTGAGGAAAGTACTGTCATCAGAAATGATCCTAGATAACCTAATGAACTGACCTCTCGCCATATTTTGTTTAATAAAATGTGGGTG
Organism: Protopterus annectens; assembly: GCF_019279795.1. Taxonomy (NCBI): domain Eukaryota; kingdom Metazoa; phylum Chordata; order Ceratodontiformes; family Protopteridae; genus Protopterus; species Protopterus annectens. The sequence goes on along the minus strand of NC_056744.1, from coordinate 1,684,878,408 downwards.
CATACTATTATAATGTAAATAATTGTTCCTGAAGGTATTTTTTCTATAAATGGTTGAAGTCCAAGCGTGGGAACTAGAGTCAAAAGAAAGTAGTTTATTGTGTTCAAAAATCTACAATATGATAACTTTTATCTGATAACTTGCCTTAGTAAAGATATAGTACCTCTGGGATTACGAATTACTAAGTTTCCCAACAATCTTTCCAAAGACTCTAACTTGTATAAAGAACTGGTAGCTTTATATAATACTACTGGTCTGCTGATCGTGAGAGCCTTAATTGATCATAATAAAAGCAGACTAACAACTGTGAGTAAGGATATTTTAGATTTGTATACTGAAGTTGTTAGGCATCCTGATCTGCATTTGTTTGTACACATCTTTAACGGAATACATCCTAGAGTTACACGTCATGTTGCAACCATCGTGCACAGAAAGAAGATGAAGCTTCAAAGGGACATTTTACAGTACCAACTGAATAAAGCCTACCCTCTTAGATCAGATGGTCCATTCAGATTTAGTTTCAGGAATTTAAGACCAGATTTTACTAAATCCCCGAATCATTTCATTAACTCTTCTAGGGCATCTCAGGCACCGATTTCTACCTTCCCTGATCATCCTTCTTCCACAGGATCTCTTAGGCACTTGGTACAGCCCGTTTACCATGTCTTTAACCAGTCTAGTCCTACTACACATGGTTTTATTTCCCGCCAGTGTTCTTCGCATACTACACAGACTAATATGTATGATCGTCCTATCCCTTCCACAGTTAATGTATTATCCGCTCCTTCTCAGGATCCACGACAGCCTAATACTACTCAGATCAGTGCTACCCAGTCAACCCCCGCCACTGTCAATATATTACCAGCCCCTTCTCCTTTTTTACCTAGACAACAGGATGCTGTTCTGCTCCGTCTTAACCAGCATTCCAGTACCCTTCCAGTCTCTGATATTGTCTCACTCCATCAGACCACTACCGATAGACGCTTGTCTATAGGTGGTTCAGTTTTTCCAGCCTCTCCAACCACCCCAGCTCCTTCCTCTTCTTCTCAAGCTGTGAATTTTGTCCCGTCGGACATTTTAGCCCAGAATGTTAACCTGCACAATTTCAATAATCCTTTGCAGCTCTTAAATTCACCTGACTGCCCGATCTCGGCAGTTATTCCAATTTCCACAGCTAATTCTCTTACTTTCCAGGGTCCAGTTGACAGATGTCTAGAAACACCGTTTATGCTCTCAGGAGATAGAGGAACACAAAATACCATAAGAGGAAGAGGACGAGCTTTTGATAGAAGAAACAGCACTATTCTTCACACTACTCCAGGTCCAGTTGTTACTAGGAATTATTCTCTCAGATCTGGTGATTATGTTACAAGAAACTTATCTAGAGGGAGACCAAGAAGACCTGCATTACGCTGACTTTCACAGCAAGATACTAATTGTTTCACTTATAATACCACTTTTGGTGTTTCTGAACACAATGTACATGATTATTCTACAAACGAAGTTTTTAACCTATCAAATAGGGTTCTGTCAGACAGTAGTATTAGCTTATTAAAACTGGGTTTTTCCTTCATCCCTGCATTTAGAGCCAATATTTCCTCTTTACTGATTGATTTAAAATTATATGTTAGAAAGTTGAACCTTAAATTGTTACACTATAAGGATCCTATGGACTCAGATGATGAAACTGATGATAACAGCGTTGACAAAGATGACTTGCACAGTAAATTACCAATTAAAAGGAGTCTGTATAATCCTCCTGTATGTAATACACTGCACATTTTTTCAAAATTATGTGAGAAAGATTTACGTCTTTTGTTACTTAACAATAGTACAACTAAATGGTTTAATTTGTCCAAGCAGCAGTTACAGGATTTAAATTCTTTTATTTCAGATAAATCCCTCAGAATCATGAGAGCCGATAAAGGCTCAGGTATTGTATTAATGGAACAATCCAGATATATTACTATCTTATTACAGGATTTAAACAATGATGAGTTCTATTCCCCAGCCTCCCTGTCAGATGTTAAGCGAGCCTTTAAATGTATAGATAGAACTTTAGCTAGATTACATAAAAATAAATGTATTACTGACACTGAATATGAGTTTATCACTGTTAATAGTCCTCAATTAGGAAAATTTTTTGGAATCCCAAAAATACACAAAGACCAAGTGAACCCTCCGTTCAGACACATAGTCTCCAATAAGAGGACTAAAACAGAGGGCATGGCTGAATTTGTTGATTTACTTTTAAATCCTATAGTGCAGAAATCACCTTTCTTTCTGAGGGATTCCTGGGATTTCCTAAACCTTCTACATTTATATCCCCCTCCAGCATCTCAGTTTATTATGGTTACTTTAGACGTGGAATCGTTATATAGTAATATTCCACATGATACAGGTATTCTATATTTAGATAACTATTTAAACAAATGTTCTTCTTTTTCACAGGACAGAATTAATACTGTTTGTTTACTGACTAATTTAGTACTAAAGAATAATTTCTTCTACTTCACAGATAAGATTTTTCAGCAGGTTAAGGGGGTAGCTATGGGAGCTAAGTTAGCTCCCTCTTTTGCTAATCTGGTTTTAGCCTGGTGGGAGGTTAGTTCTCTGAAGAATTTACCGGGATTTAACCATGTATATTTATATAGAAGATACATAGATGATCTCTTCTTTATTTGGGAGGGTAGTGAGCATAATTTTTTAGAATTTTTTGAACATTTGACTAGGTCTATTCAGTTTTTAAAGTTCAAAGTTTCTAGTATGGGCCTTCGAATTAACTTTTTAGATGTACTACTTTCTTTTGACTCTAGTTCCCACGCTTGGACTTCAACCATTTATAGAAAAAATACCTTCAGGAACAATTATTTACATTATGATAGTATGCACCCACATTTTATTAAACAAAATATGGCGAGAGGTCAGTTTATTAGGTTATCTAGGATCATTTCTGATGACAGTACTTTCCTCACTGAATGTCAAATATTCTCTAACTTTTTACTACACAGAGGTTATCCGAGTCTCTTGCTACAGTCTATTTACACTGAAGTGTCATCTTCTAGGTATACTAAATTCCCACCCATTATTTCTCATGGGTTCACTATTAATACTGACTCCAACAGTATTTCTTCACATAGTATTACATCCACTTCCTTAGCTATTAACTCTGTTTCAGCTCAGGTTAGTCATAACAGCCAGGTTAACACCAAACCAGACAGGTACATCTCTTTTCCTATCCCGATATGTAGGGATGCTACTGCCATTAAAAAGGTTTTTTACAACAACTGGGATATTTTAACTTCTAGCCAGGACATTAACCTTAAATTAGGATCTTACCCTATATTCTCTCATAAGAAGATTAAGGCTTTACGTTTATTATTTGAGAATAGAGACTCTCAGTTTCTTATTACTCCAACTAATGATAGCAACACTAAGGGTATGTTTGCATGTGGTAATTGCATTTCATGTAAATGGATATTTACAGGTAGTTCTTATACCTTTATACATAATAATTTTACAGTATTTTTTAATGATGCTTACAACTGTAAATCTATTTATGTTGTCTATGCTGCTGTCTGCACTGCTTGCTCTGCATTCTATGTAGGTAAAACCATAAGGAAACTTTGCACTAGAATAAAGGAACATTATGGTGCTATTAGAAATGCTGACTATAGTAATGCATTGGCTAAACATAGTAATAATTGTAGTGCTTTCACAGAGTTTAAATTTCTTGTCCTAGATCAGGTTCCCTTATTTTTTGGGGATAGAGATACCTTGTTAGAAGTTAAAGAATTGAGATGGCAGTTGTTATTAAATGCAGAGACTCCTCCTGGCATTAATGAATATCTTAACTTAAAATGTGTATTAAAATGGCACAATTAATATATCCCCTCTCTTATAGTATATATACACTGCAATTTTATTGTACATAGGTATTTTGTATATTGATTTTCCAGATTCATTTATTTTTACAGTCCTATACTTGTAGTACATTGCTTCTGTAGATTTTTATCAGCTTCAATATTAACAAAGTCATTTTCACTTATTATTCATGAGTGTTTACTGTCATCTTATGAATTTTTTAGATTATTTTGAATCTAGCTTGGACATTGGATTACAGCTTATGATGTCATTTATATAATTATAATAATTATAAGAAGCTATATATGCAGGGTTCGTGATGTATATTTACATTTCTAATGAAGTCCAGCACATTAAACTGGATGAAGCGCATTTCACTTGCTCTCAGTTTGTTTTTTAGTACAGTTTTATAGTACTAGTTTTTTTTCCGAAGTTGTTGTCATATATATATATATATATATATATATGTGTGTGTGTGTGTGTGTGTGTATATATATATATATATATATATATATATATATATATATATATGTGTGTGTGTATATATATATATATATATGTGTGTGTGTGTGTGTGTATATATATATATATATATATATATATGTGTATATATATATATATATATATATATATATATATATATATATATATATATACACATGTGTGTGTGTATCTATATATATATATATATATATATATATGTATGTGTGTGTATATTTATATATATATATATATATATATACACATATACATATATATATATATATATATATACATGTGTGTGTATCTATATATATATATATATATATATATATATATATATATATATATATGTATGTGTGTGTGTATATTTATATATATATATATATATATATATATATATATATATATATATATATATATATATATATATATATGTCGAAAAGACCCAAAGGCGAAGAAGCAAATAGACTGAACCAAATGAGTCCAAATAAAAATATGTTGCTGTAGGCCACTTGAATAAAACAATGTCTAAAACACAACTAGTTCATACTGCAAATCAGTTCATACAGCAAATCGGAAGCCAAGAGGTAAAGCACAAACCCTTCAGTTGACTCCCATCAACTTGTACGTCGAAGCAAAAGTCAGAAATTGTAACATAAACCCTTCGGTTGACTCGCAACAGCTTAGACATACACAAATAAACTCCAAATCGAAAAAGCAAAGCTGTATGCAGTACAAAAACCCTTCGGTTCAAAATCCAACTTTCATCGATGCAAAGACGCTTGCAATAACTCCAGGACCAATATAAAAGAATAGAAGAACCTTTAATGATAAGCGCTTTCGCGGTTAACAATACCGCTTCATCAGATAAATTAAAAACAAGATCTGAGCATTTAAGTACTCACCAACTGAATCTTAACAACAATCCATTGGCTCAATAAATTTAAAACCATCCTATAGTTTACTAGTAACTGTGAAATCAAGTCCCAGTATGTGGAAGTGACGAAGCCTACAGGAAGTATACCTGGACTCTGAACTCCCTCTAGTGAGCTTAAGGCTAAACTACATGGCCCCAAAATTACAACAAAGTCGATGACACATACACTATAGCGACAGTAACCATACCGTTCAACATATAATGTAATAAGCATTGTTTCAGGTGCTTAAAATTACCTTGGAATAAACCAACATGTAAGTATACACATTAAAACATAAAAACATAAAAGTACGAGAAAGGAGCTACTTTTTCTCGTAACAAGGCATGACCATGTTAAGGCATACCAATATAAAAAGTATTATCCAAATATACTAAAATAATGACAAATAACTTGCAGGGCTAGGAGAGACCGATAAAACAATTGTTTTTATATTGTCCTTAGAGGCCTGGAGGGGTTGCCTGTGAACAAAAGCAGACCTAGAAAGATAATTCCTCCACAACTTAGGGATAGGAAAAACAAAAATATGTTTAAGGTCATGCAGGGCTTTGCCTTTCTCTTGAAGAGATTTTAAACATGTCAGCTATAACAGTCCTAAAAAAGATGTGCATTATCCAAAGGAGCATCCAAAAACTTGGCCTTAATGTCCTTAGGTAGAGACTGGAGACAAAGCCAAGAATAACACATCATGACGGACCCAAAAGCCAGACACTGAATCCTTATTTGAGAAATCTGGTTTAAGCCATTTAGAAGGGGAACAGGTCCAAGGAGGAGTGGGTACTGAAATCCCTTGAGTAGGCTTTAGGGTCATTAAGGCAGAAAACAAGACCTGATGTGATTTCCTTTGAGGATCCATAAGACGGATTGAAACATGCTTCAGTTTTTGTCTTTGCTTAGAAGGGACATCAGCCTTAAATACTGGATGCTCCGACCCTTGGTAAGATGGAGAAGAGAACCTGGAATGTCCTTCCTGAGCATTATCTGTGAAATCCATCTAGGACCTTCCAAGATAATCAACCATGGTTCCCCTTAGACATCTGGAGCAGACACCTGCAAAACCTTGGAAGATTTGCAAATAGGCAGATCCATGCTGGCCTCCAGCATGGTTGCGGCAGAGGAATCCAACATAAATGCCAAACAGCCTACAGAGCTGTTACCTGCTTCTAGAGAGATGTCTGGTGGAGGCTGGATAGCTAAAGAATCCAGCTGAGACTTCTTGACCTTCTTTTTACCTAACAGGAGTATCTCAGAGTTAGAGGATTCTGCCATGGTACCTTGGGCTAACTGTTTAAGCTGCTGGTTTTCAAGATAAATGGCCAGGGAAGACAAATGACTTCTGAGTATCTTAGGCACAAATGCCTTACAGATACTACAGGAGGTATGGTTGTGGGAAGTATCCAAACAAAAAAGACACTGTTTGTGATGATCCTTATGGGGAATCTGCCTCCCACACAGACATTTTTCCCTTCTTGGGTGCCATGAAATTTAGTTAGTGAAATAAAATACAAGACCAAGGACAGTATAAAAAAACAAAACAATGGAGCACTTATCTGATGTTGCTAAATATTCAGTACAGCAACAAGGTGTTCAAACCGACTGACAAAAACTGCATTTGAATTGGTGTCAAAAGAAGTTCTAAGTAGTCGCATCCGTACATCCCTTTTATGCCATATGTTCTATGCAGAGAGCAAAACGTGACATATAGTGTATACAAGATCTTTTTTAGCTTTTTCATACTGGCCAAACGTCTGGCTGCCCAGGGAGGAACATCCCTTCTGTGAAGAATACTGCAACAGTAATATAGAAGGACATCTCATAATATCACTGACAAATCACAGGGTTTTTAGCCTGTAGATGTTTATCAGCACAGCCTTTTAAAGAATACACTGTTCCAGACAAATGATTCAACAGAGATGAGAGGCATGTCTCCAGATACTATAAAATCATTAACCTCTCAGATTACGTACTTGATGTTATTGATTAAGTAGAGGTTGGTCTTTTGTAACTGCTGATTAAATTATGTACTTTTAAATTGGTTTAGTTTTACTGCTATTCAACAACTTATTCAGCATTTTAACTTTTGGATTTTTATATTCTTGTTTCTTATGACTAATACAAGCATCCAAGTTAATTATCAAGAAGACTTCAGTTTTTTGGTACAACCTTCTGGTTTCACTCTGCATGATACACCATCTGGATCATTATTAAACAATGCTTAAATTCTAGTTAGTAGGAAAGCAACAAATGGTGAACACTGGATGAATGGAAAATGGCTACAGTCATTCCCTCTGCATACGGGAGGACCTTCCACAGACCCAAGCAATTACAGACCCATAAGTCAGACCAGCCTTATATGCAAAGCCCTGGAAAGACTTATCATGGAACTAATAAATCAAGACATAAGGAACCTCCAAACACTGGACCCATCTCAGTTTGGATTAGTCAAGGGCACGTTATGCTTAGCCAGTGTGGTGGATTTTTTTTAAAAGGTCACCAAAGCAATGGGTAAAGGCAAAATGGTGCACATTGCATACCTCAACTTGGCCAAAGCTTTTGACACAATTCCGCACTCAGGCCTAGTAAAAAGATTTATAAACTGGGAATAAACCCCTATATCACTGGTTTGGTTGCCGTATGGGTCACAGGAAGGAAGCAGGAAATCAAACTAGGGAAAGTTACATCCACAAAGAGACCCATCACCAGTGGAGTCCCCAAGGTTCCTGTACTGGGACCTCTACTGTTTTTATCTACTTTTCTGAAGTAAAAGCCAATACTAAAGGGCTTTGGTTGACTAAATTTGCAGAAGACTGCAAGCCAGGAGTTGTCATTGAATCCCCCAAATGAGTTAGCCATAGTGCAGGAAGGTTTGTACCAAATAAATAACTAGAGCCAAAATCATGGACTGAAACCAAATGCCAAAAAGTGCATTATTGTATCCTTTGGGAAGTCATTGACGATATGCCCGTAAAAGTTGACCCAATTGTTTGGGATTTGGAAACTTATGTAAACAGTGACCTAACTTTTGACCAGTGTCTGTCCACTGTTGTAAGAACGTTCTTCTATATTGCACAACTTATAAACAAAGAGACTGTATTTAGATCTAGCAATGTCATTATTCTCCTTTAATCAACCTTTATTAGGCCAGTCATTGAGTATAATGACCCTTTTGGCATGTGTCTGTCCAGATACATGCAACAACTGGAATGCCCACAGAGATACCTTACTAAAAGGATACAAGGCCTAAACAACAAGTCCTACATGGACTGACTCAAAGCCTTGTCACTATACTCAGTATCCTACGGACTGTTAAGAGACCTGTGTCTGGCATACAAGAAATCCTCTGTCCCAGTACTGATGGATTTAATGCACATCAGCCAGTCAAATGGCATCAAGGGAATGATGTGAGTTTACTAGGTTATCACTCTTCATATGGACGGTACTTATATGGGCTTTTGGTCCCACTGTAGAAGCCCTATTAAAAACTAGAGAACCACTGGAGTTTCTGGCCTGAAAAGGGAAGGCCAGTCTTCAGGGATTACACCAGGGATGGTAGCAAGCAATATGCCCTCTGTGATGCACTGGGACATTATGGGAATCTGTAGAGGGGTTAGAGCCCTTTATCCAGAAAAGCCCCTTTAGTACAACATTCTGCTATACATTGTCCCACTAAACTCTACAGGCATCTTCATCAAAGATGGTTTCACCCTCTGCTGCTCTGCTCCCAATTCCAGGAGAAACAAATAGGCTGTATTGAGCAACAGAGAGATGAGAACTTGATGGTCATGGAGGCTGGCAGAAAAAAAAATAGAATTTTTATTTTTCAGGGGGAATCCCCCTCCACCACCCTCACCCACTGAACTTACATATATCAGTTGCATGAGTACACACCATAACCTCATACTTAGAAGCTACGTCAGCAATGTGTTCATATGGAAGACAATGATCAGGAAGCTCCCGATTGCCAAGGTAAATTTGACCAGATGGCACCTTGTCCAGTTTAAGCAACAATATGTAGAAATGCTGTGTTAAGTCCACGTTCTTTTAACATGGATAATCAAGAAACAGCTGTTTTAAAAAGGCAATCTTGCTAGGATAGTGCCTATATTTCATTTTAGAGAACTGACAATACTAGAAGTAAAGTTAGGTGTAGTTCCCAGAATTCACAAATGATCCTTTCTTAAATGAAGAATGCTTGTGAAAAGGCTGTGGCTTGCACCTCCTTTGAACCTTGTGATTCAGCTTATGGATGGTCTGTGGTGCTCGACCGCTTGACTGCAGCCATGTGTTTTCCTTATTTTTTGGCTTAAGATAGTCAACTTTCCTGTCCATGGGACTTGAAATTCTATGCATGAGCAGTTACACAGAGTTATAATTTCTGTATAAAGAAAAGTTGAAATTCTCAGGTGGGCTGTTTTCTAAATAGTCCAGCCTTTTCTTGCAGTGTTTTATAGTGAATAAGGTGATTAAACCTTTTTACAAGTCCTTCCATTTCTGTGGGTAGAGCTGGGTAGACATGACACTTCAGTAGGGACTAGTTGGGCTGCTATACAAAACACTGAGCAGATTTTCCCATTAGCTTAGGCTGCCTCAAGGAACTAGTGCCTGAGGGAGTCTGTCTGAAAAATGAAAGAATGTTTGTGGCTGGAGTATTATAGTTTGACCACAGGGAATCTTTTTTTTTTTTCATATTTTTTTATTAAATAGTTCTCTCATGCTGTTTGATATGATATGTCATGTTGGGGACATTATTGGTATTCTTAACAGTGCAAGCACAATGCTAGCTAACCTGTAGGACGATGTGCATTTTTTCCTTTATGCAGTTAATAATTTGTGTGTATTTGCAAAGGGTTGGAATAGGTTACACTATATGTGTCCAAAAATAATTAGATGAAATATGTTAGTGTGGTGGACATTAATTCATTGGATCACTATCAGACATTTGAAGTGAATACATTCAAAGTGGCTGTAGATAGTGAACAGAGATGTGGGTATGTGGTATTGCAGTTTGTTGCTCTGTTTGCCTGTCAGCAGTGAAATGAACTACATTACTTTGACCAATATTTTGTGCATTTATTTGATCACAGTCAAATAAATGAGGTGCATACAGTTAGTAAAATGGCTGCAATTACACACTTTCAAAGTTCTGAGTTTTCAGTGTTTTGAATTTTCGATGTTTTGGTCTCAAGTATTTTCAGTGTTATGAAGTAGACCATATATATATATGTATGTATGTATGTATAAAATAAACTCTAACTCAAATTAACTCTGGCATTTAATCTGAAGATGAAGACATGAATGTACAGTATTGTATGACCAGTTATCTTTGTAAAATTATGACATTGCTCAAAGTAGACCCTGATGTAATGTAGTCCTTTCTCACTGAACATTTAGTTGCTTGTTGCAACCCCTATGCATTGAAGTTACCAGGCATTACTAATACAGCAAATGGCACAAGTCAGTAAAGCAGTAAAGGGGATGACGGTCAATATTTTAGGATTCTAATAACATACATATGGAGAGACCAATTACATTTGGTGGTGAAATTAAGTACGACTAATCCTTCCAAGCCTAAGATCACCTATTACACTACATGTTGCCATCTGTTAGCTATAATATTCTGCTATACATTGTCCCACTACACTCTACAGGCTTCTTTTTAAATCCTTAGTTTAAACACAAACATGTTTTACATTATTCCAGGTCTCAAAATGCAGAACACATTCTCTTTAAAACTGTATGCCATCTCAGTGGATTGATACCCCCAGCATGCTTTAATCTAACAGCATTGTCAGGGGGCACCTGAGTACCTGTGCTGTACCAGACTATCTTAAGATTGAGGTGTATTCTGTGATGTTCTGCATTCCATTTATTTCACTTCATATACAGTTATTCACCCTAACAAATAAGCACATTTTGTGACTAACTTACCATGGTTTGTACACCTGTACAGATAACCCTGATCTTAGCCATTTGAACTTATCAGTTTCCTGGTCCTTGTCAGAAATATGCCAAATATCAGGTGGGATAGAAAACCCCATTATCTACTGAAGTGGGCTTGCTTCAAGTCCCAAATCATGAGCCTGCTGTAAGCAATGACAACCCAATTAAGCACTGCATCAAGCTGCTGTTTGATTATGTCATTTTTCACTGGTCAGCATACATGAAGCTATAGCTGCCAAATCTATAGCCTGTGCGCCACTCGTATTAATCAAGAGGTAAACATTACCGTCCTCCATATCAGTCATCTATGTATACCCCTGCAGGTTCTGGGAGCTGTGAATGGGTTCACTTAGATAGAAATAGCATTCTGCAGCCAGCTATGGTGCTTATGTAGAAACAAAGTCATCTTCATGCAGTACCCATGGGTGGAAACATACCCTAACAATGACATGCCCCAGTCTGATTGAAAAAATGTGCAGATACCCCCAAAAGTTGAAGTATACTCCTTCATATCTGTACATGCATTGAGGTAACTGAACCAAGGCTCTGTCATCAATCAATGCTATTAACAAGTAGCAGAAATTTCTTCAACCAAGTAAACTGATTTTTCTAAAGATACAAATAACACCAAGATGGCATTCTTGAGATGAGACTGCATCACCTGATGTTCATTATATTGACCACAGCTTCAGCAGCCTTAGCTATATGGGTTATATCCTGCCAAGGATATAACAGCCAGACAACTTCCAAAGCTTCTGGGCACCCTCCACAAGCTCAAACTGTCAGGCAGTTCAAGCTGAGCTGACAAGGCTTTAAGTCAGTCCACATAGGACAAATCTGGGTGCAAAGCCTTTCAGAGCTTTCTTGCCAACACAAACAGGGAGGGAGGTGAAGCCCTGAAAAGACAATGATAGGAAAAAAATCTTCATCATGGATAAGAAAACACATCGAAAAACAAGGGAGATGGAGGGAGGGAGCAGCTACTGCAGCAGTGATTATTCATACAGCTACTGTTGTGGCAAGTTTATTTACACAATTGTATTATGGTCATCATATTGATCACTTTTGCAGTAGCCTTAGCTATATGGATAGATTACCCTAGCTTACTGTATTTGGTAGGTGGAAGGAGAAGAGTCCAGTGATCTTTCAAACATCTACTGTTCTGGTAAGTTTACTTACACAACTGTACTTCTAAATATCCATATGTCAAGAAATGACAACCTTAACTTTACCCTTTTTACTTGATACTATAGACAAAACATACTACCTCATGCAAGCTTAGGCAGTACCTTGACACTGAAGAACCACATGGTGCTTGGCTGCTTGTCAGACCCCTTCTAGGACAAATGGTAATCATAAAAAGTTTCTAGTACCAAGTATGCATTCCATTTTATGAGACATTGCATACAGAAGAGGTGGCACAGAGAAGAGTAAAAATCATAAAGCACATTGTCTACCCCATAAGGAAAGATTCCAATAAGTAGGATTATGGAACTGCTTCTTCCATAGTCTACATTCTGTAACACATTTATTGAATTATCATTTAAGACATAGGCAAACATACATTTATATCAAAGAAAATAAATCATGTAAACATTCGCAGTTACAAACATTATGCATCACATACATTCTTTTATATAATTATCAACAATGTAAAGTCATAAGTTGTTCATTTCTTGCCTTTCCTTAAACATCAGTCCTCCAAGACATTATTCTGCATGCCTTTTTCCAAGAACTTCAAGTACTTGTATCCCAGTTACAATATTCACTACTTCAAATATGGTTTGTTTAGACTTTGATTTCCATTTTTTAGTAATTGCCTTTTTGGCAGCCACCAAAATTAAGCTTATCAAGGCCTTATTATATCTAGGCGATTCAGATCCTGTATTCCAGCTCAAAAAAATAATTTTCTTAGTTACACCCATTTGCTCACCCAATATTTTGACAGAGTACTCTGCAGGGAATTTTTAAAATCTGCCAACACATTATACTCTCAAAATATATGTTCCCTTTTTTATTTATTTATTTAGTTAGTTAGTTAACTCTTTTATCTCCATCAAACCATCATTTGCTATTCACCTGTGGAAAAAATATTTGGTGTCTGCTTGGGGTATAGAAATGCCTATGCAAACACTTCCAAGCAAAAATCATCAATCTTTTTTGACTTTGTTGCATATTTGGGAGCCATACATATGTCCTCCCATTATTTCCTTCTGAATTGCTTATCCAGTCTCTTTTCCAACCTCTTCTGATTGATTCCTGTAATTAGTGTGCAGTATTTTAGATTCCCTACTAATTACCCCATTTTTAATAACAGCTTCTGTTCTAGATTCAAGTAAAAACTCTACCAGAGCAGGTCTTGCATTTAGGATCCCCCAATCTCTCTCTCTGCCTATGCTGCAATATCAATCCCTGATAGGGAAGGCCATCTCTAGCCTGAAATCCAAATGTCTACTTAGCATCTTCCCATTTTATTACCTTTCTCTTTCTAGCTATTTGCTTCCAGTAACTTGGTTCTTGTGTCAGTTTTCTCCAGCAAATTCCAGCTCCCTCTTGCCTATTCTCTGTACCCTTAAATGCAGTCATCCCTATCAGCAGAATCACTTTTCTCCATTCTTGCATTGGCTTAATTCTTAAATAAATACTTTCTGCTACTTTATGAACATTATATTCTGTATGGCTGTTGTTACACTCCTTAAGGATCTGCATCTAAAATCCCATTCTCTCCTTATTTCTAGAATTTCCCCCATACTTCATCATTGTCGCTTTCCATGTACATGAGCCTTAAATGTGTAGCTCTAAAATATTCCTTCAAATCAGGTAATCCTAAACATCCTGTATTTTCTTAGTCAAGAACCTCTGAAGTCATTCCAGCTGTTGTAATTGCCTAGTCAAGTATATTCAGAATGGTGCATTGTACTCAATTATTGGTCTAATGTGGGCTGTGTACAATGGGACTATAATTTCCCTGGTTCTGGATACCATATCCTTACTTATATGTTGTGCCACATAGAAGAACTTCCTCACCGCTGTGGACATGTGATGGTCAAAGTTCAGGCCTCTATCTGTTTGTGTACTTAGATCCCTAACCTCTGAGTCTACTCTAAGAAGAGTGTTGCTGATGTTATAGTTAGCAGGGATATTTGATTTTCCAAAGGGTGTGATAATGCATTTTGTCACATTTAGTTTCAGGCTGTGGTTCTGACCCCAATCATTTGCCTTATTTAGACCCTCCTGAAGGATATCTACATCATTGGGGGATTCACTGATTGCACCCAGTTTGCATCATCTGCAAACTTTGTCATCCAGAGGCCCTCCACATTGGCCTTCCTGTCCAGGAAATATATTCTGAACAGGAGTGGTCCCAGCATTGAGCCCTGTGGCACACCAGTAGTAATTGGCCTCTTTCTGGAACTGGATTCACCCACTTTAACCACTCAGGAGGTGAATGGACTATATGCTAGGTGTTATAGCCATGCATGGCAAGATTGTTTTCTGTGGCTTAAACTATGTTTTGGTAACTGTACAGAGGTTGGCATTCTCAAGGGTGAGGAGAGCTTCTAGGGAGTTAATTTTCTTATTGAGACTCCTAGCATGGAGCAGTACTGCCTTTATGCTGTCCTGAATAGCTTTTATGTTGGAAGGTTTGTCTGTTTGGCAGTGCCTAAAAAGCACTATAGAGGTGGATAATGTTTTTGCCAATATCCAAAAACCTACACTTGACAGGTGAAGACCATGTCTAACAAAGCAGTGTGGCCTGTCAACCATGTCCTCGAAGGCTGACAAATATTTGATCCCTTTGGACTGACACAGTAGCTAGGCGAATTGTTAAAGTCGATCATTTTATGTTTGTCTTGTGGCATCATCATTGGAGATGGTAGACTGCTGGTCAGTGTTAGGCTGCTTGTGATACATATTCTGACAGTTCATTCATGTCTCTGTTCATATAGTCCAAGGAGGTACTCAGGTCATTTGCACCCACACAGGGTATTACTGAGTCATACTGGTACTTAAGGGTAAGTGACCTGAGTGCTTGTGTGATCTGCCAGATCCTGGCCACTGACAGGCAACTAACTGTAACCTTCTTCTTATCCAGCCTTGTAAGGGGGACATTGGTGTTTCTCACAATAAAGTCACATATGACCAGAATGTTGGGTTGTGAAATAGTTTGCCTTATGGACTTGGTAGTTGAGACACAGTGGGATGTGGCTTTATGTGTTGTGCTGGTAAATGTCTTGTTTGTGTGCATGCACAGTTTCTGAAGACTGTGCCTGAGCAGCCTATTGAGGTTGGATAGGTTACATGTGAGAAACCTCTGCATATGTAGGTCTGTGTGTACAGTCCATAGTGGGTGCAGTGGTGTGTGTGAGTCACTGACAATCCTGTCTATTGCATTTTGTGTTTGTATGTGAGTCTGGCCTCCAGAGACAGTGTGTAACTACATCTCATTACATATTGTATTTGTTTTGTGGAAAATTAAGACAATTGATACATTGCGTTAGGATGCCCATGTCCACTAAGCTAGAAACAGAGATGGTAGGAAAGTGCCCATCCATGGCTACATGGCTACAAGTCTTACTGTACTTGCAAGTGATAGGAGTGGAGGGGGTTTATAACCAAACAAGTAGGGCTGATGCTTACTTGATGTAATCTGCAGCTAACCTACCAGCAATACTGATCAGTGCCCAAACCAGATGCTCTTTGAGCAGAAATAGTTCAGGGTACTATGATAAGGTAATGCAGACCTAAACAGTCCTACCTGAATGTGTAAGTGCTGCTCACCTTGCAAAGTAGCTGTCTCGTGAGTAGTGAGAGACTGAGGTAAAGTTCTGAGGTGTTTTTTATAGAGAAATTTCAACTTCTGCCACCACTGTGTGAAGAGCAGCTTCATGCAAACATGAGGCTTATATATAGTCATGGGAAAAAACACTAAACAAGCCAATCAGGTAAGCACACAATGAGTTTTCTACCAAAGCCCACAGGCGAATCAGGTAAGCACACAATGAGTTTTCTACCAGCAATTCCCAGCTCAAATGGGCAGATTCAGCCCTCTCCTGTCATGGTTTAAATTGGTCTATATAAAGCTAAGTCTGACAGGTCTTTACTGTCTTTATGTATTGCAGTCACCACAGCTTCTTCCAAGATGTTGATACTTCCCCTCCTTTTAAAACACTGTTAAACAAAACATTTCAGATCTTTATCACTTTCTTCCTTCCTAGCTTCCAAACTTCCATAGGAATACCATCTGTTCCTGGAGACTTTCCTGCAGATTAATTAAACATCACCATCTTTATCTCTTCTCCTCCTATCTTAACTGTTAATTTTTTAGCCTCATCTGGTTCTAACATTGGCATACTTTAGTCTTCCATAAATATTTCCATTTCTGCTTTTTCTTAATTTCCATATTCTTCTGTTTTATACAAATTTTCATAAAATTTCTGAAACATCCTAAATACCTTTACAGGATCTTTGGTTATTGTTCTTGTTATAGGCTGCCTAAGTTTGACAACAACCCTTTCTACTTTCTGGTGTGCAAGTCACTGTGCTAAGAATTATAGTGTTCTGGAGTTATCAAAAAATCAGTTTGGTTAACAATAACCTACCTAAACTCATGCATATTATTCAGGTACTCCCTCATTTTCTCTTTAGTACTCTGCATTTGTGCCTGTTCTTTTTCTGTGAGATTCCCTCATTCTGCAATATTTTAACATTTGTCTGCCTCTCAGAATAATTCTTGATACTTAACCATATCTTTTTTTCATTTTATTTCTACCCTATTTTTAAACTTCACTTTCATTTTATCCCACTCACTAGCTATAGCGTCTGAAGAAATTTCTATCTTCCCTAATAACTCTTGAATAATTTTCTCAGAGGTCCTACAACTGAAATCACATAGTTTATGCCAAATATTTTTGTAAATTTCTTCAAAAAATCAACCCTCTGTTGTTATACTTTCCCTTCTAGATACATCCTCACTGTTGCAAAGCAATTTCCAGTCCCTGCCTATAAATAATATGCAGATGCTCCTGCGAAATATAATTTATGTCTTGTCTGTATTTTGCTCCTACTACTGAAATCACATCTTTCATACCAAATATGTTCATCCATTTCTTCAGGAAATGAGCCCTGTTTTGTTATATTTTCACTTCTGGATATATCCTCACTACTGCAAATCAAGTTCCAGCCCCTACCTATAAATAATATTCCCGCTGAAAGCTGATTATTTGTCCCAAATTTTTCTTAAGCACCATAATAGCAGTTTTAGATGGACTATAAATACATGGCAAGGTAATCCCCCTCCTTTGCCTATAGCCCATTGCTACCACAAATCAACCATTGCTGTATATTCTTTCCTTTTCTGTCATTATTGGAGCTTTTCTAGTAATTAATATAAGTACTCCCTTTTCTTTTTCCTTGATATTCTGATGAATATCCATCCTGAAATCCTCTCTTTATCAAATTCACATGCTCACTTCTTTCCAAAGGTGTCCCCTGTAGCATTGCTATTGCACTCTGCTTTTCTCAATATAATGCAGTACTCTTACCTTTTTGCCTAAATATGTGATGCCATTCACATTCCAAAATAATATGTTTAGTGTAACCATTATGATAAGAAATTATTGTTGCCACCTATTATATATGACAGCTTTTTAAAACATCTATTTGCAGCACCTCTGTTACATGCACCCACTATTTGGCAGGTTTATCCTTTATACAGTTTCTTGTCATCTCCATTTCAATCTATGTCATATTTTATAAGACTTTTTTGTTTTAGTGAAAAACCTCAAAAAAAAAAAAAAAAACACTCCCCCAGAACCTATTAACTTAAAATAAACACACAAAACTGTGTACATCTTGAAGGAATTTATCTGGGAGGGGAAGATGGCACAAGTCAAGTTGGATAAGCTGATTCTACCAGTGAAACAGGGGGGATTGGGATTACCCAGTTTGAAGGGGTATTTCAGAGCTACAAAGTTAAGGCTCCGATACATAGCAGAAGCAGAAAACTATAATTCAAGGTGGAAAGGGATTACGTTAAAATGGGGGAAGCTCAAGAAATAAGGAGAGACTGGGATTTGGGGTCTAAACCCTTAAGAAGAATAACAGTAATCATACAGAATATCGTATCCGTAAACCAACACAAGAATAGAGAAAGGAGATTCTGCCAAAAGGGATGACTGCAATTAGGGATATAGACAATAGGCGAGAAGAGGCTGGAATTTATTGGATAAAACTGGCAAAAGAACCAAGATATTGGAAGCAAATAACTAGAGAAGAAAGGTAATACACTGGGAAGAGGCCAAGAGTTTATTTGGACTGCAGGTTAGAGATTGGCTTCCCTATCAAAAATTGATATTGGAGTGTAGACAAAGAGAAAGAAATAGGGAAGTCCTAAATGAAAGACCAGCACTGGTAGACTTTTCAGTAGAATTTGGAACAGAAGCTGCCATTAAAAAAGGAATAATTAGTAGAGAATATAAAATATTGCATGATAGCTTAGAGGCCGTTAGAAAGGATTGGGACGAAAGACTGGATAAACAATTTACACAGAAACAATGAGAGGATATATGTACATCTCCCAAATATGCAACAAAATCTAGAAAATTTAGGATTTTTGCTTGGAAATGTTTACATAGATATTTTTATATCCCAATTAGACTCCAGAGAATTTTTCCTCAGGTAGACAGTAAATGTTGGAGGTGGGACGGGGAAGAAAGGGGTACTTGGGAAATATTTTCTGGGAGTGCAGTGGGTTGGTGGACTTTAAGGATTCCTCTGCGGGGTGCACTGTCAGAGATGCTGGGTGGGCAGATTGGTGTGACGAGGAAGTTGATTTTTCTGAGCTATGAAACAGAATCGGAGTTGCCTAGACATGGTAAGGCCTTGCTGTGTCTAATGATGGTGGCTGCCAAAAAGTAATTACTAAAAAATGAAAATCAAAATCTAAACTAACTATATTAGAAGTACTGAATATAGCAACAGAGATAAAACAACTGGGATTGAAATCTTTTGAAAAGGGTAGGAGCAAACTACACAGGAAAAATGGGAATTGTGGGAACAATACATATAGGGGAGCAATGAGGTTTAAAAGAAGGCAGGACTTAAATGAGCTATGCAATGTTTGACTGAAAATGATTAGGTAGATTGTAATTAATGTATAATTTTGCAACTGGGAATGTGTCAGTGTGGTTTGTGATATAAAATGCTTGTAGCTAGGATTGTGTTGGTGTGGTTCGTTTTCATTTATATCAATGTGATGAGGCAAAGTATTGCTAACAATGCCAGGAGAAGTAGGGCTGTGGTTGTATAAGATATAATTTTGTAAAGAATTATATGGCATTTGTATATCAAACTGATTTGTACAGATGTTTGTGTTGAAAATGTATTTGCTATGCTGCTTGTGTTAAAAATATACCAACAGTGTGCCCTGCTGGACAGAAAAATAAATATACAAGCATTATTGTAACTATTTAAATGTGTATGTTTTATCGGATCATACTGGAAGAGAAGAGGTTAATCTCAAACTTTGAAAATAGTTTGAAATTAAATTACTTAATTTAGGCCATAATGATTGTATCTTACAGTTCTCAATGCAGCCAGAGACAAAAAGTCTGTACTAGGAAGCTTTTGTCATTGTCTTTTGGGGTGAACTAATTGCTGCTCTGAAAGGGAGGCAGTTTGAAATGGTTTTGTGACTTCCAGGAGCTGAATCAAATCTTAACAAGGTCTATGTATGTGTATTATTGACACACATTTGCTAAATCTTGGCAGTTTCTAGTAATGAGGGGTTGCATGAGAACCAGAGTTCAGATGACCATATGTATATGATGTCCTTCTGTAATCCCTCACTAAAATAATGTTTAATACTAGGTGAGACTGAAGACTCAGAGCACTCTAGTTTTGTAACCTGACAAAGAAAAAACTCTCACCTACTTCATCTTGCCTTGCTGTAGGATGTAACCAGTGAATAATAATTCTTTAGATCAGTCAGGAAAATATAGTGAGATTAGTTAAGTATTGTTTTTCTATAACTGTGTGAACCTTTCCACCTGTGTTATTGTTAATATTGTCTGTGACTGAAACTCTGTTTATTGTAAATAGATATTTAGTATTTTCATGTACTTTTATTATATATTATTAAATATATTTAAACTTTTCATTGTAGCTGGTTCTTTAGAAAATATTTTAACATTTGAGAGTACTTATATCTATTGGTGACACTGTGGCCACTCCTGAAAGCCTGGCTGTTCCGTCAGCATTACCATTTGTATTAATATTAATGTCACTCAGTACAATTGGGTACCTTTGTAAGAGCCTTGGAGTAGCTGGCTTTGGGGTGTCTGGAGGCAGTGTAACTACCTTATAGTTTGGGCAGAAGGGGACATAGCTAGTGACTCTGTGCCAGCCTTTCATGTGTGTGTGTGTGAGCTACTCAAAGCAGGGACACAAAGCACTGGTTTCACAGAGAGGGTGCTGGAGGACTTGGCTTAGACCCTCGGCTGAGGACCCAACCTTACAGCTGTGCCAGTGGAGAGTCTCATTGGGGATCTGGAGTGAGAAAAGGCCCAGCCTCCAGACTGACTGTGTTCCCCTTGTGCTCTAAAGGAAAATTATGCTTGATGCAGAGAGCTGCATCTGGAAATAATGAATGTATCCATTTTTGTTCCAAGTGAATGACCCTCACCAGTGCCACTGGTGAGGATTCAGGCTCCTTGATTACTGGCCTAGAGTTGGGATGTCACAAAATGTATGATTACTTATGTCATAAGCGATGGTTTAATAAAGATGTTTCTTTTTTAATAAAAAGAGGCAGAAATTTAATAATTTATGCAATCTTGCTCAGGTTATATGGTATATAGCAATATATGTGAAATGTAATGTTTAATACAATTTGATTACTTTTCTATAAATGTAAAATTGCCTATGTCACAAGTGATAATTCAATAAAGGTGTATTAAAAGAAACTATGCACATCTTCAAATAATAAAGTTTAGCCCCCCCCATCAGAATAAATATCCCAAATCAACAGTTGTACCTAGAGGTATTAATTAACCTAAAGTTAAGGTTATCCATGATAAGATGCATGTTACAGCCTTACACTAATTGCTGCCTGTTCTCGTCTTATCTATATTTCCCTCCCAGATGTGAAATATATATATATATATATATATATATATATATATATATATATATATATATATATACGTGTGTATGTGTGTATATATATATATATATATATATATCTGTCTTTGGCCTAGCACTCTTGTGTGGGGTCATTTACTGCACTGTTATAACTTGTTGATACTTGTTAACCTCTGCTATCTCTGAAAAAACAAAAAAACAAAAAAATCTTGCTTTTTCCCACTTTTCTGAGATTTAAAAAAGTTCAGTTACAGGCTTGCTGTTCTTGAACTGTTTGCAAGTTTCTGTGAGGCCATTTTTTGCTTGGGCTAAAGGAAAGTCTCTCTGTTGATCAGTGGCAGTGAAAAACATTGAGCAGCCTGCCTGCCCCTGTGGGAGTGGTTACTGACTTGAAACTGTAGTTTTATTGGCCATTTTGGGTCAATTCCAAAACTCCTTCATCTTCCTCTCTTAAAACCCTCTTTTGCATGGTTTTGCGCATTTTTAAGCATAGCACAACAATGGGCAGCACCACCTAATTGGGTTTAAACTATTCCTGGCTCCACAAAGTCTGCTCTTCACTTTTTCCCTTAGAACTGCTTTATCTCTCAATTTAAACACCATATTTTCATTCTAAGGCCCTTCACTGGTCCAATTAAGTAATCCTACAAGTTAGCACTATTAAACCATAAGCACTACTTACTCTTATACTCTCTACAATTACCCTGTCCTCTATTGTTCCATCTTAAATTCAGTTTCCCTGTTACTCTAGCATGTCCAAAGGTCAGTCAATGGTTTCCTCTCCAGTCCAGCTGGTGAATCTGGGAATTTTGAGGCAATGTTACAACTGTCTCATGTACACGGACAACCCTCTCCTCCAAACAGGTTCAAATATATGTGAGAGATGCAACTATTTAGCCAAACTGGAGGCTGAGCTCTCTCATCTCAAAACTGGTGTAACCAGTCAGGAGGAGAAGGTAACCGCACACAACACAATTCCAGTATCACGTAGTCCCACCACATCAGCGAACCAAACACATAAATACACAAAAACATACTCAGAGGCTCTAAATAAAAATCTACCTAAGCAACAAAGACCACCAAAGCAGACATCCAAGCAAACGCTACCTCAAAACAAAACACACACAACACATAACCCACAAAGTCAGTGTGCCAAGCAGCCACAGCCCTTAAGGCTGAATAACACACCTGATACTCATGTTATAGGTGACTCTATTGTCAGACACACTGACGTCCCGCTCACCAGGCTGAATAAAGAGAAGGTCACGGTGAGCTGCCTGTCGGGTGCTAGGATCCGACACATAACACAAGCACTCAGGTCACTCCAAAGCAAATACAAATATGACTCAGTCATTGTACATGCTGGTGTGAATGACCTGAGACGTACCTCCCTGGACTACATGAAAAGAGACATAGAGGAGCTCTCTGATCATGTAGCCCAGGCTGGTATGACCCTGACTTTGAGCAGCATCTTACCCTCACCTAGAATGATGCCACAGTACAAAGACAAAATGATAAATTTTAACAACTGGCTAAAATTTTGGTGTCATTCAAAGGGGATCCAGTGTCTGTCAGCCTGGGATGACATGCTCGAAAAGCCACGTTGCTTTGCTAGGGATGGCTTGCACCTGTCACCACTGGGCTTTCGGATATTGGCAAAGGCTCTTGCCACCCTCATAGTGCCTTTTTTAGGCAAGGCTCAAAAGTCAAACCCACCTCCATAGACAGCACAAGGAACAAGAAACTAAGGGTAATGCTGCTAAACGCCAGAAGTCTTAACCTCAAGATGCACGCACTCGAAGCTCTCCTCAGTATGGAGAACATCGATATCTGTGCAGTGACAGAAACCTGGTTCAAGGCTCCAGAGAGCACCCCAGCACTACCAGGCTATACCTCGTATCATGCTTTTCGGCCCCAAAACCCGGACCGAACCACAAAAGGAGGGGGAGTTTCCATATTTATCAAGGATATCCACGCCTCCAGGTTAGTGGCATTGCACGAAGTATCGGAGACCATCCATGTGCAACTAACAGTGGGCAAGACTGCTTTTCAGTTTATAGCATCCTACAGACCACCCTCTCAAAGTCAGGAATCCCATTCGGCTTTCCTGAAAACATTGGAGAACATGAAGATCTCTCCGAACACCATTATGTTGGGTGACTTCAACTACCCAAACATTGACTGGGAGCACTACTCAAGCCCCAGCAACTTAGCCCAAAAATTCCTGGAAATTATAAACTCAAATGCTATGGAACAACTAATCACCACTCCCACAAGAGGGGACAACATAGTAGACCTGATCATTACCAACATGGGGACTCTATGCTCCACACCAGAAGTATATCCCTCATTGGTAAGATCAGACCATAAATTAATTTCACTGGATGTCCACATCCCGAACCCACCCCCAGCCCAGAAAACCGCAGCGAAAAACTTCTCAAAAGCGAACTTCTCACTTCTCAAAACCAAAGTGGAATCCTTCAAGGCCCCAGGGCCAGTGGAAACTACAGCCCAAACTGCAGAATCCTATATAAATGCATTCTACGGACATCTCCAGGAATGCATGGATCATGCTATCCCAAACAAAACCAAGACCCAATCATCCAAAGGCAGGCATCCAGTCTGTTGGACCCCTGTCATAAATAAACTGTACAACAGAAGGAGGAAGCTACTACATGATAGAGCAAAATCCCTAATAGGGAAGGCATCTCTGATCAGTACTAGCAAAAAAATTACGATCCCTCATAAAATCCTCCAAGGCCAGCTTTGAGAGAAAAATTGCACAGGACACCAAAGACAATCATAAGGCTTTTTTCAGTTATGTTAGAAACCTGGGATGCAACTCCCAGACTTGTTCTGAGTTGATTCTAAACGACAAAAAATACAGTGAACCCACAGACATTGCCAATATCCCGACAGACAGGTTTAGTGCAAACTCCCCCCCCCCCCAAAAGAGCAAGTATCTATCCCGGCAGTGGGCTGCCTCCCAAACATCTCAGATGCTCAGGTGAAGACTGCCCTCTCCGAAGCAAAAAACACTGTTTCCATGGGACCAGATGGCGTCCCAGGTTGCATCCTACATGAACTACAAGAGGAACTAATCCCTCAAATAAAACAGCTATACAATCTCAGCCTCACTACAGGATATGTGCCCACAGAATGGCGTACAGCAACAGTGGTCCCACTCCACAAAGGTGGAGCCTCTACGGACCCTGGAAACTATCGCCCCATAAGCCTGACTAGCTTAGTCTGCAAGGCTATGGAGAGGATCATCATGGAGCTCATAAACAAAGACATTGGGGACCTACAGACACTAGATCCTACCCAGTTCGGCTTTGTCAAGGGCAGATCCTGCCTTTTGAACCTGGTTGACTTCTTTGAAACAGTCACCAAAGCCATAGATGAAGGGAAGGTAGTCCACACAGCCTATCTGGACCTTGCAAAGGCATTTGACCTAATACCCCACTCGGGCATCATAGATAAGCTATCCAACTTAAATATAAACCCCTATGTCACAAGATGGGTCGCAAACTGGCTCAAAGACAGAACCCACAGAGTGAAAGTTGCTGGAGCCATGTCAGACTCGAAACCGGTCACAAGTGGCATCCCACAGGGTTCTGTCCTGGGACCACTCTTGTTCGGTATATACTTTTCTGAGGTACAGGCAAACATGGGAGGACTATGGCTCACCAAGTTCGCAGACAACTGCAAACTGGGCACCATAATCAACTCTCCAGCTGACACAAACATCCTTCAAAAAGGTCTCACAGAGACAGATAACTGGTGCCAGCACCATGGTTTAAAGCTAAATGCCAAAAAATGTATAGTCATACCCTTTGGCAAAAACAATGTGCCCACAAATTACCACATAGGCGGAAACCCATTAAGTACAGAGAAAGTTATTAGGGACCTGGGGACCCAAGTTGATAGCAATCTCTCCTTTGAAAACCACATTGCCAAAGTGGTTAGAAAGACCTTCTACATAGCCCACCTCATCACGAAGGGTTTCACATCTAGATCAAGAGAGGTAATCGTGCCCCTTTATTCATCCCTCATCAGGCCCATCATAGATGTACCTTACCCGACACCTGCAGCAATTAGAAAGACCCCAAAAGTATCTCACCAAGAGGATAAAGGGTCTCAAACAGATGCCATATGCTGCTCGGTTAAAAAAACTCCAGCTCTACTCAGTTGCATACCGCCTACTTCGAGGCGATCTATACCTGACATACAAAGCTATGTCAAATCCAGAATTAATGGACATGCTCCACCTCAGTAAATCTAAATCCCTTAGAGCCACATGCCCGAGGGACTTGAACCTCAGCACAGAAATAAATAGAACTTGCTGGAGGGACAGGTTCATAACCCAGAGGCTCCCTTCGCTCTGGAATAGAATTCCAGTTCATGTGAGGCAGAGCACCTCACTGAATCTCTTCAAGAAGAATCTCGATAAGTGGATGGGGGATCGTAGGTTTGTCCCAGGGATTACTCCCGTGTCACTATTAGACAGAGGCACAGTAAACTAAACCTTAAAAAGGGCACAGTATACTCAAATCAAGGGGTGGCGTAAGCCATACAGAATCGGGCTAGGCTTATAATTGCCCCAGGGCAGATAGCCTGGAATGAACCTATATATATATATATATATATATATATATATATATGTGCTTTCAGAAAAACTTTAACTTTTAGCCTTAACGCAAATTGCACTGGGTATCTTTAAAAAAAAAAAAAAAAAAACCTAAATTATACACTACTTTAGTAAATGCCTTAAAGTATTTAGTTACCAGAAAAAATGCTCTTATTCACTTCCAGTAATTTTATTTTTGTTGCTAAGCTGCTTGCCCTTGTACCTTTTAAGTTTCTCCCAGTAAACAATGTCCAAAGGCCTCTCAATTTATTGGCTTTAGTCAGCTTGTTTCCATGGAAACATAAGAACAAAATGTATATCTGCCCTCAGCTGCAGGCTTCTCAACTAGTACTGAACATTTATTTGCTCAAAGAAAACTGTTCAGTACATTATGGTCACTCATTTTTTAAACCCAGTTGCATTCACAAAAACAACCCCAAAAAACTTGCCATTAGATTAAGCCAAGGGCATTAATGCAGACATTCATCTCTGCAAAAGTAAAAGAAAACATTTAAATTCTAATCAGTGCATTTTCACACCCCACCTCCAACCCAACAGCCCCAGATTGCAACCTATTAACTTAAATCTGCTTTTGTCCAGCTTTTCTTCTCTTTTTAGATTATAATGCCTATATTTCTTAAAACTAAAAAAGAAAAAAGTATTTACTTTGGCATCTTTATCATATACAGCAATCACTGAAAATGCTTTACTATATAACATGCAGTTTATATCATTATATGTTTTACAAACATACTAAGTGAAAAAAATGTTTTACTTACAGTTACTTCCCCCTTTTCTCCTTTTTGTCCTTTTAATGTCTTTCAAATGGCAATGACATGAAGTGGGGTGTATGCATGCCAGTCTCCTAACAACTTTAACAAAGTCAACAAAAATCTATTCTTTCTCAGCTGCTTTTTCTTCTAAAGCCATATTTTACAAATGTGACTGATGCTTTATAGTCTCACTAATTTCAGTGTTGCTGGACTTCTTCCTGTTCATCTCTATCTCCCAACACCAAACTATGGTTCATAAATTCATAGGAGGTTACTAGGCTAATGGCCTTTACATACTTAGCTGTGTAATAAGTACCCTTATTAACCATATTTAGATGGTTGTAATTAGAGTGATTCAGTGATCAGCACTGATTGCTCTGGTTCATGAGGGACATAGATGACAACCCTGGGGTAAATTTACAGTCTCCCATCCCATTGTCAAGGTTGTGCTTGAATAGGGTCATTGAGGAGAGTAGGTTCAATTCAAGGTAATCATGATTCTTCTGGTCAACTCCTGTGTTTTTTTTTCTCTCTTTCTCTCAAGCATTTTCCTTTGGAACACTGGAAGAGTTTTCACTGGCAAGTTCTGTCGATGATCCTTACCATCAGAAGAATGAAAAGCAGAGTCCCCTTCTGTTTGATGACCCACCCCTTGTTGGACAAACATTTGTATTCCCCCTTACCTACTGTATTTCAAATAATGACTTTGATCATCCAGGAAAAAAATATTCTGAAGACAGTTGGATATAGCAGCTTGAATCGCACACTCATCTCTTGACATACTCTGATTTCTGGGGTAAATTTGTTTCTCTTCTGCTTGGTGTACAGTAAATAATCATTTTCCACAAACACTCTACTGTATCCAGTTTTAATACTTTGCCCTTCTTTCACAGTTTTGTCAGGATCAGCTTTTTATGCTGGTATGATATACAGGTCTTGGCTACTTTTTCAGGGCCAGGTTTGGAGCATACCATAGTCTACATCTTTGTGTATGCAGTAGAGGATAATGTACAGTGTAGCAGTGGTGTTTGTAAAGAGAAAAGAAACCAGTTATATACTAGTCCATGAATATATGCAAAATGGTACTGGCTCTGAGGTAGTAAATGTTCTGGTGGGGTGTACCTCTCAACACCTGGGATATGGGTTTGTGCCCTCACACTTATGTGTGTTGTTATAGATAACTGCTTGTATTAGGCAGGATGTGAAGACCCGAGAAACACCAATAACTGTTTGTCAAGAACTTCACAAAGGTAACAAAAATAGTAACTGTGCTAAGTTTGTGGTATAGGATGACAAGCAAGAAACAGAACCAGTGCATAACTAATGCTTTTATGCTATTTAATTATTTTAAGGCTAGAAATAAGTGACTAAACAAACACTAAGGATTTTCTATGAGGGAGGTATATTGAAGTTACAAAGGCAATCATTAACAGCTAAAAATTAAAAAAATAAAATGAGACACTGAAAGCAGGGTTTAGAAATTGAGTACATGAATGTAATGAGACAGTACCCAGGATTATCAGATAATATAAAGGTACACCAAAATATAAAGATGCAGTACTGAATGCTGTAATGTTGCATAAATACTGAGATAGACGTAACTAGAGGCATCTACAGCAGAAAACAAGTTAATATGCAACTCTCCAGCTAAATAATAAGAACCCATACATATACTGTAAAAAGAGTATAAAATATTAATACCAGTAGCTTGAAGATCAAGACTAGATGGAAGTAGACAGGACTGAAACTTTAAAGTATCCAAAGGTAATCCACAGAATCTAGTAGGGTATGATCTTAAAAAAAAAAATAAAGGTATGGTAAAAACAAAAAGGGGCAATCTGTTGACACAAGGTGCATGGCTTCAATGAAAATCAAGGAAGTAACATTTCAATAAACTGTAGAAAATGAACAGCTTTTGTGAAGTAACAGGAACAAAAACACATGTGTTTCAATGCATTTAAGATATACAAGTGAGTTTTCTAGTGTCTGACTATAGTACAACCCTTTTCACAACATAAATGTATGCTTTTCTTTCTTGAAGTTTTGTGCTATTAATATTTCTGCAACGGTGTTATTGTTCACTTTTATTTTTTTTAACTCAAAATGACCTGATGCTGGTGAACATTGTAACGTGATTTTGTTTCCTGAAAAACTATTCTGTTTCCCACAATCCTCTATGGGCCCTCAAAAATAAAATTATCATGCCTTATCGTGTAATGCAAAATCTTCCTTAAATTCAGCCAGAATGGCAGAATTACTTCTTATTTTGAGAATTCCTGGGAAGGGTGTATGAAACCCTTCTTTGGTGACACTCCCTAAAAGGGGTTCTTAGCCATGTTTTAAACAGACTGTGATAGGTTTTCTTCAGCTGTACAGTAGTGGTAAACTTAGATTTTTGCAAAACCTAAGAATCAGCTAGTTGCAGGGACCCTTCCTCATTCAGTCTCTGTTTCTTATAATGGTGTCCAATTTTAACTTGCATATTCTGAAAGTTTCAATAGGTTTATGGTCAAATTGAAGAGTAGGAAGGCAGTTGACAGTACACATTAAAACATCTGTAATCCATGGAGACTTCTTAGTTTTATACCAAAGTAAGAATGGTAGAAAGGCTTCAACCACCTTGCAATGTGTTTTTTCTTGAGCTAGAAATCTAAAAGTGTGATAGATAACATGATGCAAAATCCAAACAGAAAAATTCTGATGGGCAGTATTGTGAGATATGATGTGAGCTCACTATGAGTACAGAGGAAGTCGAACAGCACAAATATGCCACCAAAAGGAATAAACAATGAAGTCGTGATTTGTGGCAGTGAAAGGATTATTCTGCAGGAAGGAAAATAACTCGTATTTAGTAGATAGCTGACTTTTAAATTAAAACATTTCTTGTGCACCTATTTTATGGTTCCCAGACAAACAAAAGAAAACCGTTGCTACATACAAGGTATAGAATTTTAATTGCTGAGACTGCTACAGTGATTTGCAAATTTTATGCTACGTGGTTTACCTTTTTTAGAGAGGCCTCAGCTAAAAATTCACTTCAGTGAGGCTAGACCACATATGCAGTGTATCTGAATTATTTATTTATTGGTCATCTAAACACTACCTGCTACCAGAAATAAAATCATTTGCCAGAACTGTGGAAATATATTTGCTTCAAAGGGTTATTGTGACTGTAAATAATGTATAATTCTCAGTGGAAAAGTGTCTTAAACCGTAAATCCTTGGAATTTTTTAGTTGCAAGGACATTTGGGTTTGGATCCAGAAATTCAGTTTGTCACATCAGAAGAATCATTAAAGTTTTTTTTCCACTCTTTTTCTTTCCTAGATGAGAGGAAAGAATCACTGCATTTAGAGGAAAGTCCAGGAATTATAGTGAGCCCAGAATGAATTTGCAATTTATTAGACATTTATAGGGACACAAAGTCCTACAGAGACTACAGTTGCTTATGTTACTGAGTGGAATAGTGCCAAGAACTGTGTATTGCTTTGTTGCATGGTTCACTATAATATATATATATATATATTATGCAGTATAAAAATTATAAAATAGGAAGGATGTTAAGAGATACAGACAGAACTTACCTTCTCAAAAGTTGTGGAAGTATGCAGAACAAGTGACATTACTAACAGGTACATTTTGTTTTACACACATTTTTTTCAGTTAACAATTTTGAGTCAAATAATAATGCAAACGTTAAGAAATAAAAATCTGGACATGTTGCAATAGCAATGCTTATGGAAAACAAGAGCCATCTATGGATTTAAAATGGAGACCTGAGATACACTTATGCAATTTTAATGTATACCCTATACAGCAGCTGTCTATAAATGTAACGGGAAAAAAAAACTGCCCTGCATCAAATCAAGCTTGCAAATTTCTAACATGTGTAAATAGAAAAACAGATGTGTTCAAAAAATGTTGGATGTTATCGAATAGAATTATGAAAAATCATTACAATGAAGTCTGAGGGTTGGGAGGGTGGCCTAATGGTTAAGGTGTTTGCCTTACAAACACAAGGTGCAGGGTTTGAATCTCACAAGGGATAATTGGCTAGGCATACAATGGCTTGCAAGGGCAGTTAGCCTAGTACTAACCTATGAACCTATGAAAATGCATCACAAGCACTGAGACAAGATAGCAGGTGAGACTGTCTGAAAATAAATAATGAGCTGTAACAAAATATGCTGAATATAAACTAGATGCCGGTGTACAGAGCAGTATTTTGAAACAGTGGAGTACAGAGGTACTCAAAAGAGGACTATATACACATTGGTAGCAAACTCTGACCTCTAGGTGACACCACTGATTCAAAGAAAGCTGATCTGTGCATTTAAAAAGTACTATATTATGTTTCAAAGTGTAACACTTGAATCAAAGTCTCTTAATATTCTGAATCATGAGACAGATATGGCTCAATGTGATTGTGTGGAGGGGAGGCAAACCTTTGACAGCATTAATAAAACAAGGATGATCAAGAGGGAAGCAGAATGTAAGAAAATACCACTGTAGTTGATGGGTCTTGATGCAAAGAAATATTTGATAGCATGAGTAGGGCAATGGAAGCATTTCCATTCTCTGACACAACAATACGTTTATTTAGGAGGGATTAGTGGTGAAAATTAAAATGGGGAGGGGTTCCTCTCTGATAAGTTCTGTTTGAACAGAGGAACCAGATACAGGTGTCCTCTTTCCCATTTATTTGTGTTATATTTAAAACTACTGGCAAAGAAATTAAGGGACTCAGGTCTTCAAGGATGTAATTGGTATGGTAATCAAAAAACTTGGCTTCATTTGCAGATGATATTATTTTATAATTAATAAAACCAGAAAAGAACATTTCCGTGTTGTGGAACATTCTTAGACAATTTAGGATTGGTGGCAGGTTGGCATAATGGTTAAGGCGTTTACCTTACAGACCCAAGGTGCAGCGTTTGATTCTCACATGGAGTAATTGGCTAGGCTTAAAATGGCCCACAAGGGCAGTTAGCTTAGTACAAACCTATGAACACATTCTCTTATGAACATAAGACTTTTTGGGATACAAAATTAATGAAGATAAAACAAAGGCAATATCTATAAACTATGTACCCACACATTACTTGGTTCAGCAATACCCATATTTATGGGGACATGATAAAATGAAGTACTTGGGAGTATGGGATAAAAAGGATTATGTTATGGCATCTTGGGAATAGACTAAGCAAAACATAATATGAAAAATGAGAAACTGGAAGCTCTGATTTATGCATATGGATAGCAAGATACAAGCAATGAAAATGTTCTAGCCCCTTAAGTTTTATACACAGGTTGGACATATTTTATCAAACTGAGTTGTGGATAGCAATTAACGAAGAGTTGAAGGATTTTATCTGGCAGGGGAAGAGTGCAACAGTCAAGTGGGATAAGTTGATCTTTCCAAAAGAACATGGTTGTTTGGGAGCTACACAGTTAAGGCTCCTATACATAGCACAAGCAGAAAGCTATAATTGAAAGTGGAAATTGATGATGATGAAATCAAAAGATAAGGAGAGACAGGTATGTTGAATGCAGATCCTTAAGGAAAACAACAGTCGTACATAATATTATATTCATAAAGTAGCAGAAAGTATTCTACGAATTAAACCAACACAGGAATGGAAAAAGGAGATTCTGCTGATAGGGATGACTGAAATTAGCAGTACAGAGAATAGGCAAGAGGGGTCTGGAATTTACTGGAGACAACTGTCAAAAGAACTAAGGTATTGGGAGGAAATAATTAAAGAGGGAAAGGTAACAGAATGGGAAGAAGCCAATAATACATTTGGACTGCAGGCTAGAGACTGCTTTCCATATCAAGGACTGATATCAGAGTATAAGCAAAGACAAAGGAATAGGGTGATCCTAAGTGAAAGAGCTGCACTGGTAAAGTTTTTTGTAGAATCTAGAACAGAAGCTGCTGTTCAAAAAAGGGATACTTAGTAGGACATATAAAATATTGCATGAAAACCATATGAATCAATCAGAAGAGGTTAGAAAGGATTGGAAAGAGTGATTGGATAAGCAATTCACAGAGAAACAATGGGAGGATATATGTATGTCTCCCAAATATGCAACAAAGTCTAGAAGATTTAGAAGTTTTGTTTGCATAGGTATTTTTATACCTCAAGCAGACTCCAAAGAATTTTTCCTCAGGTTGATTGCAAATGTTGGAGGTGGGATGAAGAAGAAAGAGGTAATTGAGAACATATTTTTTTGGATCGTAATGAGTTGGCAGGCTTTAAATATTCCATGCAGACTACTTTGTCAGAAATACTCGGTGAGCAAACTGGCGTAACTACAGAAATTATTTTCTGAGCTGTGATACTGAATCTGAATTGCCTAGACATAGTAAGGCCTTGTTGAGTTTAATTTTGGTGTCTGTTAATGAAAGCAGTTATTAGAAATGGAAATCAAATTCTAAACCAACCGTATTAGAATGTAATGTAGTGAATATAGTAACAGAGATTAAATAACTGGAAGTGAGGGCTTTATAAAAGGGTAGAAGCAAATTACAACTTTGGTAATGATACATGCAGAATTATGTTTTGAAGGAGGAATGAGATTTAAGGGAAGGCAGGAACTGAATGATCTATCCAATGTTTGAATGACAATAACTGTATAGAAGATGATATGTGATGCATAATGTTTGCAACTGAACAATATGGTTTGTTTTCATTTATATAAGTGTGTCTATGTCGAGTAATAATTCAATAAAGATGTTATTTAAAAATATTTTAAATTATGAACTTGTGAGAAACCAGTAAAAGTAAAAATAAATTCATAGTGTGAGAGCAAAGACTGCATGAGAGAAAGCAAGCTCAAACGTAAATGAAATGCTAGAAAGAAATAAGCAGAGACGGAAATGCTACTACAACAGAAAATGCAGAAGAATAGCATTTGGAGACAGAGTGCAAATACAGAAGCCATGGGACAGTCTACATCCTGAAGCTTAAATGACGGTCTGACTGCCAAACCATCATCCTGTGTACGTTGTGGGGAATACAAATATATGCAGACAATATAAAACATATGTAGAAAGCAAATACATTGAAGTCAAAGGGAGATGAACAGCCAGAAGCATCCCAATCAGTCCATATGCAAGGAAATAACAGCTGGAAAAACTTTGATAGCCAAAAGCTGCAGGACAAAACTTCTGTAGTCACATCTATAAATGAGGCTGCAGTGCAACAAGAACTACACAAAAAGTGAGGATGCCCAGTATAAACAAACCTGTTCATTTCTCCAGATATGGATGACCACTGAAGAAACCAAACAGATATATGGATTATTGGAGAGTTGAAATGATTCTAAGAGTGAAATATTTCCATATTGAAGCTAATACTGTTTATTTCCTTTAAAGGATCTGAAGGAAACATACTTTTATTATTTTGGGTGTTGTTATTGAAATAGTTAAACTTGCCAATTCATCTTTTTAAAGACTAAGGATTAGCATTTGATTCTGCTATTTTCCTGATGGTAGTGTTGATTGACAGCTCTTGCAGCCAGTTGCAAAACTTTTTGACTAATTTAATTAGCAGGAAAATGAAGAACCAAAATAGTTTAACAGGGAAAACAAAGAGGTGTAAGTAGTTAAATGGTACAGTACCATTTGAGAAAGGTAGTATTGAGTTATACACCTTAGTCTTGAGAGAGAAAAAGGTGTATGTGTACTAGCTG
Source organism: Protopterus annectens (assembly GCF_019279795.1). Taxonomy (NCBI): domain Eukaryota; kingdom Metazoa; phylum Chordata; order Ceratodontiformes; family Protopteridae; genus Protopterus; species Protopterus annectens. The sequence goes on along the minus strand of NC_056744.1, from coordinate 1,684,843,943 downwards.
AAGGCTCTCCTGTAACCATAAACAGACGTTATGTTCTTACCATAACGTTCCATCTGTGTTGTTGATCTTCATTCATTCATGATGAATGGGTATCGGTTCTGTCCTCGGAACCAACTCAGCCATTATAACAAGCTCATGCCAGCAAAAACTCTCAAGCTAAGCTTACCTATAGTGCCCCCTCTCTTCATCTCCTCAGATCGAGTTTGCCCATAAAAAAGGAAAGTGGAGGCTTTGTCTGAGCAAATGCCCTATCATGAAGCCAGGACCAAATCTGAACCTCCAGGAGCCTTTCAGAGGGGGTAGGAGGACAGGATGTCATGAATGAATGAAGATCAACAACACAGATGGAAAGTTATGGTAGGAACATAACTTCTTTATCTGATGTTGTTAATCTTCATTCATTCATGACAAATGGGACAGAGTCCCTAGCCACTTGAATCCCTGAGAGGCCCTATGGAAGAATATTCCTAAGTACCATTAAGCCAAAGGATGCTCTCCCCCTGGAGACCAAATCCAATTTGCAATGAGTGATAAAAGTATGAGGAGTAGCCCATGTGGCTGCTGCACAAATGTCATCCATGGAAGCTCTGGAATGGAAAGTAACAGACGTAGCAACTGATCTGGTTGAATGTGCTTTGATTTTAGCTGTTAGATGGATTTGGTTTTGTTGGTAGACAAAGGAAATACAATCTCTCAGCCATTTAGCTAAAGTTACTTTAGAAACAGGTTTTACCAGTTTTGGTCCTGAGAAGGATAAGAATTGGTCAGATTTTCATAGTGATTTAGTCTTGTCCAAGTAGAAACATAATTGTCTATGTACATCCAACAAATGCAGACAATATTCTCCGTTATTAGAAAAATTGGGGAAGAAGACTGGTAGGTCAACTGATTGATTAATACTCAAATCCAAAACAACTGGGTAAGAATTAGGGGTTAGTCTGAAGTGATACTCTCTCTTTATGGAAAATCATGTAAGGGCGTTTTATACACAAGACTTGTAGTTCTTTCTGATATTCACCTTGCTGAGGTAGTTGCTACCAAGAATAAAGTCTTCCAAGATAAAAACTTCATTTTGCAAGTGGCAGCAGGCTCAAAGGAAGGATGAGTCAAGGTTTGTAGGAATAGTGTCAAATTCCATGGTTCAACTGGCTCTTTGAAGGTTGGTCTAATATGTGTGACCCCTTTCAAAAAGGTCTTACAGAGATGGTGAGATATCAAAGAGGAGTCCTGGAAGCCATTGTGGAAATTTGAAATAGCCACGAGGTGGACTCGAATAGTGGAAGCTGCCGCTCCCAAATGTAGGAGATTTGATAAATAGTCCAATATGGAACTAACCAAAGCCAAAAAGGGGTCTAGTCCTTTCTCTTGAGACCAAACTATGAATCTTTTCCACTTGCGGAGATAAACCTTTCTGGTGGATGGCTTATGGGACGCCAGAAGAATGTTTCGTACAGGGGAGTATAGATTATTCTGCCTGCCAATTACTGGAAGTGGAGGAACCAAACTGTCAGCATGAGACTGTCGATGGATCAACCCTTGAGGGTACGACAATGATTCCGGAGTTGGATCCAGAGTCCACGGTCAGTGGACCAGGTGAGGCCAAAAGAAGGGGAACCAAATTTGTCGGGTACAATGAGGATTACTCTGCTTCTCAACTGAAGAGTCTTCTTTAGAAATTGCAGGATCACAGGAAGATGAGGAAAGGCATAAAGAAGTCCTGTGGGCCAATCGTGTATTAGAGCATCCCTGAGGGTGGATTAAGGCAAAGTAGCTGGTGCATTTGTGGCTGGCGTGGGACACAAATAAATCACAGCAAGGCTGACCCCAGCTGCTGAAGATCGTTGCCGCTATGACAGGATTGAGGGACCACTCGACGCAGAAGAATGCATCTGCTCAGTTTGTCTGCAATCACGTTAGAATCTCTGGGAATATGTATTGCTATCAGAAAGTGGTTGGAAGATATCGCCCATTGCCAAACTCTCATGGCTTCCCGATACAACGGGTAGAATTTGGTTCCCCCCCTGTTTGTTGATATACCAGACAAAGGACATGTTGTCCAACTGGATAGCAGTTGTCTCTGACAGGAGGACAGATTTGAATGCTTGCAATGCCAGAAGCACTGCCCTCAGTTCTAGGACATTGATATGCAAGTTGACCTCCTCAGGGGACTAGGTGCCTTGGACTGTCTTTCCCTGAAAAGGCCCCACCCCATCAGGTATGTGTCCGTGGTCACTATGGCCTTGGGCTGAAAGGGTGAGAAGGAGTGACTCCATAGTTCCTTTTCTGGCTTCATCCACCAATGTAAGTCTTGTTTGTTATGTGGATCGGGAAGGACATATGATGAGTTAAAAGGGACCACTGTGATGCTGGAAGACATTGTAGGAGTCTCATTTGTAGTCTTGCTAGAGGAACTATAGTAATCGTTGATGCCATTGATCCTAGTAGTTGAAGGACTGCATGAGCTGGGACCTTGTCCTGAGAGAGTACTACTTGGAGTTGAGATTTTAGTCTTTGGAGCCTGTGAAGTGGGACAGGGACCAGACAAGACAATGTCGAATGTTGCACCCGTGAATTCTAGATTTTGAGTAGGTACCAGTTTGGACTTTTCTTCGTTTATTGAGATCCCTAAGGATCTTGCTAGCTGTAGGGGTTAATGCAAGGCTACAAGTAGCAGATGCTTGGAAGAGGCAGTAAGGAGCCAATCGTCTAAATACGGAAACACTCAGAATCCTGGTTGTCTCAAGTCAGCTGTTACCACTGCCATACATTTGGTGAACATGGCTATGGAGAGACCAAAGGGCCGCACTCGAAATTGGTAGTGACTGGCTCCCAGCCGGAAGTGGAGAAATCTCCTGGAGCATTTGTCCATTTTTATGTGATAATACACATCCTGGAGATCTATTGAGCACATCCAGTCATCTTTCTCCAGAAAGGGAGGATAGACTGAACCATGACCATTTGGAATTCTGTATGTCTAGCGAACATGTTTAGGATGCTGAGGTCCACAATTGTCCCCCAGCCCCCTGTCTTTTTTGGCACTAAAAACCTTAAGTAATGTCTGGATTCTGTCTGGTCTGGTGGGACTGTTTGGATGACTCTTTTTAGAAGCAGCTTTTGAATTTCTTGTGCTGCTGCTGCATCCCGTTGACTTGGTGGATTGTCAGGGATTTGCCTTTGCAGCCTCAGGTAAAGATCAAAAGGGATGTGATAACCTCTGGTAATTATCATCTGCGCCCAAGAATCTGCTGTTATGGAATGCCAGGCTAGGTGGTACAGAGAAAATCATCTTCCAACTGCTTCCAGAGGCAAGCAATTGGGCCATTCTTCAGGAATGCTGATAGGGCTTCCCAGAGAAAGAATCTCTGGATCCCTGATTCCCCAGACCCCCTCTGCCTTAGGAGGGCATCTTCCTGATGAGTTACCCCCTCTGCCCCAGGGGGACAACTTGCCATGTGTGTTGCGGAAAGGACCCTGGGATTTCCTGAACCACATCTTCCCACTCATCTTATTCCTAGAGTAGGATCGCTGGGGAGTGGAAAAATGCATGCCCACAGCAGACAGGGTTTTGTCATCCTTTTCACACCTGGATAATGTGTCTTTCACCTTTGGGCCAAAAAGAGAGGAAGTGTCAACAGGAGCGTTGACAAAGGAAGACTTAAAAGGGTCTGCAAAGTCACATAAGCGCATCCAGGTGTGACATCTCATGACAAAGCCTGCACCCGCTGCTCTAGATGCCCCTTTGGTAGTATGAGTGATCACCCACATGGACAAATTAGATATGAATTCTAGGGTAGCAAGCTGTGAGGCAACTTTGTCACGTACCTCATCAGATACTGCTCCTGCTAGGGTTCCTGAGAGTTTTGTGATCAGGTCCCTCTGAAGATGGGTAAAGTGTGCCAAGTAATTCAAGGACCTAATGTCAAAGGTCGATGAAGCATAAATCTGCTTCCCTAGTCTGTCCATCTTCCAAGACTCCCTGTTTTGAGGATGGACAGCAGTACTCTCCTCGGCAAGTTTTTTTCTAGTGGCTGCCGCTGCCAAAACCATAGTGTCTACTGCCAAGCCTTCGGACCAATGGGGGTGATCCTCTGGAGGGGATAGAATTTTTTGTCCGGTCTCCGGGGGATGGGCTCAATGGTATCAGGATTCCTCCAGGCACACTGCATGATGAGCTTAACTAGATCTGCAGGCGGGGGCCCCCCAGGAAGTGGAGGGTTGAGCACAGAAAGCCTGCAAGAATACAGACTTCTCAGAGGAACAGTTGGTGGGCTTCCAGTCTCCCCGCTGCTTTAAGATTTCTAGTATGTCCCCAAAGGAGACATCCTCAGGGGGTGACTGTGGGGACCCTTCCCTCTCATCATAGTCTGTATCTTCAGTGAGGACTTCTTCAGGGGAATCCATGTGCTTACTCTTGTACAATCACTTATGGGGTAGCTCCTCAGTGGGGGCATCTGAAGAGGACTTGGAAGAGAGAGTGCGCAGCGATAGGGTATCTTGAGGTTCCTGTACTTGATGTCCCAGGGTAGTGAACTGTGTCAGCTGTGGACCAGAGGACATGTATATGTGGTCTTCTGGTGCAGAAGAGACCATCTGTGAATCTGTTGAGGCGAGTGCCCTCTCCAACACCTGGAAAGCAGACCCATCAGAAGAGAGATGGAAGCCCGGAACTGAGAAAGCAACTTCAGAACCAGGGTCACACCCCACTCCGATGAGCCTGTTCCCATGGAAGGAGCCACAAAAGGACTCAGAGCCATCAAAGCAACCAGTACCATAGACGGCGCTTTAGAAAAAACAGGTGCTGTACTAGTGGTCATGGTGCCAACAGACCAGTCACGATCTCGAGGATGGGTCAGCTCTGAATGAGTCAAGGACCATAGGGTAGGCTGTGGAACCATGGTAAGATCTACCAGTGGAACTGAAGAAGCTGGAATCGGGATAGACTTTGGCATCGAGGGCTCCAAAACCTTCATGGAGGTTGAAGGAGGAATATATGTCAGAGTCTGTGGAGAAAATTCCTTTGCTCTGGGTGGGAGGGAGGATTTAGATGGAGTAGGAATTCCTCCAGCCGCCTGGAGCTGATTCACAAGTCTTACTATGTCAAGTTCCAAAAGGCTCCTGGTGGAGCGGGTTGACATCCCCTATGGAGAATCAGGGCATTCAAGGAAAGGGCTCAATTGTTGCCCCAGAAATGGATCTATGGATGGGAATATTGGGTTCAAGTCAAGGTTTCGACCGTCACACCGTGGCCAAAGGACCAGAAGGCTGCGTTGGAGGAGGGGTAGTGACTGTATTAGAGAGACTATTTTTGGTGCAGAGAGGGTCTGTGGTACCATAGAAATGGTCAGTACCAAAGGTGTTGAAGACATAATTGGTTCCGTAGCTAAGGATGGCAACGTAGACAGAGTTTTAGGTTCTAGTGCAGAAGTCGGTTTCAGTTGTTTGGATTTCGATTCCACGTGGGACTTAGCAGATTTAGATTCACTAGTATGAGGAGAGGATGGCACAGACTGACTCCTCTTCTTAGGTTCCTTCTTAGGAGGGGGTTGAGACCTCCACCTCAGATAAAGCCTCCGAGAAAGGGGTTTTCAAGAGACCCTTTAAAATTAACTTGTTTTTTCTCTCCGTCAAAGTCCAGGCACTAAAGCCCTTACATAATTCGCATGGGGGTTGAACCTTCAAGTGTGGAACATCAAGACAATATATGCAGGATAAATGTCCGTCAGAATTCGGCATTTTCCTGCCACACTTATCACACTGTTTGAAACCTGTTGTCCCCTTCTTATCAGCCATTGCAACAATTGGTCTAAACATCAGTATGTCAAGCTACAAAAGGAATGGGGAAATGTATCTAAATGGTCAAGTGTCACATCATGTATTTTAGCAAAACAACAATTATGCAGCCATTATTATTTGATAACACCACATTATCTGAAGTTAATGAAACTGTAGATTTAGGAATAAGTATTATGAATAAATTAACATTTGATAAACATCTAAGTGTTATTAAGAGCAAACCTCTCAGACAAATAGTCTGCTTGTTAGAAAAAAAAAAAAACTTTTGAGCTTCATGATACTAGAGCTACGCCTTACGTAAAACTTATATTAAACCACTGTTAAAGTGTAATAACTTTTTCTGTTTATATAATATGACCCAACTCAGCAAACTGGAGAAAGTCAAAGTTACAAGGAAGGGTGCAAAAGGCTGTATTCATATACTTTGCACTGCAGGTACTCTACTGGGAAAACAATCCTTGCCTTTAACGTATAAAGAGAGAAGTGAGATGAAATGAGCTCTGCTGAATCTAAAAGTATGCTGTAATGATGTTACTCAAGTATTTCAACTTGAACTATAAAATTCCTTTAAATAGAACAACATTGAAATCAGTGATTCTCACACAAATTATTCAAGTATTTTGAATAGTATTCCTCATAAAATTAGAGTCCAGGAGTGTGGATATGTTTAAGTTGCAGTTGGATGAGTGATAAAAATCTATGGCCCTATTTTTTTGGAGTCAGTGTGTTGAACAGCTTATAGCCTGAAGGCACTGGAGATTACAACTCACGAACCTATTTATAAAACATTTACTAGTGTTCAAAATTTTACTTTGATGTAAATAGCAGATAAACAACACTATAAAGTGTGCTATGTTCATATCATTTATATGTAAATATATGTATTTGTTCTAAAAGAAATATGCATGGAATATATAGTTGTAATGCTAAACATACTAGCTACAGTGATTTGTATCCCATCTGGTATACCCTTAACTGAAGTCCAACTTTGAATACACTTCATTAAGGAGAGTCAGTGACTGTCTGTCTTGTTGATTTCAGATTAGATTACCATACCTTTCCCCTCAAGCAAGATATTTTTGCATTTACTCAGAATTCCAAGTTCTCACGATTACTGTTGGCTTTGGAAAAAAAAAAAGGTGTCAAATGTTTTTTTTCCAGTGATTGTTTAAAACATGAAAAAAAATCCAGATTTGAAATTTAAGTGTAATAAGCTCTTTCTTCTTCAGTTGCAACACAGTGACAAAATTACATTTTTTGAAAAGCAAGGAATTAGCTAACTGCAAGTAGAGTCTCTAATTCTGTCATTGGTATAATTTCCCCTCTCACAGTACATAATAAAAGAAGGTTGGCATAATGGTTAAGGTGTTTACCTTACAGGCATAAGGTGTGGGGTTTGATTCTTATATGGGATAATTAGCTAAGCTTAAAATTGCCCACAAAGGCAGTTAGCCTAGTACTAAGCTATGAATATATAAGAATCAAATCCCAATTATACAACAACCCCCCATTAATATTCTAAAATGTGCACGCTGATTGGTCAGCATGCACGTTGTAAATCAGAGTTATAGAAAAAGGTACGGTCGCCCGGACGTTTTCCATTAGTATAACTCTTTTTTTTACAGCAACGGAGAACGCAAGATCTCCGTTGCTTTTTACACACTGTCACTATGTTAAACGAGTTTAACATAGCGAGACAGCTTTAAAAAAAAGTAACGGAGATCTTTCTATCTCCGTTGCTTTTTTTAAAGGTGTCTCGCTATGTTAAATGGGTTTAACATAGCAAGACAGTTTGTAAAAAGCAACGGAGATCTTGCTTTCTCCGTTGCTTCCGCCCACAGCTCTGATGTACTGCGTAAGCATACGTATGCGCAGTACATCAGAACTGCCGCAGAATACCGGACAGCTGCGGAAGGGCAGCAAGGAGGCATTATACAATGCCATTATTTTTTTTCTTAATGTCATTATATAATAGCAATAACCAACTTCTGGGTGTGGGTAGTGCTGGATTTACCCACGGTAGTCTTTGTTTGGCCACTCGGGCTTTGCCCTCGTGACCAAACCACACCAACCATGGGTAAATCCAGCATTACCCACACCCAGGCGTGGGTTATTGCTATAATATTTTATGGGGCTATAGTCTCAGGGGGAGGGAGTCAAGGTAGCAATACATGACAGTACAACAAAAGAGCTCTGAATTGTCAGAGACTTAACAGATTTATGGCCTCCAGTGGAAGGAAACCAACAAAGGGCCATAAATATCTTGTGATTTTGGTTATTCTTTGGCCAGAAAACTTCGCCCTCCACTGCTGTTACTCTTACCCCAGAGTTATTTTTCCCTATAATGCCATCATTAGTGCTCAGGAAGCCTTTTGCACTTTTCATTTTTTTTCCATTTCTACCAGTTTCCCTGCCACAGATCATAAAGATTTCAGTATCTCTCTATTTAAATGTCATGGTGATTCAGAAAGGAATGTGCCTCAGTCCATATGACACAGGTAGTTAGGCAGGTTTTTTTTTTTTTTTGAGTTGCTTGCCACACAATTTTGCATCGAGACAATATTGGTGAGATCATCAAAGGGCTATAAACAGCCAAAGTAAAATTATTTTCCAAAGGGTTAACTGTTGGCAAAATTTTTATATGAAGAATGGGTTGAGTTATACTGCAATGCTACATAAACAAACTGGTAAATACTTTCCTTTGTGACCAGTGAAATATTACTTTTATTTAGCTATAAAGGCAAACATAGCAACAAACCTCGAGGCAGTTGTCACTTGCCTTTGCTATGTCTTTGAAATTACAAGTTTCTGTCAATCATGCCTGAGCAAAGCTTGGTGCTTATTTGAAGGAGTGATGCTGCATTTTGCAAGAGTGTGGTTGAAGGTTGGTCTGAGATGGATATGGTTCTTTGGTGAGGACTAAATAAAATTAACATTTTTCCATTTGCAGACACCTCAGAATGAAGGAAAGGCATAAAGGTATATTCAGTGAACACACAGTAACTGGATGTGAAGGTGCATACCATCAGTTCATAAAGGCTGTAAAAAATCAACAAGTTTCAACAATACATCTTGTCTCATGGATGTGTCTGTATGGAATGTGTGGATCAGAAGCGAGTTTCCATGACTTAAATGTCATGATTTTTGTAGTTGGAGAATATAAGTTGAATTCACTGTAATAAATAAAACCGGAATAATATAATGCAAGACAACTGCACCTAAGTTTAAAAAAAGGGAAATGTTAAAATATGTCATATTTCATAACTGAAGCTTGTACCGGTGTTTCAATGTGAAAGTAGAGATAAAATGACATTAGACATACAAGGAAAAAAGTTTTGAATAGGATTAGATACCCAAATTCTCATAGTAGACACAGTTAACAGTTACACTTAACACAAGCTAAAACTCTTTCAGCAGACTGACAAGTTTAACACCTATGAAGAGTATGTGGGATGATCTATCAGTAGTTAAAGGACTAACTGGTAGCCTCAGAAAACACTGCAAAGTAGCTATTTTGTTTTATTGAGGTGTTTATATTAACTATAAAAATATTAGAATCTTCCTCAGCACCATTAACAAGGGTAATTAAACTAAAAAACATGAAAGCAGTCAGGTTTCAGAGGTTGTATAAGATACCTGTGACTAACAGTACTGCCATTTTATCTAAACTGGGGGGGTACCAAGCTTATGTCACATATGAATCATATAAAGAGGTAAAACAGTATTTTATCAAGTTGTCCCCTTCGATGTAAAATATAGCAATAAATGTTAAAATTAATAAAATAATTTAAAAAAAATATAAGCATATATAATATAAAGCACATAAAGTGAATGTGATGTATTACTATGGTATATATTACTAAGATACAATGAAAATATTTTTGAGTTACAGGTTGATTCACCTTTAAATGAGATTTTTAACAATTTCCCACTCAGGCATAGTAGAAAAGCTAAATAAACTGGGAATAAATCCCTGTTGGATTGCCAGCTGGTTCACAGATAGCATGCAGATAATCAAAACAAGGGGAAGTTACCTCCACAAAGAGACCAGTCAGCAGTGAAGTCCCCAGAGCTCTGTGCTAGGACTTCTCCTGTTTGGCATCTACTTTTCTGAAGTAGAAGCAAATACCAAAGAGTTCCAGCTAAGTTTGCAAATGGATGCAAGATAGGAGCAATCTTTAAATACTCAAATGACTTTTTCATCCTATTACTAATGGATTTGGTACACATCAGCAATACTCAGGTGAGGGATGTAAACGTCTTCTGCAACATCAGCTAAGTTCATCTCTGTATGTTTTCCAGTACAACTTAGAATTCTGGATGGGGAAACAAAAAATTTATCCCCAGGATTACCCCCATACTACTAATGGACAGAGGCGGCTCCTAAATGCTTTATCCTATGCATAGAGCCCCTCCTATTATCTATGGTATGATCCCAGTTATTCTCTTTAGGGTTAATGTATAATTATCAACCATGGGATGGGTAAGGCTAATCTATAAGCAAATGAGACAGGTTACGTTAATCATAATAAATTAAATTGGCTAGGCTACAAATGGCAAGCAAAGGCAGCTAGCCTAGTACTCACCCATGAGATGAGTAATATACAAGAACCAAGATGTCAAGCCCCTTAAAAATTACTGAGATTTCATCCAAATTGAACTAGGTTGCATACCAAGGAAGCTGAACAGCATAAAACTTCAACTACCACAGATGGGAAGAAACAGTTAAGACATGCTATATATCAGTGGATGGCTCAATCTGTAAGGATGAAGTGTTTCATCAATTGTTTTACCAAGTCCAGCAGAACTCAATCAAAATGACTGAAAGAAAGACACTTAAGTGAAGTAGTTAAAAGAAGTTTTGGCAAATTGCAAAAAAAAAATAATTTGTACTTAAAGCAACTGTTACTCTGAACTTGCAGTTTACAGACTTGCTGAATTCACCATGGTTGTGTGACTGCGAAGTCACTGTATAACAAGGGGTTGGGGGTTGCAGGAGGGTGTACACATCAAAAAAATGACATTGTGATATTTCATTGCTTTTGTGATTATAGTATTTTGTCTGCATATATTTGTCAATCCTACTTCCATTTTGATTTTGTGAACTTGCTGGATTTCATTCTATTTATTTTTTAAAGATTTCAGTAGTAGTGGGTTTATTTTCCTGACATGAACCCAGAAAATATAATCTGAGTAAAGAACACTGTATTTAGGAGGTAGTTATCTTTTAACTGGAAAAATTGATCATTTGTAACCTCATTTCAGTGAACTATAGCAGAAATCACACAAAAAGGTTTTGCCCAGAAAGATCGGTAGCAAATCCAGTTGGCAGTAAAAGGAGTAGAATGGGTGGACAAAGTAGATCTTGTCTGCTACCTAAAATCCATGATTTTGTGCAAAGTCATGGAAAAACGAAAGCCAAAGCTATATGATACATGTGTGTCTGAAGTGATCATAACAAAATGACATTTCTTAGACTAACAGTAGCTATATGATACATGTGTCTGAAGTGATCATAATGAAATTACATTTCTTAGACTGACAGTAGGACTGCCATTTTATCTTATACAGCTGATCATGATCAGTACAATAAGAAAAAGTACTGCTAAGTACTAAGGCCAACTACTACTCTCCTACTCCTTAGCCAAAAAGTGGAACTCTCTCACAAATACCCTACACAACCCTTCCTAACCATACCTATTTCAAATCACAGCTTCTTGCACATCTATCTTCCAAATGGGAATGCCTATGTCATGCCCTAACATAAACCCCTACCCCCTCTCTCTTTCTACCTTGCACTGATATATTCCCCAATTACCTTCTAAATGTCTCATTTCTTCCAAAATTCTTTCCCTTCCCCACCAGAAATTAGAAGTTGTGTACCTACCATAACGTTCCATGTTAGTTGTCTTCTCTCGCCTTCTTTCTTGCTGGATGGGTTCGGAGCCGATCCTCGGCTCCGACTCGGCACTTGCTAAGCTCGAGAGTCACTTTTACCAGCTCGAGGCAGCCCCATATCCCATGATGCAAGGCGGTAATTACCCAGATCTCGTTTGGTATCTAGAGGAAAAACTGCCTACCAAAAAACTTTCCACTAAGGAAAGAGGAGCAACTAGCCTAAAAAGGCTGTAAGGGGAAACCAGGTAATCAAGGCCAAGAACTAACTGGTGCCCAAGGAAGAAGAATCTTCCAGAGAAAAAGGAGATCAAGGTCTGTCCAGGCTAGGGGGACAGGAGGGAGGGACGCAGGAAAGAAGGCGAGAGAAGACAACTAACATGGAACGTTATGGTAGGTACATAACTTCTAAATGTTAAGTTGTCAATCTCGCCTTCATTCTTGCTGGATGGGACCGCGTCCCTAGCACCTCTATCCTGGGTGGCTCAATGGAACAGACTCTTGAGAACTGTGGAACCAAAGCTTGCCCTATCCCTGCAGGCCAAATCCAATTTGTAATGAGAAACAAAGGTATGAGGAGTGGCGCAAGTGGCTGCTGCACAAATAGTATCTAAGGGTAGCCTAGCCTGAAAAGCTGTAGAAGTGGCTAGGCCTCTTGTGGAATGTGCTTTAGGTTTTGAGCTCAGTTGTTTGCCCCTAAGTTGATAAATGTCAGAAATGGTGGAAGATAGCCATCTGGATAAGGTCACTTTAGAAACAGGGAGACCTTTTTTATTTTCAGCATAAGAAAGGAAGAGTTGATCAGATTTCCTAAATTGCTTCGTTCTGTCCAAGTAATATCTGAGTTGGCGGTGAACATCTAGGTAATGTAATTTTTGTTCCGCCCTGTTAGAATAATTTGGAAAAAATGCAGGAAGATCAATGGATTGGTTTAAATTTGTCTTAGAAGCAACCTTGAGCAAAAAGGATGGATTGGTTCTCAAGGATACCCTGTCCTTGTGGAAGACCAAATAAGGGGGACGAACAGATAGGGCATGAAGTTCTGACACTCTTCTAGCCGAGGTAATGGCGACAAGAAAGTGTGTCTTCCAAGAAAGAAACTTTAATGAACATGAAGCAGCCGGTTCGAAAGGGGAAAGTATCAAGGATGTCAGCACTAAATTTAGGTCCCACTGTGGTGGAGGATCCCTAACAGGGGGCTTTAGAAGGAACACTCCTTTAAGAAAAGCTTTACAAAGCTTGTGGGACATAATGTTGTGGTCTGCAAACCTGACATGAAAGTTCGAGATTGCTGCCAACTGAACTTTGACTGTGGAAGACGAAGAACCTGAGTGAAAAATTTCCGCTAGAAAATCCAAGACTGACTGAACAGGGGCAGTAAAGGGATCTATGTTCCTAGCTTTTGCCCAAAGGGAGAAGCGTTTCCACTTGCTAGAGTAAATCCTCCTGGTAGAGGACTTAAGAGAAACTACTATGATGTCTCCAACGGGGTTAGAGATCATAGGAAGCCTGGCTAAGGAAGGAAGTGGAGCAACCAAGCTGTGAGGTTGAGGGAAGGAACGGAACGGTGCAGTTGACCCGACTGGTGGGTCAGAAGATCTGGCGCTGGGTCCAGATGCCAAGGCTGCACCAGAAGATGGCGATGAAGGAACAGGAACCAAATTTGTCGAGGCCAGTAAGGGGCAATGAGAATCATTTTGGCTCTCAAAAAGTCCGCTTTCTGGAGTACCTGTGGTATCAATGGAAAGGGAGGGAAACTGCTTTTCTGCGGGGGCCGTAATAAATTTTGAAGGTCTCCTAGGGACTGGTTCCACCGAATCAGGAGATGCCCACGCCTTTCGAGCTATGACCTCCATGAGAGGGTCGAAAGGTGGAGACACCCAGGAGATGGAGGGTCAAGATCCAAAAGCCTCCAGGTATACCGATTAATCCTCGGAGGGGTTAATGGAGGGCCAGTTCTCCCTCTGTTTCAGGAGCTCAAGGATGTCTGAAAAGGAGACATCCTCAGAGGGGGATCTTGGGGACCCCTCCGACTCATCTAAATCGGTATCCGAGGTTGTAGACTCAGGGGAGTCTAAATGCTTCCTCTTGCAAGTCCTCTTACGGGGGGTTCACCTGAAGGATCAGGAGAAACCTCGGAAGAGGAAGTTCTTCCCAATGGGGAGACCTGGGGCGATGGATCTCTGGGTCCGGGAGCAAGAGAACGGGAAGAGGCATCTACAGGCACCGTAGAGGGAGGAGCTAAAGGAACCGACTGCTGGCTAAGCTCTGGGGCTAACACACTCCTCATCACCTCGAAGGCTCCCCTCCCAGGGAGGGCCGAGAGATCCCGCTCCGAAGAAACAGGGATCCCTGGTCCCACCGAAAGGGAAGGCTCCGAAGCAGATGTCGGGGCCGAGCTCACCAGGCCGAAGCTCCGAGAGGGAGAACGGGGTCGGACAAGGGTCCGATGCCACTTGCCCCCTCGGAACCGACCAGGGAAGCCCGATGCCCGGATCCCTCCAAGGAAGGTCTCAAGGAGGAGATAGGAGTTGAGGACGATGGAGCTGAAAGGTGTGACATCGGCTCCGAAGCAGCAACAGTCACGGTACCAATAATCTCCGGCTCCGAGCTCTGTAGGAGAGTCGAAGGAGGAATTTCAGGGGGATGTAGAATAGCTGACGTCTGATGAGACAGGCTATGGAGCATCTGGGCTAGTGCCTGTGACTTTAATAGCCTACTAACCACTCTCTCTAAGTCATGGTCTGAAAGCCTGGAAGACCTCGATGATCGGCTCCGATGGCTCCGCTCCGAAAGCAAGGGAGAGGCTGGAGCCGAGTGAATAGATTCAAAAGAAGGAGATCTAGACCTCTTTTTGGACGGAGCCATCGGAGCCGAAGAACGTTCGGCTCCAGGCGGAGCCGACAACTTGTCGGCTCCGAGAGGAGACAAAGATATCTCGGCTCCAGCCGGAGCCGAGACATGCTTCGACGGTAGGGTGTCGGCTCTAAACGGAGCCGACACAGGTGCCGAAGCCAAGGTATCGGTGCCGATCGGCGCCGGCACAGAAGCTTCCAACAAGGAAGGATCGGCTCCGGATGGAGCCGATGTCGACTCCGGCGGAGTCGGAACCAAGACCACAGACTTGGACACCGAAGCCTGGGTCTTGGGAGGCTTAGAGGACTTCCCGGAGCCGACTTTAGCCGGGGAGCTCTCTGGTTTAAGAAGATCCCTAAGGATCAACTTATTTCTACGTTCCTGCAGGACTCTCTCGCTGAAATAATGACATATAGCACAGGAGTCCTGCAGGTGTAGGGGTCCCAGGCAATAAATACAAGAAGTGTGACCGTCTGTCAGACATCTTCTGACAGCACGAGTCACACTTCTTGAAACCTGAGACCCTAGTATCTTTGGACATGTCTCGGTTCTAAAACACTCACACACACCAATCAGTCCAACCAAGACACTAACAACTAAAAAAAAAAAAAAAAAAAATTATTAATAACTAACAAAATTAGTTATTAAATTACAGTGACACAACACACACACACACCTGAGGGAAATCCTGACAGGAACTGTGAGGGTGGGAAAGGCCTAAGGCCCAAAAAACTAAACTAAGAGAACTAGGGGAAAAAGGGGTATGGAGCTAAGTGAAAGTACACTGAAGGATTGAATGAAGACTAAAGGACTAAAATTTAGGGTTTTGAGACACCTAAAACCTGACAAATAGCAAGAAAAATATCACTTACCAGGAGCTGGTAAAAAGTATGACCTCATTAGCGAAGCGGCAAACGAGATCTGGGTAATTACCGCATTGCATCATGGGATATGGGGCTGCCTCGAGCTGGTAAAAGTGACTCTCAAGCTTAGCAAGTGCCGAGTCGGAGCCGAGGATTGGCTCCGAACCCATCCAGCAAGAATGAAGGCGAGATTGACAACTTAACATCTAATATTTTTCTCTCTAAGGACTATTGCTGATCCTACTTCTACATACATACATACTTTTTCTCCTAACCAAAATATCCCTGGTAGCTATATATTTTAATACTGCTCAATCCTACAAGGAAGTTCATATCCTACTATCTCAATATTATGTAATGTTTATTCTCTGTATTAGTCATGTCCCCTCTTTATAGCGTATGTCTTCAAACTGCAAAATTTTATGCATCTAAAAATGCTAAAATCCTGTCAATTTATGTCTGTAAATATTGTGCATCTTATCTGAAAAGTTTTCATTTTCTGTATTGAATTACTGTCTTTGTAAAAGCTGAATATGTTTGAATTATATCTTTGTAAAAAGAATCTGTGATGTAACCTACATTATTGTGGAGCTTTTCACCCCGGGCCTCCACTGAAACGGGGCTCTTTCTGGCCCAGTGGACTTCCCCAGTCATCAAACTTACATAAAATAAAAAGCATGCATGGTTACAATAACATCTGAACTTTGGAAAGTGCTAATTTTACTTTGAATTTGGGTGTGTGTGTATGTGTGTGTTGCTGAATGCCACTGGTGCTTGATTTGGCTGGGCCAGTGGAATTAAACATGAGATGTCACAAAGCTGTTACACTGTAGGCAAAGAATATTGCATTATACAAAGTTTCCCTTAAGATGAATTCAAATGTTGTTGTATACTTGTAATAAGGCACCTAACAAAGACTCATTTTACTGAAGAAGATGGTCAACAGGCCCTTTCCCTTATACTGTGCGATCTAGTTAGTATGTGTATATATCTATATGGGAAGTACAAGAAGCATTTCCACCTGCAAAAAATAAAATTAAACACAAACAAAACAACATATGTGCCAAGGTTATTGCTCAGTGCATGTGTAGTAGTGTGTAAACAGTTTAATCAACACATGGAGTTACACACACACACAATTTGCTTTAACAGCTGCTACTCTAAATGCTCAGCCTTGATACTTAGCCTGTAGCATTTAGTCTCTCCGTTTTCTCCCACATCCCAAAGACATGCTGCAGTTGGATTGGACACATGAAATTGGCCCTAGGCATGAGTGTGTGCCTTCTGTGGAAGGTTGGGCGCCGGGCTGGCAACTCGATACTGTAAAACTCCACTGCCAATCATGAGCAGACAGGTGATCCACTGTGGCGACCCCTAACCGGGAAAAGCCAAAAGAAGATCCTTCAAGAAAGTGGAAAGAATACCCACAGCTCTTCAAGTCTTCATTCTGAGCTGGAGCTTTGCTATATGAGCAGATATCTTTTAAATACATAAACTCTGATATTCTTCAAGCCTCTGAGCGGTCTCATCTCCTACACCCTGCCACCCTTAACCACATTTTCCCCAGTTCAGTCTTACAGAACCCTATAAGCCACCTACCTTCACTGAGACCATTTCTGCTGTTGATACTGTTGTGGTAAGAAATCATATTCAGATGAAACTTGCTGGAGGGAGTTTTTTTTTTGTGTACATCATATTGATCACTGCTGCAGTAGCCTTAGCTATATTGATTATAACCTGGCAAAGATATAACAGCCGACCAGCTCCCAAACTTTCAGGGCACCTTTCAGCTAGCTCGAGCTGAGCTGACTAAAGGACAAGTTTGGGCATGAAGCCCTTCAGAGCTTTACTGCCATCAAAGAGTACACTCCTCTGAGGCTTTCGAGGATCAAAGATAAGTTCCCTTTGGGGGAAAAAAACTTTCATTTTCTTAATTTTATTTTATTACTTTCCTCTTTAAGAAAGTTATTTTAAAGCTAGGAGTGTTGTGTTTTAATGGACTGTCTCAAGACTGTAATGCACTTTTAAGTGGGACACATTTTTTCTGTAAGTTTAAAAGTGATATAAAGTAATTGAAAACATTTTTCTGTGAAAAATTGTGTTTATTTTACTTTTGTGGGATTGGCATAGTGTTTTAAAATGCTTTTTACTGTGTTTTTCTGTCAAAAAAGTAACTTTTGTGGACTGCTAGTATTTACCAGCAATTACTACTCATCTTCCCTGGGAAACGGGCACCATTTTTTCAACCTGACCATGGAACAAACTACCAGTCCCATGGTTGATTATTCTTCTAGCCACTAAAATAAAAAGTATGCAGACAGGCTTTGCCAGCACAGCAGGCTAGCAGTTTGACTCTGCCCAGGTGGGTTGACTCTGCTGTGGCCATTTGTTGTGCCTCCAAACACTCATCTTTTACCCCAGATCTTTCTGTTGTAGCATATACACCCACAACAGAACAGGGGTTAGCCACATCCTCAGTGAGCAAGGGACAGCCACTTCTGTCAGTCCTGGAACAGGGAAGGTTTTTCCTGTTGTGTCAGAATGCTGCGCTCATCCCTTGGGAAGCTGCTGCCACTATTAGTAACACAGTTGGCCCTATTTTTTCCTGTCAAAAAAAAAAAAAAAAACACAAAACAAAGCATGTATCTACTCCTCAATTTTCCCTTGTTAATAGTATTTTACTGGGTCTGACTCAGGGTTTAATTCAGGCTATTGATCCTTGTTGTAAAGTAGCTTCTGCTAAAAGAACAAGGGATTCCTATTTTCCTGAAGAGATTCACGATTCTGAATCTGATCAGAAATATGCAAGGATATATATAGATTTGCCCCCACAGATGTCAGATTCAGACTCAAAGAACAACTCCATTTTTGATTCTTCCTATGGGGGGTTTTGAGACTTGTTAAAATATGCCAGTGTTTTCAGTGGGTGAGCACTCAAGGTTTCTCAGTCCTTATAAAAAATACTATGAGTTGTTACAGAAGGGTTTTTTCATAACCTACACCCATTCCTCCTGGCCTGTCTACTTTAGAGGATGTGTGTTACTGCCTACAATTTTCCTGATAGCCAGCTGCCCCTAAAAAGGTAGATAGGATGTATAAAATGCAGAAGTCTCAAATTTTTACACACTATTCCCAAACCTAACCCAGCAGCTATAGTTTTTGTTGACCCCACTGCTAAGTACTTAGTAAGTTCTAATGCTACTCTTTCTGATTAGAATGGGAATATTATTGATAGGTATGAGGAAAAAAGTGTGTATTTCTGCAACTTTGATTTTCTGAATTTTGAATGATCAGGCTCATATATTAAAGTTTGTTCTGACAAAACTGTGAAAGTATGAGGAATGTTTTATTTAGTTTCTTCTTGTGAGTTAAAAAAAAAAAATCACAGGTCACTACTCATGGTTTACACTGTGTGTAAATACTTCTTCAAGGGCTACTTTGACCACTGGTACTGTTTTGAGGAGGTTTGTATGGCTGCATTCTGAGAACCTCCCAGATTATGTTAAAAATGAGATTTTAAATTATCCCTTTGATAGAGATTTTGTGTTTGGCCCCTCTGCTGCAGAAGTGATCAAAACATTTCATGAAGGGGGCAAGCTGATCTAAGGAATCTCTATAATTTTTCATCCTTCCTTTTCCAAACTTTTCTAGGAATTTTCTATTTCATCATCCAATTCTGGCAAAAAAAAACCAGAGCAGACATTCTCAAGAAAATACAGGTAAATAGACGTTTATGAAGAAATGGCAAGGGGGTTCCAAAAAGAAGTCTCAAATCTCCCAAAACCAAGGACAGTCCAATAAGTCTGAATGTCTATTCAAAAGATCTTGTGACCCCCCCCCCCCCCAATCCTGGCCCTTTTTTTTCTTTCAAAGTCTGAATCTCCATTTTACTCTTTGGCAACAAATTGTTCCTGACAAATGTGTTCTGAAAATCATTTATGGAGGTTAGAGATTGGGGGGGGGGATTTCTCCAAATCTGAAACTTCTGTTTCCAATGGTTCTTCATCACATGCTGTCCCAAAAAGTGATAGAATTCCTCCTTCCAGGTGGATAAAAGATTTTAGTGAAGGATGTTCCTAATTCTAAAGAAAGAAAAAGCTTGGAGACCAGTTCTGACTCTTTTCCTAAACCAATTTGTTCAGAGAAACTCCAATTGACAGCCTGGATGATTCAGTCTTGACTCTGTTTAGGCACCTGTTTCATTAGGATGTGTATCAGATGTTAAAGAAGGCCAGAAAACACGCGACTGGAGAATCTTTGTTCCTAAATGGATGAGGTTTTCTAAGTGGTGCCAAAACCCTCTGGTTTTGAAATATGCGTGTGAACTACTGCAAGATGGTTTATTTGTATGTCCATTACGATACATTTAGCAGCCATCTCTGCTTGTCTGCCTATGGATCCCCCTCTTTTTTCTTCTTTCAGTAAAACAGTTCATGAAATGATTTTTGCATATGAGACCACTTTGCAAGCAAATTCCACCTTTGTGGGATCTCAGCTATGTTCTTAAAAATTCCCTTACCACCTTTCAAAATGGCAGCTCAAGCTGATCACAGAATTCTTAACATGGAAAACTGTTTTGCTTGTTGCTCAGACATCTGCAAGCTCTCGTGGTGGAACGACTTTACCTGATTTATGATAGCAATGTGTTATACTCATCATTCTTTCATGCTAAAAGTGGTCTCAGAATTTTCAGTCTACTAATCTCCCTGTCTTCTTTCCAGAAGACAAAACATGAAGGAGAGAGAATACTTCATATCTTGGATTTGCATTGGTAGCTTGAAACCCTTTGTAAGGATGAAAGGCTTTTTATTTCCTTCTCAGGAGGAAAGAAATTTTAGCCTGTTGCTAAGCAAACCACTGCATATTGATTGTCCTCTGGTACTGATTTTCATTACATCCACTATGGCAAGGTAAAGGCACATCAGGGCCTTTTGCATACTGGAAAGGAGTGGATTATAGAAGTATTCAGGAGGTCGCAACTTAGTCTTCTGTCCGTACCTTTAATAGCAGCACAAATTGGATGCCTTTTTGAAGTCCACAGCAGGCTTTGCGAGGGCCATTCTACAGGGACTCCTGGATCCTTATCCTTCCTCCTTCCAGGTTGGGTAAGCTTTGGAAATCTACCCATATACCAGTAAGACAGTGTGTTTGTTGAACATAGAACAGTTCAACTAGTTCTAATTACCTGTAACAGACTATGTTCATAGAAGTACTGGCAGTACCATTCCTCTTTTGTTGGATGAATATAGTTTGTTGTTGGCATTGCCGCTGAGTTTTGTTCAGCAACCTCATTGCTGTGTGTGTGACTTTTGGTATTAAACAGTAGGTGTTTGCAACACTTGCATTATCATCAGGTCTTCTTGCTGGACCTTAGAAAACTGGAAGGGTCCTGTTTGTGGGTTTGAAGGGCAGTCCTGGTCCTGCCAGGTGATTTGTCCTTCATTCCCACAGACAGGCAATGAAAGGAGCTCTGACCTTTGATAGGCTACCAGAGGAAGGGTAGCAGGGCACTACTACCCATATGCCAGCAAGGCAGTGTGTTCTATGAACATCTACTGTTACAGGGAAGTAGGAATTGTGCCACTGCACTTTCTTCTGGTGCTCTGTCAGGTTAAAAAAAAAAAAAGGTCCTCTCCTACCTGGAGGACCAAACAGAGTTCCTTTCTCTTTCTTCTTTAAACTGTAGGAAAAAATACTATAAATGTAAAAAGCAGTTTCATACAGTTAACAAGGATGACAGAGTACTTCAATTCTTACCCAAGCTCTGAAAATGCATTATTAGCATTTGTTTCCTAATAGTGGCAATGCACTAAAGCACTACAGCAAATTCATTATCTGCATTCTGAAGAAGACTGCTAGAAGTGATCACAGGGACCATATGAAGCCTTTAAGAAGACACAGTTAAAAGCTCTTAATACCCTTTATGGAACTTAATACTGTCCACCTCCTAAATCAACAAATCACCAACAACTAATCTGATGACCCCTCTCAAGTATAACTATTCCCTTCTCAGGATGGCTACTAGTCTATCATTAAACAGCAACATGAAAGCACCCACCTGAATGCCTACAAATGCCTTGCAAAAAAAAATGCATATATTATTGGCACTCATGTACACACTAAGAATTTATGCGCTGCCTAGGAACAGTCTTTAATGAATGCACAACAGCTAAATCAGGGGCACGAGGGATGACAATGAAGCACTGTATGAGTATAAGAAAAATACTGCTAAAATGAATTCCTTTCAAGAATCTAGCCAATGAAGAATGATCCAATAATTCCTTTCATCTGCAATATCCTGTAAAATGGATTACCTTTGGGATTGCAATGACATCAGCAGCTCAAAAAAAGATGAAAGTCAGTAAATAATGATCTTATATTATCCAGTCTTTCCCTTAAACACTAAAGGACTGGTCTCCACAGGTGGCTCCAAAATTGCACAAATGGATCTCTCCAAAGCACCACATCCTCTGCTACTCCTATGTACCCTGTTTCTTGACTACTGGCTGTCCTTGTGTACCTTACCAGGATAATATGGAACTTTCAAGCCTCTACCAGAAGACACCTGGCATATAGATACCTTAAGCACATATCACTGCTTAAACACCTGTACTATCTCACCCCCATTTCTCCAAAAATGTCTCTTTTCTTCCAGTCTCCTGAATAGTCACTTTAACTTCTCATCTCTCCCCACCTCTTCATACTTACTACTATTTCCCCTATTCTACCTTCTTTTCTTCCAAGTTTTACAAAGTTACACTTTTAATGTTGGATAAACTGAATACCATGCTCAAAGATCTTCATATTAATGTCACAATTTCTTAGTATTTAACAAGTTAGACTATTACTTTATGGTGTTGACATTCTTAATGTAGCATTTTATTAGAACTCTAAGTATTAGACCATTATTCTATGTTGTCTCTACTTTTATTTTTCTTAGAACTGTGTGCATTTTACTTTTCATCATTTTGAACTTTTCTCCTCAGACCACCACTGAAAAGGGGCTTTTATCCCAGGCAATACAAATAAATTAAATTACCCTGGTATTCCAAAATTTTGTTTGAATAAGTTGCATGCAGAGACTATGTGAGCTTAAGTAGCAGTTGTGAGGACTTCAAACTTTTTCATTCCTACTTCTTTATAATTGCAATAATAAACTGCAGATTTATTTTTCAGAGTTTTCACTTTTATATCCATCAGGCTTATTTAACTTACAGCCTTGTTTTTCCTGTCTGAATCCTCCCAGTTCCCTGATTAGGTAGTTGGGCTTAACCTCTTTCTTGACACTTCACTCCTGATTGATAGCTTTCAACCTATACTGTTAAACTATCCATTAGATTTATAAATCTTAGTTGTGTGCAGTATGCATTCCAGCTGTGGATTGTGGGGTGTTGCTGGGATTCCAATTCATAACTTCAGTTATGGAAAAATATAAGGCCATGTGTTTTACAAAGTGTATCCGTTAAGGCCATGAGATTCTACTCCAAGACATGTGCAGTCTGTTAGACACCTGTGAAATGGGTAAGGCCTTTGGCCACAGAATACTCCACAAGTATACACATAATTTTAAAAGGTTTACTGTCACCAGATCAGAAGCATGACAATAAAGAGGAGAGAGAAAAATGAAAGGTAAAAAAAAAAGACAGTATAATCAAAACCTAAAAAGGGTCAAATTTCCAACCAGTGAAGGTAGCACAGGTTCTTAAGATTAAGCTTCTAAACCTAAATCATAGCCAGTTAAGGTGGTACAGGGCCTGCCCAAAGCTTGTCCACTGAAGGTCTATTTCTGATCTTGTCAGAGGAAAATACTTAGTAACTTTTCTTCTGAGAAGGAGTTAACCAGACACTTGGTCTCCTGTCATTTCTCCTGCTTGTAGGTTAGGTCTGCAGGGTCTGTCAGGAGTTCCCTGCCAACACAGACTGGGATCATATGATGTGGTTCTTCAAGGCTCAGACAGATTTGGGACTTTAAAGATAGATGCACACTGCTAAACAGTTTAACTTCAGCTGTCCCAGTGTGAAAATAAAAAACTGAGAGATAAGGGCTAGTAATTCTGACAGTTTTAGCAAAATTCAGTTACTGGTAAGTACACTGCCTGGATGCCAGCAAGGAAGAAACTTAGCCTAAAATAAAATCAAGTGAGAAAGGTGAGGAGAAAGCACCAAGTAAGAACAATCTTGCAGCTGCTCAGCAAAAAGCAGCTCAAGCATAAGTTTTGGTGCAAGTCATGGCTTCCAGTAATTTACAGGAAAAATGGCATCAAATGTGCATAGAGCGGATTAAAATAAATGCAAAATTGAAGGATTATGTCAACTCAAGAAAAGGCTGGAAAGCTGGAAGAAGCTTTAAACAACTGTTCAGATGAACTGATAAAACTGCAAAAATCAGAGGTCAAAATGAAGACAAGGCTGGCAGCATATGACAATGCTCAAGAACAGCCATTTCAGAAATGGTAGAGTTAGAGGAAAGAGCACACAGAAGCTGTGAGTTTCTGCTATACCAGAGAAACTGGAAGGAAAAGACTGTATTAATTTTGGGAAAACACAAATTAGCAACTGGACTGGTATTCCACAGCAGGAATTGTTAATGGAAAGGGCACATTGTGTGTATTTCCCCAAACCCTGCCATGAGAAAGCAGCCAAGACCTATATTAGTAAAAATGCAATCATAACAGCAGAAAGAGTTTTTCCTGACAAAACTGTGGCAGAAGGGCAAAGTAATAAATATTAGAGACAATAGAGTGTTTGGGGTAAAAGATCATTCACTGTACACCAGGCAGAAGAAAAGCAAATTTATCCTGGCAATCAGTGAATGTTAAAAGGCAGGTGTGAGATTCAAGCTGCTGTATCCAGCTGTCTTCAGAATATTTTTTTTTCTTGGAGGATCATTTGTGATGCTAAAGAGGAAATACAAAAGTTTGTTAAACCAAAAGAGAACCACCAAGCAGAAGACAACTATGCTTTTCATTCTTTACGTCCATGGAGAGACTTTGCCAGTGAATACTTTTTCAGTGTTCCAAAGGAAAAATGCTTGAGAAACAGGAGTTGCCTAGAAGAATCAGGAATACCTTGGACTTGAACGGGAGTGCAGGGTTGAGAGATGGAGATGAACAGGAAAATGGCCAGCAACACTGAAACTGGTAAATATGAGACTATAAAATATCAATCACATTTGTGAAAAAAAAGTTGCTGAGAATGATTGGACTTTTGTTCACATTATTAAATTGGGGGTGGGGGGCTGAAGGGCATATACTCCATGTCATTAATATTTAGAAAAAATAATAAGGAAAAAAAATGGAGAAAACAGTAACTGCAAGCAAATAAATTTTTGTTTTCAATAGTATTTTGTATATGCATTTCATGATATAAATTGCATGTTACATAGAAAAGCATTTTCAATGATTGTTGCATGTGATAAAAGCACTAAAGTAAATGAGTACTTTTTCTTTTTTTAGATTTAAGAAATGTAGCCATTACAATGTAAAAAGAGAAGAAAGGCTGGACAAAAGCATGCTGTAATTTTGTTTTGTTTGGATGGGTGTAAAAGTCCATGGATTATACTATATGCAGAGTTAAGATGTTTTCTCTTGCTTTTGCATGGGTGAATGTCTGGATTAATGCCTTTGACTTAATTTAGTAACACGTTCTTGTGTAGGTGTGTGCTGTAGAAATGAAAGAACACCCCAGATGTGGTGAAAAGTTTTCCTTTAGCATATAAATGTTCCGTGTGAGTTGAGAAGTCTGCAGCTGAGGGCAGCTGTACATTGTCCTTATGCTTCCATAAAGACAAGCTGATTACAGGTCCAGGCAATAAATCTTGAGAGCTCTGGACATTGTTTGCTGAGAGAACAGTAAAAGTATAAGGTACAACAGTATTTTGTAACATGTTTCTTGTGTAGACATTCAGGCATGCAAAAGCAAGAGAAAACATCTCAACTCTGTATACACAGTGCTTTGCTAGAGATGGCCTGCATCTTTCTCACTTGGGCTTCTGCCAAAGGTCCTTGCCTCCCCCATAGTGATTTTTTTAGGAAAAGGCATGAGGTTGATACTACCAACATAAAAATCTCAACAAAACACAAATTAAAGGTCATGCTGCTAAACACGGAGTCTAAACAGAAAACTGCACTCTTTGCAAGCATTCTTAACCCTGAAAGATGCTGACATTTGTACAGTCACAGAAACCTGGTTCAAAGCTGTGAAGAGCACCCCAGCCTTACCTGATTCCTCATCCTAGCATACATTGAGACCCCCAAATGTAGGCAGCAAAGCCAAAGGAGGTGGAGTTTCAATATATATTAAAGAGACACACACCTCCAGGCTGGTCAAACAGTATGATGCACAGGAGACACTCCAGGTGCAGTTAACATTGAGAAGATCCCTATTCAAATTATAGCTAGCTACAGGGCCCCAAATTTAACTCAAGATGCCCATTCTACCTATCTAGACCTCTTCAAATCTATCAAGATTCAACCCATTACTCTGATTCTTGGTGACTTTAATTACCCAACCATAGACTGGAAAAACTACTCATGCCAGAACACAAATGCCCAGAGCTTCCTCGATTTTTATCAATGCAAATATCTTGGAACAGCTAGTCGATACCCCCACAAGAGGTGATAATATCTTGAACTTGGTATTAACCAACATATGTAATCACTGCAGCACCCCTACAGTATCATCCTCCCTGGTAAGATCAGACCATAAAGCGGTCACTTTTGAAGTCACCATCGCCCCTGACCCCCCCCCCCCCCAGCTAGGGTCAATCAAAAAAAACTTCTCCACAGCTGATTACAACCTCCTGAGGGATGATATAAACAGCTTCACAGCCCCCTCCCCCACTGTACAAACTGGCACCAATGCTCAAATCTACAATAAAGTGCTATACAAGCATTTATACAGATGCACAGAATCAGGAATACCAGACAGAACAAAATCATCCTCCGCAAGGAAGAGTAAACCTGTTTGGTGGACATCTGTAATAAACTATATAACAAGCAAATAAAAGCACTAGTGAAATCCTCTAAAGCCGACTTCAAGTCCAAATTGGCCACATCTACTACAGACTATCATAAGGCCTTCTTCACATATGTCCGCAATCTCAAAGGAAGCACCCAGATCTGTTCAGAACTGGTGGTCAAGGACACCACATACACAAATGCTGTAGATACAGCCAAGATACTAGCTGACTGATTCAGCAAAAACTTCTCCCCTCTGTCCCCATCAGTATTTATTTATTTTACATTTGTTGATAGGGATAGCCCAACTGGATACATGTCCATTTTCAGCGGAGGCCTGGGGAGAAAAGCTCCAAGGTAGAACATACAGTAAAAATCACAAAATGATTACAAGTTACATCATGTTTACAGGCTCCAGTTGAGCAAGCAGGTACTATAATCATGCATTTTTAAAACAGTTTTGACAAATTGACTAGGCAATGTAACATGATTGCAGACTACAGAGGAGGATCTAGTCAGGTTTTGAACAAGGACATAGCCAGTGAGTTTTAAATTACAGCTTGAGGCTTTTTTGAACTAAGAGAGGGTTCAAGAGTAAGATCAGCAGGAAGAAAGTTCCAAGTTTTGAAACAGTGTCCCCAGCAGAGTTATTGATATTTTTAAGTGCATGCATATTATCAGGGTGGTTGAGAACTTTATGGGCAATTATAAGCTGGTCGTACTGAAGTAGGTTAGGCCATTCTAGCAAGGATAGGAGAGATGAGGTGGTACTGTGGTGTGGCCTAAAACTGTGCTGAGAGTTAGTCAACAGCTTATTCTGGGTAAGATAATGGATAAGTTGTTTATGGACACACATCCGTAATTTTAGCCAATGGTGACAGAATAGCTTAAAGTTTGACAGTTCAAAGGAGTTGCCACCTTTATGGAGTGGTATTACATAAAATATTTTCCAGATGGTGGCTTCAGAAAAGGTTTTGTTAATTATGATGGCGATGGGGTATGCTGTGGCATCTATTGGTTTTTGCAGATACACTGGTGGGAGGAGATCAACTGCTAGAGTAGTTGGTTTTAATTTCTTAATTAGAGATCTAATAAGGGATGTAGAAACAGGCTGAAAGCTAAAGGAGATTAGAGTATTGGCTGTGGCAGAATTTGTGTTGGTAAATCAGGACATCCCCAGTACCTACTCCCCACCCATTATCTCTAGGGAACAGGTCATCACTGCCCTCTCAAAGGCAAAAAATACAGCCTCCACGGGACCCGATAACATTCCAGACTGCATCCTACATGAACTTGCAGCACCATTAGGCAAACTATTCAACCAAAGCCTGAGTACCAGCTTTGCCCCAGCAGCCACTGTCATCCCTTTACACAAAGGTGGAGCATCCACCAATCCAGAAAATTATAGACCCATCAGCCTAATTAGCCTGATCTGCAAGGCCATGGAATGGATTATCACAGACCTCATTAACAGGGAGATTGGCAACCTCCAAACACTCAACCCCACACAGTTTGGCTTTGTCAAGGGGAGGTCATGTCTGTTAAATCTTGTTGACTTCTTTGAGACAGTCACTAAAGCCATGGATGAGGGGAAGATGGTGCACACCACTTACCTCAACCTGGCCAAAGCCTTTGACATTATTCCCCATTCGGGCATAGTAGATCAACTCTCTCAACTAGGCATCAATCCATAGGTTACCAGATTGGTAGCAAACTGGCTCACTTATACAACCCACATAATCAAAACAGGGGAAGCCACCTCAAGCAGTAGACCTGTAATGAGTGCCGTACCCCAGGGATCAGTCTTGGGGCCTCTGTTATTCAGGATATACTTCTCTGAGGTGCAAACCAAAGCTAGTGGGCTATGGCAAGTTTGCAGATGACTGCAAGCTGGGGGCATTCATCAATTCCCCAAGTGATGTGGACGTCCTCCAAGAGTGTCTCACCCAAATGACTGGTGCCAGGCACATGGCCTCAAGCTGAATGCCAAAAAATGCATCACCATCCCCTATGGGGAGAGTAACGTCCTCACATATTATCACATTAATAACAATCAGTAGTGAGGGATTTGGGCACCCAGGTTGATAGCAACCTGACTTTTGACCACCATGTTGCTTTCATTGTATGGAAAGCTTTCTACATGGCCCACCTCAACAGTAAGGGTATCTCATCAAAGGACAAAGAGGTCATAAGATCTATGTATTCTTCCCTTACAAGGCCAATTATTGAGTACAATGCCCCCTTCAGCATATACCTCACAAAGCACATGTAGCAGCTGAAGAGACCACAGAGGTTCCTCACCAGGAGAATCCAGGGCCTCAAACACCTGCCCTACATAGATAGGCTAAAAGCCCTGTCCCTCTACTCAGTTTCATGTAGGCTCCTCAGAGGTGACCTCTGTCTGGCATACAAAGCCATCTCAGACCCTGCCTTAATAGGACTGTTGCAAACCCACAAGTCAAGCTCCACTCAAGCAACCTGTATGTGAAACCTCGACCTGGTCTGTGATATCAATAGGACTTGTTGGCGGGACAGATTGGTGTCCCAGAGACTCCTCCATCTGTGAATAGACTCCCTCTCCACGTCAAGCAGAGTACCTCATTATCCTTTTTTAAGCACAACCTGGATAACTGAATAGGAAACAGAAAAAACATTCCTGGGATTCCACTTGTGTCCCTGCTAGACAGGGGCTCTGTGTGCTGAATTGTCTAAACATGGGCTAAACTCTTGGCTAGGCTTATAAGGGCCTCAGGGCCAATAGCCTAGTAACCTCCTATGATCCTATGGCAAGCAGCTCAGTAAAGACGAAGTTTGAAATTATTGGAAGTGAACAAGAGAGAGAGAGAGTAGTTTTCCTGGTACCTAAATACCTCATTGCATTAACTAGAACAGTGTATAATTTTGTTTTATTTAAAGATAGCCAGTGCACATTTTCTTAAGGGTAAATGTTAATGCTTTCTGAAAGCATACACAATGTTTTTCACATCTGGGAGGGGAATAAGGATGAGACAGCAATTAGTGTAAGGAGGAGCACAGGCTGTAATATGTACTTTAGTATGGCTACCCTTAAATTTAGGTTAGTAAATGTATGTGGGTGCAGCTGTCAATCTGGGACAACTATTTTTATCAGGAGGGTTAAACCATCATTTGAAGATATACTTTTTTGTGTTTAAGTTAATAAGTTATGGGGAGTATTTTTTTATATATATTTTTGAAGGTTGACATTAAAACAAAAAAGTATTGTAAAATGTGATATAAGATTAAATGGAGATGGCAAGAAAATGTATAAAGGATCAACCTGACAAATATTAGTAGGTACATTGTACACAAAAGCTGGAAATTGACATTTAAAAAAGCTGACAAATATATGTGGGTGTAATAACTTATCATAATGGCTGTACTATCCATACTCTTTTGGAATGTGAATGGCTTGACAGGTATAGACAAAAAGGTAAGACTACTGAATTATATTAAGAAATGCAGTGTGCATATAGCAATGCTACAGGAAACACATTTGGTAACAAGTGAGAATGTGAATTTGATAAAGAAAGGATGTTAGGATGGATATTTAGCATAATACAAGGGACAAAGGAAAAAAAATGGTGAGTATTTATACTAATTACTAGAGGAGACTCCAAGAGTGATAGAAGAAAAAAAAGAAAATTATGGTAGATTTGTGGTAGGACGGGGCTACTGTCAAGGGAGGAGGATTACACTGCAATGTGTTCATATTCCACTTAAAACTGCTGCTAAGGAGCTTAAAATTGTTGAGACGTAATCAGCTTTCAGCAAGGAATATTACTTATAGATGGAGACCTGAACTTGATTTGCAAAAGTGAAGATGTATCTGGGGACCTAGAAGGGAAACTATAAAAAAAGAGGCCAGATTTCTGAAAAAAAATGAGAATATTTGGTATGGAAGATGTGAATTCAGTAGCAGGAACTCTTAAGCGATTTTACATATTATTCCCAAAGATACAATGACTGGGCTAGACTAGGCAGAAATTATATTTCACAGTAACATGTGCATTTAATTGAAAGCTTCAATACATATCCAATAATTATTTCAGATCATGTGCAAAGGACAACTAAGATATAGATGCAGGGTAATGAAGTAAAAATGAAACACTGGTGGTTCCCCACCCATCTGTTAAAAAGAGAGGAATTTAAGAAATGGGTAGTGGAAATTATTTGAGAGTTATTAGGATACACAGAAATTTCTTCAGGAGTTATAGCTAGTGAGTGGGACATTTTTTTATTTTTTTTATTTTAACATTTGTTGACCGGGAAAGTCTGACTAGGCTACAAACAGCCTACTTTCAGCGGAGGCCCAGGGAGAAATGCTCCAGTCACATGAGTTTTAAAATAGGGGAGAAATAAAAGAGAGAGAGATATATATATGGTTAAGAAGCAATTATTATTTAGAGGGGATGACAACTGTTAAAGTAATGCAGAATAAGGGGTATGAGCAACTGCATAATATGCACAAATTTTGAAAGATTTTTTTTTTTTTTTTTTTTTTTTTTAACTCCAGAGCACAAAATCCTTTACACCAATGACTTAGGCACCACAAAGTAGAAAGGGTTGTTGCCAAACTTAGGAAACCTACAACAAGAAAAAATAACCACATATCCTGTAAAGATATTACAGATACTTCAGAAATGTTATTAAAATTTGTATAAAATAGAGAAAGTTCGAAATCAAGAAAGAGCACATATGGAAATATTTATGGAAGACTTAAGTATGTTAAGGTTAGGGGTATATGAGGCTCAACAGTTAAAACACGAGGATATGAGATAAAATGGTGATGTATAATCAATCTGCAGGAAGATCTCGAAGAAGCTAGGAAGTGACAAAAGTCTGGAAGATTTTAACAGCATTTTAAAAGGAAGGGAAGCACCAACATACTGGAAGAAAGCCGTGGTGGCTGTATTACCTAAAGACATGAAAGATGCATCAGAATCAGCTTCATTACAGGCACATTTCAATTTCAAAGCATGATTATAAAGTGTTTATGCTCATAATAGCTAAAGAATGGCAAAGGTGTTGGCAAGACTGGTAGACATATATCAATGCAGTTTTATGAAGGGGAAGCAAACATTTGACAAAAGTAGAACAATGATGATCCAAGCTGGAAGCAGAATGTAAGAAAATACCACTGTTGTTGGTGGGTCTTGATGCAGAGAAAGCATTTGACACAATAAGCTGGGATTTTATGAGCAGGGCAATGGAAGCATTTGCATTCCCTGATATAATAATACAATTGATTATAGATATATGATGGATTGGAAGGAGGAGGGTTCATCTCTGAAAAGTTGGGTCTGAACAAATTAACCAGGCAGGGGTGTTCTCTTTCTCCATTGTTGTGCTATATTCAGAGCCACTGGCAAAGAAAATAAGAGACTCAGAAATTCAAGGATATAAGTGGTATGGTAATCAAGCAAAGTTGGCTTTATATACAGATGATGTTTTGTATCAGATAAAAAACAGAAAAGGACATCTCAAGTATTGTGGAGCACTTTGAGACCGTTTCAAGTCGTTCCGGGATATAAAATTAATGAAAATAAAACAAAGGCTATAGCTGTAAACTTTGTACCCACACGAACTAGTTCAGCAATACTCATATTTATGGGGACACAATAAAATAAAATATTTAGGAGTATGGATTTAACATGATTCTATTATGGCAACTAAAGATATATGGGAAGAGACCAAAGTGAAGATAATACTGAAACCTGAAGTTTTTGTTTTTGGATATGGTTAGCAAGATGCAAGCAATGAAAACATTTTTAGTCCCTTTAGTTTTCTATACAGGTCAGGCATATTTTTATCAACCAGAGTAGAAGCTGTGGACAGTAATTAATAAAGAACTGAAAGATTTTATCTGGGAAGGGAAATGGTCAAGTGGGATAAGTTGATCCTTCAATAGAACAAGGTGCTAAAGTACCTGATTTGAAGGGATATTTTAGAGCTACACAGTTAAGGCTCATATACATAACACAATCAGAAAGCTGTAATTCAAAGTGGAAAGGGATGATGATGAAGCAGGCAGAATTTCAAAAATAAGGATAGAGTGGAATTTTGGATGCAGATCCTTAGCTATACATATTATATTCATAGAAAAGTAGAAAATATTCCAAGAAAGTACAGTTGTGTATACCTACCATAAATGTAGATGTTCGAGTGTCTTCACTGTTGCAGTCATAACTGTAGGGTACTCCTGCCGGCAGGCAGCTCGAGGTCGGCCAGAATATCAAAGTCTGGGTCCGGCGTCGGCTGATTCAGCTAGAACCCTGATGTCAGAGCGTATGGGTATAAGGCTGACAGCCGACACCATCTTCTCCAGCCTTTCTTGCCCCTGATGTCAGAAGCCCCCATAAAACCAAAAGGTGTCCCAAAGGAAACACAAATACACCAGAAAGGTAGTGGAAAGGGAAACACAGTAAGCAAATAGAGACAAGAGGGGTCTGGAGGGAGGGAAACACCGACTGCAACAGTGAAGACACTCGAACATCTACATTTATGGTAGGTATACACAACTGTACTATGTTCTTCGTGTTTCACTGTTGCAGTCATAACTGTAGGGTAGAATCCCAAAGCTGATAATACGGGAGGAGGTTATGAAGAAGGAGCAGCTAGAAGACCCTGCAAAACAGCAGAGGCAAAGCCTGCCCTAGACTTAGAGTACAAAGGGAGGTTATAGTGCTTGGAAAAAGTATGCACAGAGCTCCAAGTGGCAGCCTCCAGAATGTCCTTGGTAGGAACTCCTCTGAGAAAGGCTGCTGAAGTGGCAGCTGCCCTCATAGAATGAGTCCTGACGGTACCTGTAATTTGTTTTCCATAAAGAGAGTAACAATATCTTATTCCATGAGCAATCCATTTGGAAACAGTTTGCTTAGAAATGGCTTTACCAAGAGAACTGGAAGCAAAAGAAATAAGCAAATGATCTGATTTTCTTAAACTTTTAGTTTTGTCCAGGTAAAAACGTAGCTGCCTGTGTACGTCTAATGAATGCAAAATCCTTTCCCTCCTATTTTGGGGTTTTGGTAAAAAGGTAGGAAGGTGAATAGTCTGATTTAGAGCCACTCTAGAAACTACCTTAGGCATAAATGTAGGATTGGTCCTCAAGGAAACTCTGTCCTGATGGAAGATGAGGTATGGTTCCACGGCCATGAGGGCTTGAAGCTCAGGCACCCTTCTGGCAGAAGTCAAGGCCAACAAGATAGCTGTCTTCCAGGATAAGAACTTAATGTCTGCAGAGGCAGCAGGCTCAAAAGGCAAAGTAAGCTTTTCCAAAACATAGTTGAGATCCCAAGGAGGGACAGGAGGAGTTCTAGGGGGGTTTAAATTCTTAGATCCTCTCAGAAATTGTCTGACCAACTGGTGGGAAAAAATGGGAGGATCACAATTGTAATGTGCCGAAATAGCAGAAGCATGAATTTTAATGGAAGAAAATGAAAGACCTTTAATCAAAAGGTCTGAGAGATAAAGTAAAATAGATGAGATATCTGGTATCAAAGGATCAGAGCCACGATCCTGCATCCAAATACAAAATCTTTTCCATTTAGAAGCATAAGATTTCCTTGTACTAGGACGCCTAGCTTCCAAAAGGACATCCAAAACTTGTTTAGGAAGAGAAGAAGGGATCAATTGCCTTTGATGAGCCAAGCTGACAGACAGAGAGTCTTGATTTGAGAGTGAAATACCTGACCCTGATGCTGAGACAGTAGAGAATGGGTCAGAGGAAGACTCAAGGAGGTGCCAAGGAAAGATGTAGTACAGTAGGGTACCAAAACTGACGAGGCCAATTCGGAGCTATCAAAATGATCAGTCTGGGTTTGTCTAGCTTTATCTTTAGCAATACCCGAGGCAGAAGAGGAAGTGGAGGGAAGGCATATCCCGAAAGATTCCTCCAACTGAATGACAGGGCGTCCACTTTCCAAGCTGTCTTGTGGAAGGACCTGGTGCAAAAGAGAGGCAACTGATGGTTGAGATGAGATGCAAATAGATCTATCTGAGGACAGCCCCAAACTGCCGTTATCTTGCTGAATAAGTTGGGGTCCAACATCCATTCGTGAGGATCCAAAATGTTTCTGCTTAGGCTGTCTGCTAAGAGATTTTGTTTTCCTGGAATGAACTGTGCCTGAAGATCCAGATTCAACTTTAGGGCTGTATCCCATAAGGTCATGGCAAGTCTGCAAAGGGGGTAAGAGTGAGAGCCCCCTTGCTTGTTTATGTACCACATGACTGTGGTGTTGTC
Source organism: Protopterus annectens (assembly GCF_019279795.1). Lineage (NCBI taxonomy): Eukaryota > Metazoa > Chordata > Ceratodontiformes > Protopteridae > Protopterus > Protopterus annectens. The sequence continues at coordinate 1,684,809,318 of NC_056744.1, read as the reverse complement.
TGTTCGAATTAGCAGAGGTCCTGGCTTCAAAAGGGTCTGGAAGGCTAGAAGAGCATTTTGGACTGCTAACATTTCTTTCAAGTTGATGTGCCATAGAAGGTGTTTGTTTGTCCAAGAACCCTGTTGGCATTTGTCTAGGAAATGAGCTCCCCATGCATAATCCGAGGAGTCCGTGGTTATGGTCTGAGTTGGTTGAGGCAGACGAAAGGGCTTGCCTTCGTTCAAAACACACGCCCTGGACCACCAAAGAAATTCCTTCTGGAGGCAGGGAATCATTGTATCCAGACTGTGGCAATGTTGAGACCATACACTCTTTAGGTACCATTGAAGTTTCCTCATGTGAAGCCTCGCATTTGGTATCAACAGGATGCAAGAGGCCATGTAGCCCAGAGCCTGCAGGAATTTCCTTGCAGTGAGCTGAGTTAATGCTGCCAAGGTCTTGAAGATTGAAGCCAGCTGTAACTGTTTTTCTGGAGTGAGGAAGGCTTTCTGTAAACTTGTGTCCAAAAGAGCTCCCAAGAAGATCATTTGTTGAGACGAAATCAAATGTGACTTTTTTATGTTCACTGAGAATCCCAGTAGTAGGAGAAGACGTTGAACAAAATGCAGATGTTGAAGTAGAAGGTCTTTGCTGTCTGCCTGAATTAGACAGTCGTCCAGATAGAGGTAAATCTGAATCCCCTGAAGTCTGCAGTAAGCTACTACTGGAGCCAGGCATTTGGTAAAAACTCTGGGCGCAGTAGATAAGCCAAATGACAGTACAGAGAATTGGAAGTGTCTCGAACCTGCCTTGAATCTGAGGTACTTTCTGCAATGTTGCCTTATAGGGACGTGTAAGTAAGCCTCTTTTAAGTCCAATGTTACCATCCAAGAATCTTGTGTGAGCATTGGAAGAAGTTGTTGAAGTGTAAGCATCTTGAATTTTGGAATTTCCAAAAAGGTGTTTAATATTGAGAGGTCCAGAATAGGTCTCCAGGAGTTTTGTTTTCTTGGGACCAGAAAAAGTCTGGAATAAAAACCTTTCCCCACCTCTAGAGGTGGAACAGGTTCTATGGCCCTTAAGGCTAATAAAGCATCCACTTGATTTAAGGCCTCTGTCCATTGATGTTTTGGCAGATCTGGCCAGCCTGAAGGCCTTGGCAGAGTGTGAAAGTGGAATCTGTAACCTTTCAAAATCACGTCTAACACCCATTTGTCCTGGGTAATGTGAGTCCAATTTTGGTAAAAAAGAGAAAGTTTTCCTCCGAGAGGGGCATCCAGGGAAGGAGGACCTGAAGCCCAACAGAGGGAGTCATTGAGTCTGCTTTCTTTGGGTTTGAGATCTGTCTTCTCCCCTTCTAGGTGAAGAAGCAGTCCACTGTCTAGATCTGTAGGAGGCCTGAGCCTGCGCACTACCTCTGGAGCGTCTATATCTTCCCCTTTGAGGCCTGTCAGAGGTGGGAAAAGACCAATTTTTGGAGGGCCAATTTCTAGAAAATCTGGGAGGCTGAACTTGCAAGAAATCTTTTACAGTCTGCATAGACTTGGCTTTTTCTTCCATCTTTTTAATAACCTCCTCAGCCTTAGACCCAAATAAGACATCATGCTGAACAGGGGCATCTAGCAATTTTGCCTTAACTTGTTCAGGTAGATTCTGCTCACAAAGCCAGGCATGTCTCCTGATAACAGTACCAGAGGCAGCCACCCTGCAAGAAGCCTCTAAGGCATCACAACCACAGTGTAAACTATGTTTGCTGACTTGTTCAGTAGCATGCAACACATCCTGTAATTCCTTGTCCTCAGCACATGCAGGAAAGGCAGAAATCCTTTGTTTTAAAACAGATAAAAGAAACTGCTGATACTTAAACATGTGAAACTGGCAGTTTAAAGCTCTAATAGAAAGGGTGGCTGAAGTATAAACCTTTTTGCCCCACCTGTCCAAGGCACGAGAATCCTTCTCAGAGGGGATAGGATTCTTAGAGGAGGTGGCCTTAGCAGCCTTGGAACCTTGTGAAATAGTTTCAGGATCAGCAGAAGGGTTCTTGAATAAGAATTGATGAGAATCAGGAACCCTGAAAAATCTATCAGGCTTAGAAGGAGCAGGCGGCATGGAATCAGGATTTAAGTTAGCTTCAGAAAAGGCATCATCCACAATGTCAAGTACAGGAGGAATAGCTAAAGGCCTGTGCTGAGGGAGAAGAAGGAATTCCCTGAGTCTCTTTTTGGAAGCAGAATAATCCTGACCTTCCCAATGAAAATGCTCCCTCATCTCATGCAAGGTTTCCCCAAAAGAAAAATCTTCAGGGGGGGAGGCAGAGGGAACAGAATCCTTTGCATCCGAATCCTCATAAGGAGGGAAGGAGTAATCCTGATCAGAGGAAGAAACAGAAGATATAGAAGCCTGATCAGAGGAATCATAAGGGATATCCTGTCTAGGCCTTTTCTCAGGAGGAGGGCGAGAGCCCCTTATCATAGTTAATAAATCCTCAGCCATCCGAAGTAATTGCTTCTGAGTCTTAGGGGCTGAATCCGAAGAAGCTTGAGCAGAAAGTCTGGGTTTAACAGGAGTCTTTGACTTAGCCTTTGTCTTTGAGGAGATAGTAATGTGTGAAGGCCTGAAGACCCCCTCAGAAGCCGGTACCTGCACAGCGGTTCTGGACCCATCTGAAGGAGCGACATCCGAAGGTCCTGCAGCAGACAAATTACTAGGCCTAGTTGGCTCACCATGTGAGTCCGTGTCGGTCATCGGTTCTGAAGTGGCGGACGACAGGGGCTGCAAAAGCGCCTCACTGACGACCGCCGAACCCGAAGCTGGCTCCGGCTGCAACGTATCCTGTTTGGACCTCGGAGGCCTGTCCTTGTCTTTGCACTTCTTCTGTAATCCGGTAGTCGGTTCTGATGACATTCTATAATTAAATAGTCTACCGAAGCAATTCAAGGCCCAATCGTACCTACGCTTGATAGTGCGAGAATTAAACCTGGCACAGAACTGACAACAAGAAACGTCGTGGTCAGGGCCTAAGCAAGGTAGACAGTAAGAGTGGAAATCTTTATGAGGTATTTGTTTTCCACATGATACACAATTATTAACTTTTTCTGACATCGGAGGAGCAAGAAAAAGGTTTCCCCAACGGGGTACTTAGCTTTGAGAAGAGAAGTAGAAAACTTCGGACCGATGACAATCACACCACGTTGTCTTGAAAACGCCAACCAACAACTAGCGAACTGCTTTGCACCGCACGGCAAGAAAGACTGGAGAAGATGGCGTCGGCTGTCAGCCTTATACCCATACGCTCTGACGTCAGGGTTCTAGCTGAATCAGCCGACGCCGGACCCAGACTTTGATATTCTGGCCGACCTCGAGCTGCCTGCCGGCAGGAGTACCCTACAGTTATGACTGCAACAGTGAAACACGAAGAACATCTAAGCCAACAGAAGAATGGAGAAAGGTGATTTTGCCAACAGGGATGACTGTAATTGTGGGTAGAAAGAATAGGTAAGACTGGGCTGGAATTTACTGGAGAAACTGGCAAAGAAGCCAAGGTTTATGGAGAAAGTAACTAGGAGAGGGAAATGTAATAGAATGGAAGAAGCCAATAAGACATTTGGACTGCAGGCTAGGACAAACTTCCCTATCTGGGATTCTTGTTAAGAGTATAGGCAAAGAGATAGAGATACGGGAATCTTAAGTGAAACACCTGCTGTGATAGAGTTTTTAGTTGAACCTACAACAGAAGCTGCTGTTAAAGGGGATAATTATTAGAACATATAAAATATTCCACAATAATTATTGGAATCAATCAGAGGATGTTAGAAAACACGGGGAAGAGAGAATGGATAAAGCAATTCAAAAGGAAGCAGTGGGAAGACATAAGTATGTATCCCAAATATACAATAAAACCTAGAAAAGTTAGGATTTTTGCTTGGAAGTGTTTGTAAGTGTATTTTCATACTCCAAGCAGACTTCAAAGAATTTTTCCTCAACTAGATGACAGATGTTGCAGGAGTGATGGGTGTAGAAAGTTGCAATTGGGAGCATATGTTTTGGAAGTGTAATGATTTGGCTGACTTTAAAAATTCCCTACATAGTACTCTGTCAGAAATATTGGGTGAGCAAATGGGTGTAACTAAGGAAATTACTTTTTTGAGTGGTGATACAGGAAATGAATTGCCTAGACATAGTATGGACTTGTTTAATTCTGGTGGCTGCCAAAAAAGCTATTACTAGAAAATGGAAATCAAAGTCTAAACCAACTGTATTTGAAGTATTAAATATTGTAACAGAGATAAAATAACTGGAAGTGGGATATTCAGAAAAGGGTAGGAGCAAATTACATAGAAATAAATTAAAAATTTGGGAACAGTACATGCAGAATATTGTTTTGAGGAGAATGGGTGAGGTTTTAGAGATGGCAAGAATTGGTCAATTTATGTAATGGTAGACTAATGATAATTATACAAAAGAAAAGAATATATGTGATGAATAATGTCTGCAACTAGGAGTATGTTAAGATGGATTGTTTTCTTTTATATAAATGTATGTTTGCCTATGTCTTAAGTGATAATTCAATACAAATGTTAAGGTACAGGCACATTTGGGTATCCTATCTTCTCTCTATATCCAGGGTACATAGGGAAGGACCTTTTTTCCAACTGATTTATTACCTCCTTCCCCAGGCCTAGTTTCAGCACCTGCAGTTATGGATACAAGAATCATTCTGGTATTATCTAGTTACAATGCCAACACAACAGTCTCCTTCAGAGCAGGCCTGCCTTAGTCACAGCTGCCTTGATAAAATCCCTTCCTGTGCCATGACTGCCTAGGCACCACTAGAACTCCATGCAGGGCTCATCTCCGATCCCCTCTGTTTTCCATGTCAAAGACTTTAGCATTCTGTTAGTGCTAAAGCAAATTTTGATGCAAAACAGTGCACTCAGTGCCAACGCCATGCTGTTTGATAAATGATGGTGCCAGTGACCCTGGTACTGGTGGCACAATGTAAATGTTCAAATTCATAGAAAGGCTCACCAAGCATCAATCATCAAGATTGATAATGCCAGATGCACTGCCTACCTCAGCTCCTCTCTGAGACACCATTCGAACAGGAGCCTTGCATCCAGTTCATAAATCCCAGAAAGAGTTTGTTAAAAAGCCTCTAACTGCCCCAACTATTATAGGAAAATCCTTCCTCAGATCACTCAAATGATTCCCCTTCTGCAAGTACCTAGAAAGAGAACATACTTAGACAGGCACAAAGACTTCCCTTGGAGTTCCTCATACCAGACTAAAATCTCAACAAAGGAACAGGCTCCCTATAATTCCCTCTGGACAACCCCAAGTTTGGACAAATACTGGAATTAATGAGGTAGATGGGATCATGGTCTACTGATCCCCATGAAAAGTTTCTTCAGGAGGCATTTCAGATGGTTCACATTTCACATCCTGGATGGTTTCCCCTAGACGGACTGAATAGACTTGGTTGTGGAGCAGGCACAGTGAGAACCTGATGTGGCACAGCCCATTACTAGGAAACCTGACAAGATCCCCTGATCTTCAAAGGACAGTCCTTATTTTAGTAAGGTCTCCCTTGCAGACTCGGTTATGGTAGAGACAGCTACCAAAAGTGAACCCTTGAATGTCCATGCAGTCCATTAACTGAACAGGGATTCAAGAATGAGACACAAAATGCTAAAGTTTGCTTTTGTGTCAGCCACTTATGTCAACAGGAGCTCTAAATTAGTTGACACACATGACCTGCTTCCAACAACAGCTCATATGGAAGACCATGTACTCACTTTGAAGGTTTCCAACCATGGACATTCACCATCAGCAATCAAAGGTGGTGATATTGAGCATTACATCAATGTTTATGTAGCTTTTGTATAATGCAGCTGATGGGGCTGCTAGGTTGGTAGGGACAGGCATACCTCTGAAATGTTATACCTGGTTTACATTACACAGAGTTGTAGAAAACTTCAAGATGTCTTTCACCAGTGTCCATCTTTGATGGTTCCACTAACATTGGACTAAAAGGTAAAAAAGAAACTTATCAAAACCAGGCAAAACTCTTTCCACTGTTGATGTCAAGTTCCTGGCCCTGCAGATGTCCTTTTCTAAGAACCATGGGAACATAGGAGGTTACTAGGCTAATGGCCCCACGGCCCTTTCAAGCCTAGCCAAGTTCCACCTGTGTTCCCAAGGGTGTCTGGTTCAAGCAGACACTAAAATCAGCAACTGTTGCCCCTGTCCAAGAGGGACATGGGTGGAACCCCCTGGGCGAATTTCTGCTTACCCATCCAATCATCCAAATCATGCTTAAAGAGAGCCAATAAGGGGCTTTGTTTAACATGAATAGGAAGCTTGTTTCAAAGGTCGGGGCAACCTTTGTGAGATTACATACCAGGTTATGGTCCTTTGAGCAAGTGGCCTGTGTTCCATTTGGCTTGCAAATGTGCATTTCTATTAAAGCTGGGTCACAGACTGCTCTATATGCAAAGCACAGGCCACCTCTGAGCAGTCTGTATGACACAGAGTAAAGTGACAATGATTTCAATCTGTCCACATAAGACAGAGCTTGAAGACTCTGAATTTTCTTTGTAATGAACCTTTGTGGTCTCTCCAATTGCTACAGGTGTTTGGAAAGGAACATACCAAAGGAAGCATTGTACTCTATTACTGGCCTGATGAGGAAAGAGTACACAGGGATTATAACCTCTCTTTTTCTTGAGGCAATACCCTTACTTATGAGATGAGCAATTTAAAATTCCCTTCTTACCACTGTGGAGTCATGGTGATCGAAGTTAAGGTTACTGTAAACCTGTGTTCCCAAATCTCTCACCACTGACTGTGTGGTTAAAGTACTGCTACTGATGTAGTAGTTTGCAGGAAATTCACCCTTGCAGAAGAGGATGATGATGCATTTTTTGCACTAAGTTTAAGACAATGACTTTGCCACCTTGCAGGGTGCTGACATCAGTAGGAGTTTCAAGGATAGCTTCCAGTTTGCAGTTATTAGCAAACTGTCAGCGACATTCCTTTTGTTTTAGACTGTACTTCGCAAAAACAGATTCTGAACAGTAGTGGTCCCAGAACTGATCTCTAAGGAACACCAATGGTTACAGGTCTGCAGGAGGAGGTGGAGTCCCCTATTCTGACTATATGAGTTCTATCAGTGAACCAGTTTGCAACGCACCTGACAATATATGGGTTGATATGCTGTGTGAGTTTATCAATGATGCCTGAGTGGGGGATTGTGTCAAAGCTTTGGCTAAGTGTAGGTAGGCCATACGAACAGATTTGCCCTCATCTGTGGCTTTGGTGACCATCTCAAAGAAGCCCTCCAAGTTTAACAGGCTCCTCTTGTCTAAGCCAAACCTGGTGGGGTCGAACATTTGGAGATTTCCTATAGCGTTGTTAATAAGGTCCATCATGATTTGTTCCATGGCCTTGCAGATAAGGCTTATCAGGCTAATGGGTCTATAGTTCCTGGGGTTTGTGGATGTACCCCCCCCTTTATGTAAAGGGATGACGGTAGTGGTTTTCCATTCAGCTGGGACAAAGTCAATGCTTAGGTTGTGACTGAAAATGGTGCTCAATGGTGACGCAATTCCTGTTTTAACACATGTAGAACACAGCCTGGAATGTTGCAATTCCTGTTTTAACACATGTAGAACACAGCCTGGAATGTTGTCTGGTCCCACAGAGACTATGTTTTTGGTCTTGGAGAGGACATTTAAGACCTGTTCCTCGGAGATACTAGGTGGGGGACAGGTGTTAGGGATGCTTTGGGATATATGTGGCGGGGACAGGGGAGTGAAGTTTTCACTGAACCTGTCAGCCAGCAGGTTTGCTATATCCATAGGTTCTATATATGTAGTACCATTAAGTATGACTTCAGCACAAATCTGGGCCTTACCTTTGAAGTTATGGATGTAACTAAAGAATGCCTTATGGTTATCCTTAGTTAGGGAAGCTAATTTGGATTTGTAGTAACCTTTGGAGGACTTCACTAGGAGTCTTATTTGCTTGTTTAAATTGAGGAGGGAGGGTTTCCAGCTTGAGACAATTCCCTTCCTGCTGTTAGACAGCAATTTCTTTCCCCTATTGTACAGCCTATTAATGGCAGCTGTCCACCAGACAGGTTTGTTTTTCCTTGAAGATCTTGCTTTGGTTCTATCAGGTACGACAGAGTCAATACAATTGCACAGGTGCTTGTATACAACATTGGTGTATAACTCGGCACAGTTGTCTGTTCCATCACGGGGGGAGGGGATATGAAGCTATTTATACCATCATGTAAGAGGTTGTAATTGGTCTTGGAGAAGTTTTTAGTCTAGTTGTTGCTATGCGAGACTGATCTGTGGTCAGATCTCACCAGGGTTGGCTACACACTGGGGGGTGCAGTGGTCTCACATGTTGGTGAGCACCAGGTCCAGGATGTTTGAGCTGCTTGTAGGTGTGTCAAACAGCTGATCCAGGGCACTGGAGTTAACAGGTCCAGGAACCTTTAGGCAACTGAGTTAGAAGACGTATAACCTACCCAGTCTATGGACGGACAATTAAAGTCACCCAAAACCCAGGTGTGTTTGGTTGTACCTTGATTGACTCAAGTAGCTCCAAGAAGGCTGAGTGGATGTCCTGATTCATGGAGGGGGGGGGTCCTATACCTGGCAATAAAATGAAGACTGGTCTTGCCTACAGTCAGTTGCACCACAGCAGAATTCAAAGGAATCATGCTGTTTAACCAGTCTAGAGGTGTATTTAAACCTTTAATGAATATTGATAAACCACTTCTTTTAGTTCTCACACCTTCTATTTGTGGTCTGAACGTGTGGAAGGAAATGTAACCTGGTATAGCTGGGGTGCTCTCCGCAGCTTAATGTCCAGATAATTTATTGTTCCAGCTATTCTGAAAGCAGTATTTCAAGATCAATTTTCAGACAAGGACTTCTGCTGCCAAAGGTTCTTCTTCAATGGGCACTGCCCACCATGCAGAAGTGATCCACAAAAATCAGGATTTCCATGGACCTTCCAACATAGGTTCATAGGTTGGTACTAGGCTATCAGCACTAGGGCCTATACAAGCCTAGCCATAACAATTCCCTGGCTATTTCTTCTCACACTATTTACTTCCCTGGACCCCTGTCTAGCAGGACGACTGACGTGATCCCTGGGGTGAATTTCCTTTCTCCCATCCAATCGTCAAGGTTCCTTTTGAAGAGGGCCAAAGAGGCACTCTGCTTGACATGTATGGGCAATCTATTCCAGAGTCTCTGGGTCAGGAACCTAACCCTCCAGCATGTTTTGTTTATTGTGATGACAAGATTTAGATCCCTTGAGCGTGTGGCTCTGAGTGATTGGGATTTCTTTAAGTGTAGCATGTCCAACAGCTCTGTGTTTGACATGGCCTTGTACGTTAAGCAGAGATCGCCTCTGAGTAGACAATATGCAACAGAGTATAGCTGGAGTTTTTTAAGGCGGTCAGCATACGGCATCTGCTTTAGGCCTGTGATTCTTTCAGTGAGATTTCTGCGGCCTTTCCAGTTGTTACAGATGTCTTGAGACGTACATACCAAATGGGGCATTGTATTCTATAATGGGTCTAATGAGGGATGAGTACAGTGGGACAATGACCTCTTTTTTCTGGATGAAAAGCCCTTAGTGATGAGGTGTGCCACATAGAAGGATTTCCTGACTGTTGTGGCGATGTGGTTATCGAAGGTGAGACCACTGCCCACCTGTCTCCCAAAGTCTCTTATCACACTTTTGTTGTTTAATGTACTGCCACCTATATGGTAATTCACGGGTACATGTTCTTTTCCCAAAGGGGATGACTATACATTTTCTTGGCATTGAGCTTGAGCCTATGGCTCTGGCACCAAGCATCTGTTTCTGTAAGGCCCTGTTGTAGAGTATCCACATCATTTGGGGATTCAATAATGGCTCACAGTTTGTAGTCATCTGCGAACTTTGTTAGCCAGAGTCCCTTAGTGTTGGCCTGTACTTCAGAGAAGTAGATGCCAAACAAGAGCGGCCCCAGGACAGAACCCTGAGGTACTCCACTTGTCTGGAGCTGGATTTGGAGTCAGCTACATTTACAGTGTGGGTTCTATCAGTAAGCCAGTCAGCAACCCATTGGGTGACATAGGGATTAATGCCCAGCTTAGTAAGTTTATCTATGATTCCAGAGTGGGGGTTGGTGTCAAAGGCCTTGGCAAGGTCTAGATAGGCTGTGTGGACCACCTTACCTTTGTCCATGGCTCTGGAGACTGATTCGAAGAAGTCAATCAGGTTCAGGAGACAAGATGGGCCCTTCACGAACCCAAACTGGGTGGGGTCCAGTGTTTGAAGGTTGCCAATGTCTTTGTAAGTTCCATGATAATATGCTCCATGACCTTGCAGATAAGGCTCGTCAGACTGATGGGACAGTAGTTTCCGGGATCCAAGGTGGACCCTCCCCCCCCTTGTGGAGTGGGATAACTGTTACTCTGCGCCACTCAGTGGGCACGAAACCTGAGGTGAGGCTAAGATTAAACATGACACTTAGGTGAAGTGCCAGTTCATATTGTAGTTCATGTAGTACACAGCCTGGGATGTCATCTGGTCCCATGGATGCTGTATTCTTAATCTTTGGAGAGTACTTTTTTTTACCTGTGTGGCTGTTATTACCGGAATTCGGCAATCTTCCGGTATTGAGATGAGCCATTTAGGGGGTGAGATGGGGGTAAAGTTGGCACTGAATCGTATTGGCAATATCCTTGGGATCAGTATATTTAATGCCATTCTGTTTTAGCTCAGAGCAGATCTAAGCATTGCCATTTAGATTCATGACATAGTTATAGAATGCCTTGTGGTTGTCTTTGGAATCTTTGGCAATTTTATTTTCATAACTAGCTTTGGAGGATTTTATAGGGATCTCAGTTTCTTACTGAGGCTGGTAAGGGAGTTTTTTTGCATCCTGGGATTTTCCTTTTTTCTGCAACAGTTTATTCCTTTTGTTGTAAAGTTTGTTTATGGCAGGGGACCAACCAGACTGGCTTCCTTTTTTTGGATGAGAGCATCTTGGTTCTATTTGGGTTGTCACGATTCATGCATGAGTGGATGTGCTCGTACAGTGCCTTAGTGTAGGATTCAGCAGTTGAACTTTCAGTTACCGTCTGCATGGGTGTCATGATGTTTGTCACTTCTGACTTGAGTAGCATGAAGTTGGCTTTGGAGAAGTTTTTATGGAGGTTTCCTTACTGGGGGGTGGGGTGGGGATGGGATGTAGATGTTAAGGGTGGTTAGCTTATGGTCAGACCTGACTAACGAGTGGGTGACCATAGGTGTGGAGCATCGGTTTCCCATGTTGGTAATGACCAGGTCTAGGATATTGGAGCCCCTGGTGGGACTATGGATTAGTTGATCCAGGGCAGTGGAATTTATGAATTCCAAGAACCACTGGGCAAATGTGTTGGTACATGAGTAGTTTTCCCAGTTAATGGCAGGGTAGTTAAAATCACCCAGTATTAGGGTGTTTGGTTCTATCTTAATATTTTCCAGTATGTTTAGAAATGTGTAGTGAGAATCTTGGGGGATGGTGGGGGATTTGTAGCAAGCTACAATTTCGATTGCAGTCTTACCAGTCTTCAGAGTTTGCTGATCTCTGGGCTTTGGCTTGGTTCCTGTGCTATTCCATATCCTTATTTGGATAAAGGGAAGCTTCTTTGTTCACCAGTGGGAGTGGGGAGCACTGAGCAGCCTATTTGTCCCTAGAGCAGTGGTTCCAGCCAGAAACTTGTAGTCTATTGGCCATTTTGGGTCAATTCCTAGCTCTTTTCAACCCCCTGCTATAAAGCCCGCTTTAGCGCACTTTTGTGTGATTTAGCGCGGAGTTGCCCATAGAGCACCATCGGGCAGCGCCGGTTAAACAAGGTTAAACTATTTCTGGCTTCGTAAAGTGTGCTCTTCAATTTTTCCCTTAGAACTTCTCTACTTGCAATCTAAACAGTCTATTCTCTATCTCAAAAGCTCAGCACTTGCTCCTAAAGCATTTTTATATAGGTAAAGTACTTGTATACTAAACAAAGTACTACATTAGCCTAGAATCCCCTTGAGTACCCATTTCCCTATAGGTCCCTTCTGACTCAGTTACACAGCAAACTTTTTCACTTTTTCTAGCATGTCGAAGGGTCAGTTGCTAGCGTCCTCTCCTGTTCAGCTGGTGAATCTGGGCATCTTGAGGCAATGTTACAATTGCCTCATGTACACAGACAACCCACTCCTCCTCCCACAAAACACAAATACATGCGAGAGATGCAACTATATAGCCAAACTGGAGGCTGAGCTCTCTCAACTCAGGACTGGCAAGACCAGACAGGAAGTGAAGGAAACCACGCACACCACAAACCCAGTTTCACATAGAACTATCACAACTGCAAAACAAACACATAAACACACAAAGACATACTCGGAGGCACTGATCAAAAATCTACCAAAACTACAGAGGCCTCCAAAGCAGACACCCAAGCAACTGCCACCTCAAGACATAAGACATGCAACACATAGTTCTCAAAGTCAGTGTGCTAAACAGTCACAGCCCTTAAGGCCAAACACAATGCCAGACACACTTGTTATAGGTGACTCCATAGTCAGACACTGACGTCCCACTCACCAGACTGAACAAGGAAAAGATCACAGTAAGCTGCCTGTCAGGCGCTAGAATCCGCCACATAACACAAGCACTCAGGTCACTCCACAGCAAGTACAAGTATGACTCAGTCATTGTCCATGCCAGTGTGAACGACCTGAGACGTACCTCCCTGGACTACATGAAAAGAGACATAGAGGAGCTCTCAGATTATGTAGCCCAGGCCGGTATGACCCTGACCCTGAGCAGTATCCTACCCTCACCAAGAATGATGCCACAATACAGAGACAAAATGATCAACTTTAATAATTGGCTTAATTACTGGTGTCATTCTAAGGGGATCCAATGTCTGTCTGCCTGGGATGACATGCTTGACAAGCCACGCTGCTTCGCAAGGGACGGCTTGCACCTGTCACCCCTGGGCTTCCGGATATTGGCAAAGACTCTTGCCACCTCCATAGTGCCTTTTTTAGGCAAGGCTCAAATGATAAACCTACCCCTCTAGAAAACAAAAATGGAGGGAGAAAAACTAAGGGTAATACTGCTCAATGCCAGAAGTCTAAACCTCAAGATGCACGCCCTCGAAGCCCTCCTCAGTATGGAGAACATCGATGTCTGTGCTGTGACTGAAACCTGGTTCAAGGCTCCTGAGAGCACCCCAGCACTATCAGGTTATACCTCATATCATGCGTTCCGGCCCCAAAATCCAGACCGAACCACAAAAGGAGGGGGAGTATCCATATTCATAAAGGATACCCACACCTCCAGGTTAGTGGCAATGCACGAAGCATCGGAGACCATCCAGGTGCAATTAACCATAGGTAAAACTGCCCTACAGTTTGTAACATGCTACAGACCACCTTCTCAAACTCAGGAAACCCACACAGCCTTCCTGAAGACACTGGAGAGTATGAATGTCTCTCCAAACACCATCATATTGGGTGACTTCAACTACCCAAACATAGACTGGGAACATTACTCAAGCCCCAACACCCTAGCCCAAAGGTTCCTGGAGTTCATAAACTCAAATGCTATGGAACAACTAGTCACCATTCCCACAAGAGGAGAAAATATACTAGACCTGATCATCACAAACATGGGGACAAAATGCTTCACACCGGAAGTATATCCCTCATTGGTGAGATCAGACCATAAATTAATCTCACTGGAGATCCACATCCCGCCCCCACCCAGCAAAAGACCACAGTGAAGAACTTCTCAAAAGCAAACTTCACACTTAAGACTGGAGTGGTATCCTTCAAGGCCCCCGAGCCAGTGGAAACCACAACCCACACTGCTGAAACCCTTACAAATGCCTTCTACGAGCACCTCCAGGAATGTATGGATCAAGCAATCCCTAATAAAATCAAGACCCTTTCCACCAAAGGCAGGCGCCTGGTCTGGTGGACCCCAGCCATAAACAAACTCTACAACAAGAGGAGAAAGCTACTACATGACAGAGCAAAATCCCTAAAAGGGAAGGCATCTCTGATCAATACTAGCAAAAAACTACGATCACTCATAAAATCATCCAAGGCCAACTTTGAGAGAAAAATCGCTAATGACACAAAAGAAAATCATAAGGCCTTCTTTAGCTGTTAGAAACCTGGGTGGAAACTCCCAGATATGCTCAGAATTAGTCCAAAATGATAAAAAAATCACTGAACCCACAGACATTGCCAACATACTGGCAGACAGGTTCAGTGCAAATTTCTCCTCCTTCCCCAAAAGGAGAAATATCTATCCCACCAGAGTCTAGCCTCCCAAACATCTCAGATGCCCAGGTGAGAGCTGCTCTCTCTAAAGCAAAAAACACAGCATCAATGGGACCGGACAGTGTCCCGGCTGTGTGCTACACGAACTCAATGAGGAACTAAACCCACACATAAGGCTGCTGTTTAATCTTAGCCTTACTACAGGATCATGCCCAAAGAATGGCATCACGGCAACTGTGGTCCCACTCCACAAAGGCGGTGCTTCTACGGACCCTGAAAATTACCGCCCCATAAGCTTGACGAGCCTTGTCTGCAAAGCTATGGAGAGGATCATAATGGAACTCATAAATAAAGACATTGGGGACCTACAGACACTGGATCCTACCCAATTTGGCTTTGTCAAGGGCAGATCCTGCCTCTTGAACTTGGTCGACTTTTAGGAAACAGTCACTAAGGCCATTGATGAGGGTAAGGCAGTTCACACAGCCTACCTTGACCTAGCAAAAGCGTTCGACACAATACCCCACTCGGGCATCATAGAAAAGCTCACCAGCTTAGATGTAAATCCATATGTCACAAGATGGGTTGCAAACTGGCTCAAGGACAGAAAACACAGGGTTAGAGTTGCTGGTGCCATGTCAGACTCTAAGCCGGTCACGAGCGGTGTCCCACAGGGCTCGGTCCTGGGCCCCCTCTTGTTCGGCATTTATTTTTCTGAAGTGCAGGCAAACATAGGGGGATTGTGGCTGACAAAATTTGCAGATGACTGCAAACTGGGCACCATAATTGACACTCCATCAGACACAGACATCCTCCAGAGAGGTCTCATAGAAATGGATGACTGGTGCCAGAGCCATGGCCTTAAGCTAAATGCCAAAAAATGTATAGTCATACCCTTTGGGAAAAACAAGGTAATCCCTAATTACCACATAGGTGGTAATCCATTAAACACGGAGGAAGTGATCAGGGACCTGGGGACCCAAGTTGACAGTAACCTCTCTTTTGACACTCACATTGCCAAAGTGGTTAGGAAGACCTTCTACATTGCCCACCTGATCATGAAGGGATTCACATCCAGATCAGGAGAGGTCATTGTACCCCTGTACTCTTCACTTATCAGACCAATGATTGAGTACAACGCCCCATTCGGAATGTACCTTACCTGACACCTGCAGCAGTTGGAAAGACCCCAAAAGTTCCTCACCAAAAGGATAAAGGAGCTCAAACATACGTCATACGATGCCCGACTGAAGAAACTCCAGCTCTATTCAGTCACATACCGTCTGCTCAGAGGTGATCTGTGCCTGACATACAAGGCCATGTCCAACCCGGAATTAATGGACATGCTCCACCTCAAAAAATCCAAATCCACCAGAGCCATGAGAGCAAGAGACTTAAACCTCAACACGGATATAAATGGGACGTGCTGGAGGGACAGATTCATCACCCAGAGACTCCCTACACTATGGAACAGAATCCCAGTCCATGTGAGGCAGAGCCCTTCACTGACTCTGTTCAAGAGAAATCTTGACAAGTGGATGGGAGATCGTAGGTTTACCCCGGGAATCATCTCTGTATCACTGCTGGACAGAGGCACAGCAAACTAATGGGTATAGTATTCTCATCCTAAGGGGTGGTGAAAGCCACACACACTCTGGCTAGGCTTGTAAATGCCCTAGGGCAGATAGCCTAGTATGAACCTATGAACCTAGTGTTAGTTGCAACTGGAGAATTTCAGACGCATTGTGTTGTGCAACTAGCCTGGTGGTGTGAATATCCCTGGTGAATATTGACACTCCTCCACCTTTAGTGTTTCAGTCCTGGTTTGGTGGCCGAAAAGTGTGGTAAGAGTTGTAGCCTGGTATTGCAGTGGTGCTCTCTGGAGCCTTGAACCAGGTCAAAGGTTGCTCCTCCCCAGGGAGACACACACACAGTTGGCAAGTGCAGGATTCAAACAGGAAGTGAAAACAATCCCTGAGGCCTTATCTAACTGTTCTAATTTGGAGGCAGTCAGGGTTTGCCTGTCTCTGCACCAAGAGGCATGGTTGTCCATATGCATGACAAATGGAGAAGGGAAATAATATCCAGAGGCTATACTGTTCACCTTTTGAAGTAGTCATTCCATATTTGTGTTGGCATCTGATTCTGCATTCTCTCTGTTTACCATGTTGGCTTATCTTGAACATTTAGGGATATGTCACAATGTATTATACATTATACTGTATAATGTGGCCTAAAGCAACAAGCTTTGCAACTCTGAGCAGTTATTCAAAGATTAACACAAGCAAGAATGAAAGAAAAGCTGACACCTACAATTGAGAGTAAATTTATTGTACCTAACCTAGCCAATGTTGCTGGCTAAATCAAGAAAATCACCATAAATATTGATTTAGGAGTTTAAACACACACACACACACGAAGGGGGTGTGAATAGCTATGCATTTCTGGTAGAACACAAACACAGGTAAGGAGCAAAGTTATACATGTGATAAAGGTATGAATCACAAAGTTCTCTACTCCTACAATACTCACTCTATGCATGTCTAAGACCTCAGTCCCACATATTCTATTTATCTATTTCCCTTTATCATGTATTTTATTCCCCACTCCTTCCCATTTATTTCTGCTTTTTTTTTTGGTGCATGCACAACAGTACTATAACCCTGCACTGAAATGTTTTTCTAGATGGCATTAAAAAGGACCAATTATAATTTAAGTACTCTGTCACTATTTGGGGGTAGTTGATTGTTTTGATGTATACTCGTTTATATATATATATATATATATATATATATATATATATATATAAATAATGTGTGTGTGTGTATGTGTGTGTATACATATACACTGAGCATGTGGTCCACAATATATACAAATCCAGACAATATACATCAACTTAGAAAACCACACACATGGTGCAGTTGTGCAATTCTGTCTTACAATGGTTTCATGTGTTATACAGCAAAATCCCCATTATCTGAGACTCAAGCATCCAGCACTCTCAAGCAACTGGCATCTCTTCTGTTCAATGCAGAACAGCCTGTTGTTCCAAACTGAACAGAAGAGGCTCTGCTTTGCCAATTTTGATTGGCTCATATGCCGGTATATGAGCCAATCAAAAATCCCAAAAGGAAGCCTCTCCTGTTCAACGTGAAGCAGCCCGCTTTTCCGCATGAACAGAAAAAAGACTCTGCTTTGCAATTTTGGATTGGCTCGTATGCCAGTATACGAGCCAATCAAAAATCTCAAAGCATATCTCAAGCAACCAGAACATATACTTAACTGGCATCTACCAATCCCCATGGGTGTTGGTTAAGTGAGACTTTACTGTACAACTAAAGTACTGACTGGTGCATTACCCTGACACTATGCATTTATAACTGATAACAAAACAGCATTATTCACTGATATAAACACCCACATCTCAATATGGGAACCGAAATGGCCTTACAGCCACCTCGTACATCTCTGGAGCTATTCACTGAAGAGATGATCAATTATTTCATTCTCTCTCTAAATTCTAACCGTGCAGTAACAAGATTAGAAGCACATACAAAAAAAAAAAAAAAAAAGAAATCAGAAACTTGATTCCTCCTGTAAACCCCTTATCGTCAAACAACCATTTTCATCTGTTATGAGTTTCTTTAAACAAGCAAGAGACGGTTTTGATATAAAAAGAACCACTCCCCCTCATCTAGCCCTGAGAAAGCAGAAAATACACTACTCACCCATGGACCCCTAATTAAAGTTTTCTGTTTGTGCTCATCAAGATCATGTTCTTCTAGTATGGCATAATTTAAGGTCATGATGGCTTACATTTTCTAGGTCAGTTAGTCAAAATCCACTACATTCCATGTAAATACACTTGTTCAAAACCTACCAAATAAATCACTGTCTCCAGACTTTCAACTACGACTTAATGTCAAGGGTAAGGTCATCTCAGGACAGTGGTTTTATATATATATATATATATATATATATAATATATATACAAAACCAGACTTGCAGTCTGACATTAAAAAAATTAACCTAATGAAGAAACAATGGTGTTTGAATTTTCTTTGAAATGGCCTATTTTATGTCCTTACAGTATTCCTTATGAATGGAGATTCCCTGCCGTGAAGCCCTCCATCCGGCCAGTTTACAAAAGTCTACCATTGCTTTACGATATGCTAAACATCACCTGTGCACTCCTTGCAGAAGGTAGGGCATTAAAGGTGATGTTCAGGCATACCATCTTTAGAACTTCTTTGCCGCCAGTCCAAATGCTGTTGTAACCACTGGTCTGTTGCATACATTCGTACTGTTACCATTTTTCTGTTTATTGGCTTTTCCCTGTCATTTTCAGTTCTGTGCTTTGCCCTTTCTACTGTCCCAAGGGTGTTCACCAACTGCCTTGCTCCTGTGATTGCCTTTTGCAGGCTTCAAGGGATCTAAATCTTTTCCTTATTTGGATGACCTGCTGATTCAGGCATCTTCTCCAGAGGTTCTTTTGCAAAATCTTCATTTTACCATTTCTCTTCTTCAGAGCCTGGGGTTCACAATAAACTTCAACAAGTCTTCCCAGACTCCTTCTCAGGATCATGTCTTTTTGGGTTGCAGGTTTCAAATGGCGCCAATGCTTGCATCCCTGTCTTCTCCAGAGGCATTTACTCTCATTTCTTTCTTTCAAACTCTTCTTCCCTTGGCCTCCATTTTAGCAAGGGAGTTTCTGAGAGCTCTGGGGTTCATGGCTACCCAACATTCAGATGCTTCCTCTGGCCAAACTCCACATGAGGAAGTTCCAGTGTTTCTGAAGTTAGTGTGGCTTTAGCATGTGCATACTCTAGACTTTCCTGTTTCTCTTCTCCCATGTCTCAAGAAAAAACTTCTGTGGTGGATTCAGCAGCTGTCTCTGAATCTAGGGCTCCCTGTTCAGCCTCTGCTTCCCTCTCAGGATCTGTTCACAGATGCTTCAGATGTGGGATGGGGAGCAATGTTTGGCTCCCTGAGGGTTCAGGGAGTGTGGCTGCCTCATCAGCAGAAGGAGCACATCAACATCAAAGAGATGAGGTCTCTTATGCTGGCTCTTCAGGCCTTTCATTCTCTCTTCTCTGCAAAGCCTCTCAAGGCATTCACGGACAATACAAAAAACAAAGAAAATGGCGTACGGATGCACAGTCTATAGTCCACAAAGTAATTTAGTAAACTGTGGTCTAATGCTTTAAGGTTATTCACGATGTTATTCACACTTCCTCCAGCTGGTTGTCCCTGGTTGTAATGCGTAGGTTGTCCAAACATCGTTGGAAGTTCATTAAGCCATGTATTTAAATCAGGAACCCCTATAAGCGCCGAAGTGTTCACATTTTGTAAGACTTACAGGTTCTGAGGAAATTGTTAAATGTTGGTCATTGAGTAATGATAGCACAGATGTGTTCATTGACTGGTTGTTGGTAATAATAAGGGTAGTATTACTGATTGATTTGAATAGTTTATGGAGCCCTCTGTTCTCATAGTACTCACAACCAAGTTCTGTTGCAAAGTTGCTTGGGATAATAGTTTCACTCTTGTTGCTAGATCTTCTATATGTTGGGTCATGATTCCTATTAGTATAGTCAAGTTCCCAGCTTCTTCTTGTGTTGTTTGTGATAACTGTTGACTAAGGCTGTTAGATCCTTTGGACGCCATACATAACAAGTAAACCAAACTAATTCACAAAAACCATGACAAAAAACAAAGAAAACAGCATTTGGAGGCACAGTCTATAGTCCGCAAAATAATTTATTAAAAAGCAATAAAAATTTGTAGTTTTTTGCATTTTAGTAAACTGTGGTCTAACACTTTCAATGAATGCATCTGTTCCATCATTACTCAACAACCAACATTTAACAAATTCATCATAACCTGTAGTCATACAAAATGTGAACACTTCTTTGGGGCTTACAGGGGTTCCTGATTTAAATACATGGCTTAACGAACTCCCAATGATGCTCAGACAACCTGCGCATTACAACCAGGGACAACCGACTGGAGGAAGTGTGAATAACATCGTGAATAACCTTAAAGCGTTAGACCACAGTTTAATAAAATGCAAAAAAAATATTTGTTTTTTAAAAAATTACTTTGCGGACTACAGACTGTGCCTCCATACACTGTTTTCTTTGTTTTTTTGTGGATTATTTTGATTCACAGACATGTGTTATACCAACAAACATGGGGGTATGAGATCCTACCATCTTTGCTGGCTAGCATTTCTGGTATGGGATCTGGCTATCCAATATTGTGCAACTCTTCAGGCAGTTTACATTCCTTCAGATTGGAACGTTGTGGCAGACAATATGAGCAGGTCCTTTACTCAATCCCACAAATGGATGCTTAACAGGGATGTGTTTCTGGACACTGTTCACCAGTGGGGTACTCAAGTAGATCTCTGCCTCCCCTCTGAACAGACAACTTCCTCTATTTTGTGCCAGAGTTCCTTGTCCTCTGGTATGGAAGGTGGACACCCTCTCATTTTCTTGCAAGGGGATGTTTCTTTATGCATTCCCTCCCCTTCCTCTCATTCCGAGAGTCCTGTTCAAGATTCAACAGGATGTTCCCAAAATCTTGTTGGTGACCCCCTTTACCCCATGACTGGTTCCCTCTACTTCTGCATCTAGCCAGGGGCAATCATCACAAGTTACCTCACAGGGTGGGTCTCCTCACACAAGACGAGGGGTCTCGCTTCCATCCCCACCTGTCCACATTTTAACTGACACTGTGGGTGATAGGGTTTTGATTCCTCATAGACACTTTTTTTCTGAGGATGTGCTACAGGAGGCCAAGAAACCTACTACTAGGAAATCCTACTTATGTAAATGGAAGAGGTTTTCTATTTGGTGTCTTTCTCATGACCTGGACCCACTTTTTGTGGATGTTCCTTTGGTTCTTTCTTATTTGTGTGAGTTGCTCAATGCTGGTTTTGGCCTATTCTTCTATTAAGGCCCACTTATCTGCCTTTAACTCCCCCATTAGCTTCTAAATTTACGGCAAAGGCGTCCTTAATATCGGAATTCCCAGGAAGCCTGCTCCTCCTCCCTGGGATCTTAATTTTGTTCTGGAAGAATTAACTCAGGCTCCTTTTGAGCCCTCTGTTTCAGCTTCCTTGCAACATTTTTCTTGGAAGGACGTTCTTTTGTTAGCTCTTAGTTCTGCTAGACGGGTGTCTGATTTGCAAGCCCTTATGGCTTGTCCATCTTTTTTTGATATTTCCTGAGAACAGGCTATCATTGCGTACTAGTCCTTCTTTCATGCCTAAGGTGGTTAATGAGTTGTCACTTAGTCTATTAATTTGCCTACTTTTTTCCCTCTCTGCAATCTGACAGTGAGAGGGTGCAGTATACCATAGATGTGCACAGACAGCTCAGATTTTATTTGGATAAAACTAAAGCTATCAGTAGGTTTGACCAGTTATTTCCTTTCATCCTAGGTCTTTAGGTTTGGCTGTTTTGAAACAAACTATTTCCACTTGGATTTCAAAGGCTATTTCCTTTTGCTACACTTTTCATGATGACAGCCTTCCTTCTTCTATGAAGACTCATCCCACTAGAGCTGTGGCTTCTTCTGGTGCTTTTTTCAATGGCTTAGATGCTAATTCTATTCTTGAGGCTGCTACCTGGACTTCTGTGCAAACCTTTATCAAACATTAGCAGTTGGATGGTTATCTCCACAGCTAGAGCTGGTTTTGCTGCTGCCATTCTTCACGGCTTCTTGGAGGGCTCTGCTGCTTCCTCCTCCCAGGTTTCTTCTTGAGCTTTTGGACTCTTCCATTCATAAGGAACACTAACGATGAATGTAAGGACATAGTACAGTTGTGTAAAATCTTACCATAATAGTAGATGTCCTTGCCTTCACCGCTGCAATATTCAATCCATCCCTCCATTCCCCTGGTCTTTTTCCCTTCCAGGCTGTGCAGATTCTCCTTGATTTTCCTTGGACTGCTGTTCCTACTGGGGCAATCTGTTCTGAGGATGGTACACCTGAATGTCACCTTTATGCCCTACCTTACACAAGCAGTGTGCAGGTAACATTCAGCAGACCTTAAAGCAATGGTAGACTTTTGTAAACTGGCTGGATGGAGGGCTTCATGGCAAGGAATCCCCATTCATAAGGAATACTTCAGTGATGAAGGCAAGGACATCTACAGTTATGGTAAGATTTTATACAACTGTACTTTCTTCATGCATTTTGACTTTCCTACACTGCTGGGGTAACAGCTATTCAGACGGGGTTGTCATTCTGGCAGTCAAGACGGTGTTTTGTGCTCACCAAGATCACAGTAACTGAGGATGTTTCTAATGACCTAACTCCACACAATCTTCTCTTCTCCCTTCTCCAGGACCCCAAACATTTGGCTATTTTCCTTTCAAGTCCTGTTCTTTTGATCATTTTATCATATAATCAATTCAGTTTCCACTCAAATTAAGACTCTGCTCCTTCAGCATTTTCTTTTTCTGCCTGTACCACCACAATAACATCCAATGACTGACCAATACCTCAGCAACATTGTAGTCCCTTTTACTCAAAACTGTCCACTTCATCATTCTTTCCAATCACAGCCATAATCTGTTGTAACACTATCTTTAAAGAGTCACTATATGCAATTACTTCCAAATATTCATCAAGGGCAGCAGTTTCTCTCACCCCATCTGCTATGCATTTGCCCACAAGATTCGGCATTTGGTTACCTCCAAACCCACTGACTTTTTCATTCTCTTGACATTTGGCATGAATGCCACACTAGCTATCACTAACATCCTTCTGCTGATTTCAAGCAGAGAATTTTAATCAATTTACAACAATCCACTTCTGGAGCAACCATAAGGAACAACTCTTCAAAGCATCATGGTGGGTATGGAGCTTTGGCATGAGTAGCTGATGAATAAGGGTGTAATGGAGGGGTTTAGGATAGTATAGTGTGTGTTTTAGGCTTCTGAAACTTTGTGCTCTGCTTATTGTTATGTTCTGTGACTGTTGGCTGCTTTAAATAGGCATATAAACAATAATGGGTGGTAGAATTCCTCCCCTGTTCAGGAATCTTGAGTCTGGATCACAGACTAGTGTGTGTTAGGGGATTATGGCTGTCCTTTGGTTCTTGAAGGCTGGGTAAGATATTGCAGTGGGTCAGTCAGACTGGAGGTTAGCTTCAGATGTGAAAACAGTTAACAGAGGACTTCACGGAGCACTCTTACAAGATAGCTTCTGGACACTTAAGGTCTGTATGCATCTGTAATATGGACAGAGTTTTAATTACTGTCATTTAATGTTTTGGGCTCTGGTATCTAGGGGTCACAGAGTAAGTAAATTAAAATACAAAACTCCTACTAAAGGTTTTATGTACACACACCTTTAAATATGATTTAACTATTGGTTTGTTTTTTTAATACAACTGTGGTTTCCTTTGTGGTTTGGGTAGGCAGTGCTTTTCTTATGGGTTTGACTCTATATTTTAACTTTTGTGGGAGGGCCCTAGAATGTGGAGGATTTTTTTTCAGGCTTCCTGCCACATATATTTGTGCCTTTCTATGGAGGATAAGATAGGTATGTTTTACAAATTTTCATGTTTAAATAATACATATTTTACAAAGTACATGATTAAGTATATTGATGTAATTTTAGTTACGTCAATGTATTTAGCATTATAGTTGGGTTTGTGATTTGCAGACCACTATTAAACTAAAAAATCCAGTTGCAAATCATTTTGCAGTGAAGCCATTTGAGTTGAAAGCTATCATTCTAGGTAAATGGAGGGGCAGGACTACAATAAAAATGCTGCAGTATGAGGGGAGGTTGTTCATTCTGAAATTATAAACAAAGGTATGGCACTTGGTCTAAGGAGTTCATTGTTCCAGTGTATTTGGCATTCATCTAACCTGTCACTGAGTACTTCTCTAATCTGTCATTGAGTACCCCCTTTGGTATGAACCTAACCAAGCATATCCCACAATTAGAATGTCCATAGACTGCCTCAAGGCTCTATCCCTGTATTCTGTCTCCTAAAGGCTGTTGAGGGGAGATATATGCCTGGCATACAGGGCATTGTCAGACCTGATGGAACTCCTACATATCCACAAAAGAAATGGCACAATAATTACCTGTTCTAAAGACATAAACCTCACCTGTGATACAAGCAAGACCTGCTGGACAGACAGGTATGTATCTGAGACTACCCCTTCTCTGGAACAGGCTCCCTATCCATGTGAAGCAGAGTTCCTCCCTAACCCAATTCAACTTGGACAACTGGATGGGGAACAGGAAATTCATCCTTGATTTGGCACGTATGTCTCTAATGGACACAGACAGTCTGTAAATGGTTCATCTCCCAGGCCCCTGCTTTTAAATGTTTCACTTCACAAGCCCCTGTTTACATTTATCAATTGTACCAGAACTTGTCAGATATTTGAGATGCATAGCCAGGCTTAAAAAGCCCTTGTGGTCATTAGCCTAGTAAACACCTATGAACCCAAGTTTCACATCCTAACCCTAGAGGCGAGCAAGCCAGGAATTTTTGACAAAAAAATGAGGCAAGGGTCTGGCTTGGCTCTTGAAGACCATTAAGACTAGAGATGGAACTCAAAGTGGAGAGTAAAGAAAGTACAGTTTTGTACCTACCATAAATGTAGATGTCCGATAGGCATGCATCTGCAGTCCTTACAAATGGGTTGTCCTGTCGTCAGGCAGCCCTTCGGTCGGCCGGATTCCAAAGTCTGGGTCTGGCCTCGGCTGATGTCGCACTTCACCCGACGTCATAGCTGCAGTTATTCGGGTATAAAGGTATCAGCCGACGCCATCTTCCTCAGTGTTTCTTGCCCCAGATGCCAGGTGCCCTCTAGGAAGGCTAAATTTGGATAATTGCAAAAGTTTCCAAATAAGAGAGAGCAAATAAAAATAAACATGTATATACATATATACAAACAAATACACCATAATAGATTCCCCCAGCTAGCTAGAAGATGGGTAAATACCCTAGGAGTACCTCAGAGGGGAGGGAGGGTAATCCTGACTGCAGATGCATGCCTATCGGACATCTACATTTATGGTAGGTACAAAACTGTACTATGTCCTTCAAGGATGCATCTGCAGTCCTTACAAATGGGTAGAATACCATAGCTAAACTGGGGAGGAGGAGTAATAAGATTATGGTGTAGTTAAGATCCCTTGCAAAACAGCAGTGGCAAAACCTGCTCGGGATCTGGAGTATAAGGGTAAATTATAATGCTTGGCAAATGTATGCACGGAGCTCCAAGTAGCAGCCTCTAAAATGTCTTTGGTAGCCACTCCTCGTAAAAAAGCTGTGGTAGTGGCTGTAGCCCTTGTAGAGTGAGGTCTGATGTTTTCTGGAGTTTTCTTCCCATGGTAAGAGTAACAAAATCTAATGCAATTTCCTATCCACTTAGAGATTGTCTGTTTTGAAATTGCTTTTCCTTCCATTCCTGTTGCATATGCTACCAGTAGCTGGTCAGTTTTTCTATTGCTCTTGGTCCTGTCCAGGTAGTAACGTAATTGTCTATGTACATCCAAGGTATGCAACAGTCTTTCTCCCCTGTTCTGTGGGTTGGGGAAGAATGTAGGCAGGTGGATAGCTTGGTTTAAAGATACCCTGGAGACCACCTTTGGCATAAAAGTAGGATTAGTTCTCATGGACACTGTATCTTGATGGAAGATCAGGAAGGGCTGTACTGACATTAATGCCTGTAGTTCAGAAACCCTTCTTGCTGAAGTGATTGCAAGCAGGAAAGCAGTTTTCCATGATAAGTACTGTAATTCTGCTGTTGCTGCTGGCTCGAAAGGAGGGAATGACAACTTTTCTAGCACAAAGTTCAAGTCCCATGCTGGCAATGGTGGCTTCCTAGGTGGTTTTACATTTTTAATTCCTCTCAGAAACTGCCTGAGCAGAGGATGTGAGAAGTCTGGAGGATCCAAGTTGTACTCTGCTGAAATAGCTGATGCATGAATCTTAATGGAAGAATAGGACAGGCCATTGTGGAAGAGCTCTGCCAAGTATTCCAGGATGTTAGCTATGTTTACTAGTGACACATTTTCTCCTTTTGCAGTATTCCAAATGAGATATCTTTTCCATTTTGCTGAATAATTTTTTCTTGTTGAGGGTCTGTGAGCCTCCAAGATAATGTCTTTATCCCTTTGAGATAAATCTGGGTTATTTGGTCTTATGCAATGTTCCAGGCAGCCAGCTGCAGTGTTTTCAGGTTTGGATGCAGGGTTTTGAAGTTGTTCTGTGTTAACAGTAAGGGAACTAGGGGCAGAGGCCATATTTGTTCCTGAGACATACTCCTCAGTAATGGGTACCAATGTTGCCTTGGCCAGTCTGGAGCTATCAGGATGATCCTTGGACGGTCTTCTTTGATCTTCAATAGCACCTTGTGCATCAAAGGAAGAGGTGGGAATGCATATGCTGTCAGGTTTTCCAACTGAAAGATAGGGAGTCCACTTTCCAAGCAAGTGGGTGGTACGTCCTCGTGCAGAATTTTTTCAGTTGGTGATTGTGTGGGGATGCAAATAAGTCTATTTCTGGTAGTCCCCATTTCCTTGTAATGGTTTTGAAGATGTCCGGATGCAGCATCCATTCGTGGGCATCCGTGGTAGTTCTGCTTAGGATGTCTGCTAGTATATTTTCTTTTCCTGGCACAAAAATTGCTTGTAACTGAATGTTGAAGCTCAGGGCCACATTCCAGAGGTCCATTGCCATCCGGCATAGAGGGTATGAATGAGTGCCTCCCTGTTTGTTGATGTACCACATAACTGTGGTGTTGTCCGTCCTTATCAACAGTTGACCCTGTCGAAGAAATGGTCTGAATGTCTGAATTGCCAGTTTTACTGACAGCATTTCCTTTTGATTTATGTGTAGGTGCAGCTGGTCTTGAGTCCATAAGCCTTGTATGCACTTGTCCAGCATGTGCGCCCCCCAACCGAGGTCTGAGGCGTCCGTTGTGATGGTCTGGCTTGGTTGAGTGCTGTGGAAGGGCAGTCCTTTGTTTGATTGACAGGCCTGAGCCCACCATTGGAATTCTTGCTTCAGGCATGGAATTATTGGAATTTGGGTTTCTAGGCTGTGCTTGTGCTGAGACCATAAATTCCTTAGGTACCACTGTAACTTTCTCATATGTAGTCTGGCATGTGGAATCAATATTATGCAGGATGCCATGTAACCCAGGGCTTGCAGGACTTTTCTTGCTGTTAGCTGGTTCTGCTTTGTTAATGCCATGAAGTAGAGAGGGAGATGCTCCTGTTTTTCTACTGTCAGGAATGACATTTGTTTTGATGTGTCCAGCTCTGCACCCAAGAAGGTTATCCTTTGAGATGGTAGCAGCCTTGACTTTTTTATATTGACTGTGTATCCCAGGGCTTGCAGTAGATGAATGACCCTTTTCAAGTCTTTCGTTAATTTGTTTTTGTTGTCTGCTTGTAACAGGCAGTCGTCCAGGTAAGGGTAGATTTGAATTCCCTGAAGCCTGCAATGAGCAATTACTGATGCCAGGCATTTTGTGAATACTCTGGGCGCAGTAGATAAGCCAAAGGGCAATGCTGAGAATTGATAATGCTCTGATCCTGCAAGAAATCTGAGGTATCTTCTGCAATTTGGTCGTATGGGGACGTGCAGGTATGCCTCCTTGAGATCTAGAGTTACCAGCCAAGACTCCTTGCCCAGCATGGGAAGAAGTTGCTGTAGGGTCAGCATTTTGAATTTTGGAACAATGAGGTATGTGTTTAAAGCGGACAGGTCGAGAATAGGTCTCCATTGGTTTTCTTTTCTTGGTACCAGGAAGAGTCTGGAGTAAAATCCTTGCCCTTGTTCCATAGATGGTACCCTTTCTACAGCTCTCATCCTTAGTAAGTGAGTTATTTGTTTTAGAGCTTCTGTCTTCTGATTTGGAGGTAGGTTTGGCATTCATCTCTTCCTTGGTAGAGTATGGAAGTGAAACCTGTAACCTTGGTCTATTGTCTGTAAAATCCATTTGTCTCCTGTGATGTAATGCCAGTTTACTGAAAATAAGGCTAGCTTCCCGCCTAAGGATGCTTCTAGTTGTTCCCTGGTAGGCGGTGCCAGAGCCAAGTCACTGTGATTGTCCTGTGGAAGTGGTGGTGGCTGGATCTGTGGCTGTACCTCGCTGGTTGTTAGCCTGCCACTGACGTCCCCTGTAGGCACCTCTGGATTGACCCCTGCCTCTTGAGCGCCTATTCCTGCCTCTCTGAGCTCTGGAGGTATCTGGAAAGGACCAATTCTTGGAAGGCCAGTTCCTGCTAAACCTTGGAGGCTGGACCTGCAAGAAATCCTCGACTGTCTGGACAGATTTTGCTTTCTCTTCCACCTTCTTCAGCACCTGCTGTGCAGGGGAGCCAAACAAATTGAGCTTATCCATGGGAGCATCTAGGAGCTTTGATTTAACATGGTCTGGTAAGGACTGCTCTTTTAACCATGCATGTCTTCTGATCACTGTACCAGTCATGGCTGATCTAAAGGAAGCCTCCAGTGCATCATAGCCGCATTTTAAGGAATGATTACTAACCTGCTGAATGTTATGTACCATTTCCTGAACAGATTTTTTGTCTAATGGTTCATCCGAGGACAGTTTTTTAGTTAACTGGTCTAACAAATTCCTGATACTGAATCATGTGGAATCGACAGTTCAAGGCCCTAGCTGAAAGAGTAGCAGAAGTGTAAACTTTTTTACCCCATCTCTCTAAGGCCCTAGATTCCCTTTCAGAGGGGAGGGGGTTTTTGGCAGAGGTAGCTGCTACAGCCTTGGGTCCCTGGGAGATAGTTTCGGGATCTGCAAAGGGAGCCTTATACAAATGACAATGTGTGTCTGGAACCCTGTAGTACCTATCAGGCTTAGCAGGGGCCGGAGGAAGAGAATCAGGAGCAGTACAAGCATCATTAAATGCATCATCCACAACAGTAAGTACTGGAGGAATGGCTAAAGGCCTATGCTGTGGCAAATGCAAAAAGGTTCTAAGCCTTTTCCTAGAGTCTAAAAAATCCTGGCCCTGCCATTGAAATTGTTCCCTCATAGCATGCAAGGTTTCCCCAAAAGAAAATTCCTCAGGTGGGGAGGCAGAAGGAATGGACTCTTCTGCATCAGAGTCTTCATAAGGAGAAAAAGGGCCCTCTGGAGGGTTTGAATTATCTGATTCATCAGAGGAGTCATCTGAAGAAACTGGCTCAGGGGGCTCTACTCTAGGCCTCTTCTCTGGTGGTGGGTGAGAGGCCCTGTCTGGGTGTGGTTGGGATCCCCGGATCAAAGAAATGAGATCCTCTGCTAGACTAAGCATTTGTGAACTAGAGCTAGGCCTGTGAGAGGGGGTCTTAGCAGGCACAGTTTTGGTAGATTTTGCTGCTTTAGCCCTGGCAAAGGCCTTAATCGACATGGATGCAGGTGGCCTAGCAGCTCCACGTGCAGGGGTAGAAATATCCAAAGGGATAGTATCAGATAAATCCTGTGAACCTGCAAGAGCGGGTGGGATTTCAGTAGCAGATTCAGCCATGCTGGATGAGGCCTGGGTAGGAGGTAAGCTTTCGGCCGAAGGAAGAACCGTAGACTCGGTTTCAGCCAAAACCGAGACACTCACAGTTGGCTTAACCGCGGTTTCGGCCGAAACCGTGGACCGCGAGTGTCGGTCCTTTTCCTTGCGCTTTTTAGATATTTGCATAGTCGGAGTATCCAACGGCATAATGTAAGCAAAAGCGGAGCCGAAAAACTCCTCAGCAAATTCCGACCGACGTCTAAGCGTCCGTCGGTTTTAAGAAGCACAGGCTAGACAAGCTGCTACGTCGTGGTCTGGGCCTAAACAAGGTAAGCAGTAAGAGTGGAAATCTTTATGAGGTATTTGTTTCCCACAAGTTAAACAGTTATTCACTTTTTCTGACATCGGCTGAGGCAAGAAAGAGTCCCCAACGGGGTACTTAGCTTTTTAGAAGTCTTCGGTAGTAGTAATCTCTGGTTCTGACCGACCGGCACTTGCGAACAGCTTCTGCTTCAGGCGCCATGCGGCAAGAAAGACTGAGGAAGATGGCGTCGGCTGATACCTTTATACCCGAATAACTGCAGCTATGACGTCGGGTGAAGTGCGACATCAGCCGAGGCCAGACCCAGACTTTGGAATCCGGCCGACCGAAGGGCTGCCTGACGACAGGACAACCCATTTGTAAGGACTGCAGATGCATCCTTGAAGGACATCAGCATTGTTCAGCACACACAAACACTCTCTCACTCTGCCCCCAAGAAATTAACTTATGGACAGATGCTTCCACATAATGCAAGCCTGTCTCCCCCAACAAAACAATTAAATACCACTCTCCCATTTAGTTGTGCCTATTATTGCTCTCTTATGCACTCTATCCATCTCTTGGCTGGAGAACTTCATTTCCTCCTTTTTCCCATCTCTCACAAATCTGCTTTTCCAATTTGTCTTTTTCTTTCTCGCGCATGTGACTGAACATCCATAATTTGTTCTCTTTTACCCTTTCTACAGCTGTGGCTAATTTGGCTTCAGCTTTAATATCCTCATCTGTCCCATAGGGTGCACTCTACTTCCCATGTCAGACAATTCAACTCAATCACCTCAAGCTACATCATCTCCTATGCTTTTACTTCCCAGGTTTCTGTGCCATACAGAAGCACTGGTTTCATCACTTTCCATACCACTTTTTGTGTACACATTACCTGTATGCAAGTAAAGAAAGTGAAAGACAGCAATCATGTATTTTAACTTGCTGTTCATAAACACAGACACTGCATCCTATGTCCTTGGCATGCCAATGATCATTCAATGGTGTTAGCATAAATACCCATTCTTTTGGCTCATAGCTTGCCTTTATCCAGAAGGTAGTCACCTTCTCCGTACCACTGATGTCAGCCTATAAGGAAGGTGAACACAGCCAGTCTCAGCTTCACAGCTGACACAAAGCCAAAAAACAATTGGTGAGAAATGGCCAACATCAGGAAGAGAGTTTAAATTGTGCTTGTAGATACTTCAACAGCTTCCTCGAAAACTACAGATTATAGAAGGAAGAGAACAAGTAAGTATTTTCATGTACATATGGACAGCTCGCACACACAGCAAGACAAAGCAATAAGCAAGCCACTATCTGTTTTTCATAATACAGATTTTCACAACTCATCACAGAAATAATGGCTAAAATAATAATCTAGTATCAGTTTCTGTTATTAATAATCTGGTATCTGTTTTGGTTATTCACTGCTAACCCAATCTCTGTAACAAATTATTTTGAAAATGAACAGACCAGTTCTGCAGAGAGTTCAAAAAAGTATGAACCCCCAATTCAAGTAGGCTCTTTTCGCTCAGAGATTGAATGCAGGTGGTCACGTCTTCATCTTCCACAAAGCCAGCACAAAAGCAAACCACCTTTTTTTTATTATACAAAACTAACATACAGCAGTCACAAGAGACCATGTAATCTATGGTTATAAATTAACATACTGAAAATTATTTTAAAGCTGTGTTTCCTGGGCATTTAAAACTAAACACATTGCCGTCTCCATTTAAAAAAAAAAAAGCAGCTATGTATCCTGGCAGTTTATGTTTTCCTTGTTAATACATTTTTAGTACCTCTTCCACTGCAGTCTCAGCCAAAGTACTTATCTGATGTGATTGGACAACAGGAAGTACCACAGCCTGCCAGTCCGATGTGAAATGGGCACTATTAAAAAAAATGCATAAGTGAAGAGGCCTGGCTAGTTCTTGGTTCATTATTTGGCAGGAACAAGAGCCTGAGATTAACTTGTACTTGGGCTGCAGCTTGGCTACAGCCACTGCTGGCTCAATGGAACTAAATCAAAAATGTAATGGGAAATTGCTGATTGCTTAGTTACTTCTCTCATTTGATTGCTCTGTTTTATTGTTGTTATTATCATGTTATTTTTCTTATATTATTCTGCTCATTTAAATTAATTTTAGCTTCCATGTAAAGCATACATTGAGAAACCATGGGAATAAACACTAGTTTAACTGTTGGAAGATATGCCATTTTATTTTAGGGTTTGTATATAGATATATATATATATATATATATATATACACACACACACACACACACACACACACACACACACATATATATATATATATATATATATATATATATATATATATATATATATATATATATATATATATATATACACACACACACACACACACACACACATATATATACATATATATTTTTAATAGGAAATGCTGCATTAACAGTTTATTTGCAAAAGCTGTAGACTTTTTAAGATTTTTTTAAATTACTGTTAATTTCAATATTATTGTGGCTCTGGTCTAGGTTAATACTTGTGTGGTTACGGACTACTGCTCCTGTAAAATGCCAGGTTGCACTGGTCATTGCTTTCTTTGCTTTCTTTTCCATTAGGGTAATTAGATATGTTTAAATGACGATGGGTACAGTGTATATACCTTGCTGATGACAGAGGTGTCACATATAAAACATTTGGTGCTTTGACTAGGATATGTATTTTTAGTTTACAGTTAAATAAATATAAGCATATGCACATGCATGAATGAAAACACACACAAAGACAACATTAATGTAAGCTGTAAATTTTAAATATAGAAATCAAGATTGCTACAGACTGAAACTGAGATTATGTGTTATAAATACTGATTATCTTTATTTTACATTGTGATCTATGAGAGATTTCTCTGCATGGAACCACTGAGTACTGAAATGTGGTGGTTGTCCCTTACCTCCAACTGCTGTGCAACTAAGAAGCTAGCATACATAAACTGGGGAATGCTGGGATGCAAGTGGGCTTGGCCCTGCAAAAAAAGTGCTGGTTTCCTCATAGTTTTAGGCTCAAAATGGGAATTTCCTTTATATAAAAAAAAAATATTTTTTTAGCTTGAAAAACCCTGATCCAACACTTATCATTTCTACTTCTGTGAGTTTCCACTGTCAGACACTATCCATACTACTTATATATATGTTTAGAGTTCCCACTGTCAAATGCTTATTTGTTCAACAAACTGAATTGTAGGGACATTTAGGTTCATAGGTGCGTAATAGGCTAATGGCCCTGAAGCCTTTACAAGCCTAGCCCATAGACGTGCCCTGGCATCGTGCTGCCCGATATTAGTTCCCAGTGGCTCTATCAAGTAGAGCCATTGGAGTGATCCCTGGGGTGGACTTTCTTTTACCCATTCACTCATCAAGATTTCTCTTGAAGAGGGACAGCGAGGTGCTCTGCTTGACATGTATTGAAGTCTATTCCAGAGCATGGGCAGTCTCTGGGTAAGGAACCTGTACCTCAGGCATGTTTTGTTGATTGTGGTAATGAGGTTGAGGTCTCTAGAGCGTGTGGTGTGGAAGGATTGTGATTTCTTTACATGTAGCATTTCTAACAGAGCTGGGTCAGCCATGGCTTTGTAAGTCAAGCAAAGATCGCCTCTAAGTAAGCGATATGAGAGAGAGAATAGCTGGAGTCTTTTGAGTCTGTCAGTGTAGGACATGTGTTTAATGCGTAGGATCCTCTTCATGAGGTACTTCTGTGGCCTCTCCAGCTGTTGCAGGTGTCTAGTGAGGTACATGCCAAATGGGGCATTATACTCAATGATTCGTCTAATGAGGGAAGAGTAGAGTAGAGAGACGATGACCTCTTTCTTCCTGGATGCAAAACCCTTGGTAATGAGATGTACCACATAGGACTTTTTGAACACAGTGGCAATGTGGTGGTCGAAGGACAGGTTGCTGTCAACCTGCGTCCCCAGACAGAACTCCTTCAGTGCTCAGTGGGCTCCCATCGATGTGTTAATTAGTGGGAACTGGGTTTTTACCAAAGCGGATGATGATGACACATTTTTTGGCATTATGCTTAAGGCCATGGTTTTCACACCAGTCATTGGTCTCAGTGAGGTCTTTGTGTAGGAGGTCTGCATCACTTGGGGAGTTAATAATGGCTCCCAGCTTGCAGTTTCTGCAAACTTGGTCAGCCAGAGTCCCTTTGTATTGGCCTGGACATCTGAGAAGTAGATGCCGAACAGGGGAGGACCCAGGACCGATCCCTGTGGGACTCGCTCATGACTGGTTGGAAGTCTGACTTGGAGTCTACTTTCACACTGTGTTCTATCTGTGAACCAATTTGCAACCCATCTAGTGATACAGGGGTTGATGCCTAGTTTGGTGAGTTTATCAATACTTCCACGAGTGAGGAATGGTATCAAAGGCCTTGGCCAGATCGAGGTAGGCTGTATGCACTGCCTACCTCAATCTGACCAAGGCAGACTGCCGACCAGTCACAAGTGGAGTCCCACAGGGATCGGTCTTTGATCCTCTCCTGTTTGGCATCTACTTCTCAGAAGTCCAGGCCAACACAAAAGGACTCTAGCTGACCAAGCTTGAGATAGGCTGTATGCACTGCCTTACCTTCATCCACAGTCGTGGTGACTGACTCAAAGAAGGCAACCAGGTTTGAGCAGGCAAGATCTCCCTTTCACAAAGCCAAATTGCGTGGGTCTAGAGTTTGGATATTTCCTATATCTTTGTTAATCAGGCCCATGATGATGTGCTCCACAGCTTTACATATTAGACTCGTCAGGCTAATGGGGATATAAATTCAAAGGGTCTGTAGTTGTTCCCCCTTTATGGAGAGGGATGACTGTAGCAGTGCGCCATTCAGTAGAGACAAAGCCTGAGGTGAGGCTGTGACTGAACAGGGCACACAGATGTGGTGCCAGTTTGCTTTGTAGTTCACATAGAACACAGTCAGGGACATGACTGTGTCCCATGGAAGCTGTATTCTTGGCCTTGGACAATGCAGCTTTAATCTGTGCTGCAGAAATGCTGGGTGCCTGGCACTCTTCTGGTATTGTGATTGGTCCTTTGGGGGGGGGGGGTAAAGTTGGCACTAAATCTGTTGGTCAGTATGTTGGCAATATCTGTTGGCTCAGTATAGGAGGAACCATTGTGCAGTAATTCAGAGCAAATCTGGGTATTGCCATGGAGGTTCTTGAAATAACTACAGAAGGCTTTGTGATTGCTTTTAGTGTCTGCCACAATTCTGCCTTCATAGCTGGCTTTAGAGGAGTTGATGAGGGATCTCAACTTTTTGTTGAGGCTAATAAGGGAGTTTTTCCAGTCTTGGGAGATCACCTTTTTCTGCAAGAGTTTCTTCCTTCTGTTGTAGAGTTTATTAATGGCAGGGGACCACCAGATTGGCTTCCTTTTTTGTAGGAGAGCATCTTGGTTCTGTTGGGTATGACTAGTTCCATGCATTTATGTACATGTTCATACAGTGCAATGGTGTATGATTCGGCAGTCATGTGCAACTGTCAGTTGGTATGAATGTTTACTTGAGTATTTTTTTTTGTAGGGTTGGGAGTTTATGTGTGTGCTAGCCTTAGAGCTGGGGTTAGATAAGGGGATAGGTTTAGCATTGGTATGTGTGTATTTTAAGGTTATGTAAGGAGAAAGAGTTAGTGGTGTGTGTTGTGTGCATGGTGAATGTCTGAGTTGTCTTTTGTAGTGGCATTGTTTTGGAAAAGGTTTGTTTTAAGGTAAGGTGCATGGTTGGGGCTAGGAGTAGGAGCAGGCTTAGGGTTAGCATGCATTACTAATATGGTGCAAGACAGTGAAGTCCCCTGCTCACCTTAGTAACGTGCAAACATTAACCCTGCCCTTAAGCATTACCTTACCCTAAAGAAAAGCCTTTCTGCAACACTACCATTATTCAGTCAAATCTGAGCTGAATGTGTGGTAGGGATATGGGTAGTAAATCAGAAAAGGAAATTTGTTTCCTTTTTCAATGTATAGGGTATAATGAATTATCAGCATGTTTTGCTTGAAGTT
This sequence comes from Protopterus annectens, assembly GCF_019279795.1. NCBI lineage: Eukaryota > Metazoa > Chordata > Ceratodontiformes > Protopteridae > Protopterus > Protopterus annectens. The sequence goes on along the minus strand of NC_056744.1, from coordinate 1,684,773,148 downwards.
TGTGTGTGTCCATCATTTACCAAATAAAGGATGCCCGGAAACAACTGCATGGCTCAGGCAAAGCCAAATCAGAAACAATTAAGCCAGCAAGACATGACCCAGTTCAAAAAACTGAAATTTAATTCATAAATCCAAAGAACAGCAAAAATTGCACAGACCGGTTTCGGCTGGTACCACATACACAGCCTTCATCAGTGTAACACAAGCAAAATCAAAGCTGTCTATAAATACACTCAACACAGTTGTAATTGGTCAATCCTAAAGTTTGTCATTTAACCCTGGTGAGAAAAGACCGCCCAGTTTGATAATCCACTTTTTTTCTTTTGAATTTAACAAAGAGTGCCAACCAGTTTTGTTAGATTTTTTACCACGAATAATATCAATCACAGTAAAAAGAAAATTAGCAGATGGATGTGCGAGTTGATGTTTGTATAATGCGTTGTTTAATCTACCTTTTTTAATATTGCTGATATGCTCAGATATTCTAAGCCTGAGTGGCCTGGAAGTTTGACCTATATAAAAAGCCCCACATGTACAAGTTGCTAAATAAATTAGCCAATCAGTACTACAATTTGCAAAGAACTTTATGTCATACACAATGGGGGAATTCCTACTTGTAAATTCCTTCATTTTGGATATCTTGGGGCAATTAATACAATGTCCACAGGGATAACATCCTACAGGAATGGTGCCAGTAATAGTGGTTTGTATAGGTTCTAAGCCTCCAATGCCATGTGAATGTTTATAGTGACTAAAAGTACTGCCTAGATTTCTGCCTTTCCTAAAAGAAAACAAACATTTGGGGGGAATAACTGAAGATAATTCATTGTCATATAGTAAAAGATTCCAATGTCTATGAATACTCTGGATAAGAGCATCAGAATTTCTTCCATAAGTGGTGGTGAATCTAATAGGATGAACACTTGAAACAGTATCAGATTTATAAATGAGTAAATCTTCCCTATTCATATGTCCAACTTTGTGTATTGCATCAAAAACATGACCCATCTTGTATCCCCTGGTCCTGAAGCGGCTAGTCAGATCCTTACTTTGTTCATGGTAGGATGTTTCATCAGAGCAAATTCGTTTAAGTCTGATAAACTGAGACTTTGGAATATTTTTTGGATATGTGTGGGGGATGAAAGCTAGAAGCATGTAAAATGGTGTTATATTCCGGGTGTTTCCTGTATACTTTGGTACCTAAAGTGTCATCAGATAATCTGTTGATCAAAACATCAAGAAAAGTAATATTGTCATGATCATAGTGTAAAGTAAACTCGATACCCCATTGATTGTTGTTGAGATATGCCAGGAAATTATACAACTCATCTAATTCACCCCTCCATACTGCCCAGCAATCATCAAGGTATCTTCTCCAAATATCAAGATGTTCCAAGTAAATATTATGTTCGGAGTTGTAAATCAAATCTTTCTCCACATAAGCCATAAAGAGGTCCACATAAATAGGCGCAAAGGACGAGCCCATGGCGGTACCCTTAGTCTGCCAATAGCAGACATCTTGATAGAAGAAAACATTGTTGTTCAAAACATAGGATGCCATATCCAAATGAAATTCATTAAATTCACATGAGTATAATCCCGAAACGTCCAACCAATAAGATAAAGCTTCTAAGCCACCAGAATGAGGAATATTTGTATATAGTGCACTTACATCAAAAGCGCACATCCACCAATCTGGATCCAGTTGTGTATCATTAATAATCTGTAAGAAATTGGTAGTGTCACGTAAACGTGAGCGAATAAATGTTAAAAGAGGTTTTAGCCTGTCAGTCAAAAAAAGTGAAAGGGGTTCAGTGATATAACCCCTGCCTGAAACAATGGGTCTTCCCGGAGGATGTGAGGGATTTTTATGTATCTTTGGTAAAAAATAAATATATTGATTAGAAGAATCATGAACTAACAATTGGTGCATAAGATTAGTGTCAATGATACAAACTTCTTTGGCATGTGAAAGAAATTGTTCAATTTCTTTTTGGAATCTAGAGGTCGGATTAATAACCATTTTGACATAGTATTTTTCATTAGACAGTTGTCTGAGAGCTTCCTGATTGTAATAATTCCAATCCAAAACAACAACAGCACCCCCCTTATCTGCTGAGATTACTACAATATCGCGATTATATTGAATATTTCTGATGGCTTGTTGTTCTTGAATAGTAATATTATTAGAACGACAATCAGAAGCAGATCTAACATAATGAAGATCTTTGAGAATGTTATTCTGAAATTGTGAAACAACATGGTGCATAGGTGGGTTAAACTGTGATTTATGATATGTGAATTTATCTGAAACACCAAAATTGTTAGTAGACCCAAAAAACATTCTTAAATTCAATAATCTACAAAAAGATACAACATCCTCTGCAAATGAATCTTCACTGACAAAAAAGCCAGGGACAAATGTAAGACCTTTATTGAGGATAGCAATTTCAATGGGTGATAAAACATAACTTGACAAATTTAAAACATTATTGTGTACTGGTGGATCTACTTGTTCATCACATGATGTAATAAACCTTGAATGTCCGTTATGGCCTTTGTGTTTCCTCCCCCCTCTTTTGTACCTACTCCTAAAGGGACACCAATGGGTGTTCTCTTGGGGGTGGGTGACCCAGAAGCAGTCGGCAGCTCACTCTCAGGGCCTGAGGAAAGTTCCTCCATAGAGGAACCCATGTCTGAGATATAAGTATGCTTAAGAATAGATTTTGGTCTCTTTCTTTTCGAAGGACTGTGTTGAATATTAAATTTGACATGTTTAACTACATTGAAAGGATTGTTGCCTTGGTAGTCTGCCAAATCCCTATTGTATTTTTGAATTTTCTTTGTTTTGAGTTGGGTCTCCAAATTATTCAAATCAGAAGCCACCCTGTCAAGTTGTTTAACAAAAAAAGGTTCTTTTTCAAATGGTTTAACGTCATTGGCAAGGCCTAGGACTGTATTGACCTCCTTGTCAATTGTGCGCTCATAATATTTGTTGAGTGCCTTGACAAAGGACATACTTGCTTGATGTTGAATTTCAGCCCATTCTTGTGATAATTCCTCACCTATGTCTGACACTAGAGGCTGTATCCTTACCCTCAATCCCCGTGGGGTGATATTTTTTGTAATGTACGCTTTGAACAACTTAGCGTGCCATACATTCGATCTCAATATTCGCAAATGTTTATGAAGTTTACCAAATGCAAGACTGCAAGTAGCTTCAGACCCTATGACTGCTCTAGAATTAATATCTTCAGAAATGGAGCCCAGACCAAATGCACTCAAATCTTCTCTATCAGAAGATAGTCCAGATACTAGAGTAATCAAATCCATATTGAAAGATACAACAAAAAAGGACAATAATAGCAACAAGGCTACGTCAATCAGTGAGACAATAATAGACCCAAATATGGGCTACGTCTCCACACACAAATGGGTCAGGATCCAAAATGGAAAAATTGTCAATTGGCAAACAAGGACCAAAATGTAAATCAAGTTGGCAAAAGTGACTTATGGAAAAATTATAGGAATCAGAGATCCACTAGGAAACAAAGAATGGCAATAGCCCATAAAATCTAAAAGAAAAAAGGTAGGCTAGGATATCAAGGCAACAATTCAGGTCCTTCGAAAAGAATAGAAGCCCCCAATCTAATATGAAAATAATAAAAAAAATAATAAGGAATCAATGTAATCCACAAAGTGGGTCAATAGAATATTGTGCAAAGAGGAATACAATAATACAAAACATATGGTATCTATAATGACAACTGTAAAAAAGCCCATGGGAAAATGAAAGTATACGTTAGCAACAATATGAGTCTAATAAAGACATGAAACATAAATTCAGAGATCCAAAATATTTGTACCGGGGATATAGGAATGCTATATAATGAAATTATATATGCATCAGAAAGGAAATGTGACCCAATCCACATAAATGACAAACTATGATGAATATCCAAAGATGCATATTGGTGCCCCAAGTGTATAAGGAAAAATAGGGAGAAACTCCCCTAACATCTAAATGATATTCAACAATCCTAGCAACATGCTAATAAAACTGAGCAGTAGCAAATCAGCAGTAAATATAAATCAACAATAATGGCAATAGTATGTGCCAGATAACTCAAAATAGTTGATGTAAATACTGTAATTATAGTCCTAAACAAAGGCTAGCTAGCATAGAAATATCTAGATTACAAATATAAGCTAGCGCCAGTTGGAAAACACACATTGCTTAGTACTGCTTAGAAAATATTGATGGACTAAACCATTAACAGAGACCCTATACATAGTGAGCAAAACTGTATATGCACACAAACTATGTAGAGAATGGCAATGAAATATGCAATATATATACTGAATCATAAATTAAACTCCCTCATAATGAGCTGAAAATACAGATAGTCTCTGATACTCTGATAATGATTCCAATTCTGATGCTCTTATCCAGAGTATTCATAGATATTGGAATCTTTTACTATATGACAATGAATTATCTTCAATTATTCCCCCCAAATGTTTGTTTTCTTTTAGGAAAGGCAGAAATCTAGGCAGTACTTTTAGTCACTATAAACATTCACATGACATTGGAGGCTTAGAACCTATACAAACCACTATTACTGGCACCATTCCTGTAGGATGTTATCCCTGTGGACATTGTATTAACTGCCCCAAGATATCCAAAATGAAGGAATTTACAAGTAGGAATTCCCCCATTGTATATGACAAAGTTCTTTGCAAATTGTAGTACTGATTGGCTAATTTATTTAGCAACTTGTACATGTGGGGCTTTTTATATAGGTCAAACTTCCAGGCCACTCAGGCTTAGAATATCTGAGCATATCAGCAATATTAAAAAAGGTAGATTAAACAACGCATTATACAAACATCAACTCACACATCCATCTGCTAATTTTCTTTTTACTGTGATTGATATTACTTGTGGTAAAAAATCTAACAAAACTGGTTGGCACTCTGTTAAATTCAAAAGAAAAAAAGTGGATTATCAAACTGGGCGGTCTTTTCTCACCAGGGTTAAATGACAAACTTTAGGATTGACCAATTACAACTGTGTTGAGTGTATTTATAGACAGCTTTGATTTTGCTTGTGTTACACTGATGAAGGCTGTGTATGTGGTACCAGCCGAAACCGGTCTGTGCAATTTTTGCTGTTCTTTGGATTTATGAATTAAATTTCAGTTTTTTGAACTGGGTCCTGTCTTGCTGGCTTAATTTTTTCTGATTTGTCCATCATTTAACATGTCGACCATTCATATATTAATTTAAATAGTAAATTCTTGGTCCAAGTGTTCAGTGCTTTTATTTTATTGGAAATGCCCAAAAACAAAGACTGAAAATACTGTGAATGCTTTCATGTGCTACTCAGGCCTCTTCAGAATGTGAAAAATCAAACACTTTAAATTAGCAATCCATCTGTATAGGGTGGCAGCGGTATAGCAGTTGGCATTGCTGCTCACACTGCCTGCTTTTCCAGTTTAGTCTCTTGCTTGGTGCCTCCTGTGAAGCATCTACATGTCCTCCCTTTGTCTGACTGTTTTTTCTGCCAGCTAGTCCAGCTTCTTCCCATATTCCAAAGAGGCTCTGTAGGTGAACTGGTAATCCTTCAAGCTGCCTGCAAGTGATCATCTGGTATGTCAATACTCACATGTACCTAGCAACAGACTAGGATCCCATCCAGGATTAGTTCTCTAACTTACACCCAATGAGTGCCACAATAAGCTATGGCTCCCGTTACCATGGATAAGTGGATAATGCAAAACTACTCTGTGTGTGTGTGTGTTTAATTCCCATATTCCAAAGAGGCTCTGTAGGTGAACTGGTAATCCTTCAAACTGCCTGCAAGTGATCATCTGGTATGTCAATACTCACATGTACCTAGCAACAGACTAGGATCCCATCCAGGATTAGTTCTCTAACTTACACCCAATGAGTGCCACAATAAGCTATGGCTCCCGTTACCATGGATAAGTGGATAATGCAAAACTACTCTGTGTGTGTGTGTGTGTGTGTGTGTGTGTGTGTTTATATAAATATATACACACACACACACATGTGCGCGCACACAAACAAGTATGGTAAGAAAACATTCTCAAATTCCCACTGTATTTAAGCTCCACACACCAGTGCTTACCTGGAACAATCACAGAAGTGTATGCTTTGAAGTGGCTCACCTGTATAACATAGTTAAACACCTTTTCTCTTCAGATAATCCAGCAAAATAAGCCATGCCTTTTTCATTGTGCAATTGCTGGATCATGATCATGTTGTGCCTGACAACCATGAATTGTTACAAAAAATTACATTGTATGTGCTGTACAAAATAAATAACACAGAACTGAGCTGCACTAATTGTGCATGTAGCAGTCAGTAATAAAAAGGCACAAGTCTAGTTTACTAAATAAAAACAAATCTGGACATGTAATACCATATTTTTTGAAAAACAGCTGTATGTAGCATGAAATGCAAATAGTGGATAAATGGGCATCTCTGGTACAAAGGAAATAAAGTTGCCAATTACCAAGCAACACAGAATCTAATAACTTTCTCAATGACTGTAACATTAATGCATGTAAATAATTCATCCTATAAATGCTGAACAGAAATTATGACTATATGATAGCCTGTAGTACCTTGACAACCATCTTCTCCTCCTATAGTGTTTTCATTCTATATAGTTTAATCACAGTGCTTTCATTTAAGAGTTATCTTAGTATACAACATATTTCTCCATAAAAAACAAATCATCCAAAATATTCTCATACTAAAGCCCTTTCTACTGCAGAACATTTAGCTATCAGTAAAGTATTTATTTTTAAACAACTGCTATTTTGATACAAGTTTTTAAGCAGTTCCTTTAGACTTCTTTTGAATAATAACTAATATGGACTGAAAGAGGGGCTATCACACCATTTGGGCTCCAGATTGACAAGATCTGAACTTTGGCAACACAAGCTAAATAAATAGTATGAAAGCATAATAGACATGTGGTGCAACATGAATGAATATTTCTTTGGAACGCAAAATGAAAATGAATGCTATAATGTGACAGACAGTTAAACTAAACACAATGGCAATTTCAGACTATTCAACACTGGAAAATGGTACAAGATAATGAATAATGCCAGTTTTCGTCCTCTTTGAATGATCATGGTACATTACCACTGCACAGTCTTTTGTGAAACAGTTTGAACAGTGAATGCCTGGCAGTGGTAAGCCACACTGTATAAGTGCATTAAAAGGTTTTGACAAAGGTGAAAAATAGAACATTTCTAACAATAATAAAAAATTATTAGCTATTAAATTTAAACACAAGTTCTGCATTAAGACTACATAAGAAAGCTTTTGATTGGCAAAGAGTTGTGGGATGTTTTGAGATTGGGAGCCACTCTGCCCAACTTTATTTACTGCATTATTTGACTGTCTTTATCGCACTGGTCCCTACTTCTCTCAGAAAAGTGCTGCTCCTGGATGCAGAGTCATCTGGAGGAACCTTTCCAGATTACTCCTGATACAGTCCACTTACGGGGGCAATTAATGTGCAGTATCACCTCGGTGTGTCTTCCAGAGGGGACAGAAATACTCCCAGCCATCACCCTGTAATGTAAAACACAATTAATCAACTCCTGAGTTAATCAAACTGCAGTCCAAAAAAATGAAAATTATCATAATCTAGCAGTCAGGCCTCAAGATTCTAAGCAAAATATAGAATGCTAGTTAGACTTCTGCAGCTGGACTGGCTATACTGTGTCTGTTACTCAACACTGAGCCAAACTGCCTTCATCTTCCTTATTCTCACTTTCAAAAAAAAAAAAAAAAAACTTTGAGGGTCACAGCAATATCATTACTTAAGCCTGTGGAAGAGCTTGTGGGATACTGCAACATCTTTATAATTTGAAAGCTGCCTGCTAAGTACAAGGTACTCATTAATTAAAAGTGCACATTACTCATAGTCTGGCAGTTAGCACTCAGAGCTAAAGCTCTGACTTGTTATTGAGCTGCTTCTCCTACCAAAGGTAAAGAGTTTTAATCTTTCCACCTTCATTTGGCTACTGTGTGACCTTGAGCAAGTCACCTAACCAGCCAGTGCTTTGGGACAATTAGAAATTTGTACTAGACTACTTAATGGTCTATTGTATTGTATGCCTAGTGACTACCTATGAACAGAGTAGGCAATTACCTATAAACACTGTGTGCTGTGCAGCGGGCCGGTACAGCACAGAATGGCATACCAAAATCCTGTACAATTCATATGGTATGCAAACACAATGGAGTAGGACATTGTAAGCTGTCTTACCCTATTGTGTAGGCACCATGGTGTAAACATGCAAATGGCACTCTCTTTGACTTTATATGATTCACATACACAACACTGTCAAAGGAATGGCTGGTCTCACTGGGGTAACCAGTGACAGTCCAGCCACATACAATCCAATGGTGCTGTACTTATCAGTACAGCAATCGTCCTTCCTTTATATGTTGCTCAGCAGACAAAGCTGATACAACATACCAGTGCTAAGAAAAAAAAATCATCTTTCCTTGCATGATAGAAAAATCCCCACCAGATACAAGATTCCCTGTGGTGTAGACATACCTGCTACCATAGCCAGACTTGTCCCACTTCCACACAGTAAAGCTGGTCAGCTCCATCCAGCTGGAGCCCTCACAGCACCAGATCCCCATCTTTACCATAGTATGATAAGGACCATAGCTCTTATGACCTGCCTAAGTGTAAAACATTTAGGAATCACTCCTAGGCATGACAGTGGAGCACAGCACACTGCTTAGGAAGGCATTATGCACCTTACTAAGTAACTATACACAGCTTCTCATTATACAAGTGACATTCACACAACTTTTGAAAATACCCTTCCTGAAATGACACGTTTGAATTTTTAATGTTCCTCTTCTTATTACTTACCTGTTTCTTTCATTCTCGGCAATGTCTCCACAATGTCCTATGATCAGAAAACTAATTTTCTTATTAGTTTTAATTATTCCACTACCATACACTGACTAGCTATCATGTAATCTATCTAGATGGCTAATTTTCTTCTAAAATAAGTTTTCACCCTTTTCTTATTATCATAAAGCCCTAAACACCATTAAATCCTCAGGTAGTTTTGCCTCACTCATTCTGTCAGTTTCTAGTCTTATATCACAATTACAGTCTCCACACACATACATTATAACATCTACCTTCTTTAAAGTCTAACTTGCATCCATCTTTCCTTACCTACTCCCCTTTCCAGAATTTCCTCCTTACTTTTTACCAATAATAATAATACCATCAAACACTCTTCCAATACAAATGAAAATATTCATTTTTTTCAGATTTTTTGCTTCTAAATTTGGAAAAAAAAAAAGAATTTGCTCTCCTACATGTAAATCATATCGCAATTTAACTATTTCACCCAATGTTAATATTGCCTCTCTTCTTAATCTTTAAACTGTTTGCATTACTAGAAATTAATTTCATCATCCCACTTAGTTTTTTTTTTAATGCTATTTTTTTCTCCACCTCTCTTCTTTTTATACCACTTGTCCAAGTGGACAGTTTCTTAGCTTCATGATCCCTACCCTCTGTTTCCTCCCTGATAGAAGAGTATTCAGAACTCTGTAAAGCAAAAAGTTTTTTTCCATTTGCTTCTATTCCTCTTTCAGATTCACTCAACATGGATCACTACACCTTCTGCTGCTTCTTGTTTTTATCCCCTAAGCCTTACTCCTCTTATTGCTAATTATTCCCATTCTTTTAACCTCTTCTTCCTGCTCATATGCACTTTTCACTGAGCAATCTGGCCAGCAATGAGCTCCTACTCTACATCATGAGCACCAATGAATGTATTCAGTGAAAATGTCTCGTTTGCACCACTTCCTAAATTTATGTTCATTTCTAGCTATTGGTGCTTCAATCTGACATATGTAACATCTCAGAGGCTGCCCTTATATCAGACAACCCCTTTCTGTTCTTTCACAATTATCAGATTCTCAGTAAGGTACATTCTGCTTACACACATTTTATTTACAGATCACCACCAACCACAGTTCACATTTTTGTTTTGACAAGTACTGTATTCTTCATATGTATCAGTGGTGCAAACATGACCTTTGATAAGATTCCCATAGTTCAGTTGCCATGTTAGGAGGTTAGCTACCTTCTAGGGACAGGCCACAGGAGACCCTGCAGGACAACAGTGGCAAAGCCTGCTCTGATGCTGGCTAAAACGTCCAGTCTGTAGTACTTAGAAAAGGTGGGCACAAAGGACCAAATGTCTGCCTTCAGAATGGTCAGGGTACCTGCCCCTTTAATAAAAGCAGTAGTAGTAGCAGCTGTGGCTCTAGAAGAAACGTGGTCTCACAAGCACTTTCAATGTCTTCCAGGAGTAGACTAACAAAAAGTAATATACTGATGCAGCTGTTTTAATCTAAATTTTCTTCCTTTTCAGCAAAGTAAGCAAATAAATAATAAAATGTCACCTTTCCTCATATTCTTGATTTTATGCAAGTAGTATTTTAGTTATCTATAGTTAAAAGTGAATGCCCAGAATGTAGTATCCATCCCTCCTTATTCTATGGATAACAGTAAAAGACTGGCAAGCAGATAAGACTAGTTAGAAACTAGCTTTGTCAAAGCCTTTGACATGAAGGAGCAATCTGTACACAAGCTAAGAGTGTCCTTATTGAAAACTAAGGAGGACTCTATACATAAGGGCCTTAAGTTTAGAGATTATTCTGACTACAGTAACTACCAGCCAATGGGCTATTTTCCATGTCAGGAGCTTTAGGACAGCATAAACTTCAAGCCCCATAGTGAAGTCATTATTCTTTTAGGGAAGCTTAGATGCGGAATTCACCTGAGAAAATTTACTGATAGCAAAGAGACCACAGGGAGGGCGGACGGTCCATGGGTAGACAGGCAGAGAGAGCAGACAAATGTACCCTCAATAAAGTAAAGGTTAGCCTTGCCACAAAGAGCTCAGACAAATGTCTTCTGAAAACAGATGCCTAATGGTCAACTCATCCATATTGTCAGTCTGAGGGAGTGCAGATTTAGGTGTACCAAAGGCCCCTTTAGCTGGGTTCAATGTTCAGGCAATTTCAAAGGCACAGGAAGGCAAGCAAAAGAGGGTGGCTACCTCTGGTAGAGGATGTTAAAGGGTCTGATTACAGCTTTAAAAGAGATGATGATGACATGACAATCAGCCTTTCTTAAATCCTAAGCAAGCTTAGTTGAGACACATTTTTTTCTAGTTCTCAACTTCTGGGACTTTTTAGCTGTCCACATGGGGGTGGAGGTCCCAAACAGGGACGTTGTCCAAGGTGCTAAGTGACCTTGTTACAGCCCTGGGTAAAGCATCTGGTTTCTACACTGCTGTCTGCATCAGAAGGGAGAACCAAATTAATTTTTATCAATGTGCTTTGTTATGCAGCACTTGATTAAAAGAATGAAAATGAATAACAGTAATTAAGATCAAATAGTTCTAATACCATCAAATAAAGAAAAATTAAGTTAACAGAAAGATCTATCAGCTAATATACCACTGTAGTAAATATTAACGCAAACAGGTAACAAATGCATCCTAAAAGAGTCAAAAACAAGTTTAAAGAATTAAGTAGTGTCTTAATAAAGCTAGCACCAACAGCCATTAATGCAAATATTCAAACAGCAGTTCTAAAAAAATATCCCATAATCAGGTTATAAAGCACAATAAATCGGAAGAGTTCTGCATATCCTAAAACAGCAAAAAAAAAAAAAAAACACTGCAGATTGCTGTCTATATTCACTTAATGTACATCAGAAGTCACTGTATAGAATAATACACTCTTTCTTCTAACACAATATTTTAAAGGAATAAGCCCACACTGGCACTCTCAAAAATCCACAAAGTTCTCAGTCATCAGCCACTAGTGGGATGCCTCTTCATGAAACAAATTTCATCTCTGATCAATAATCCTCTAGAAACACCAATGACATCGTCACTTGCACCCTCCATCTACTCCAACAAAAAAGAAAACTCCAGGGACCAAAACATCAACCACACCACAACAACAGTATCATCACTCATGCCCTCACTCTACAACAAAAGGACTGAGAAGTAACAATGCCTTACTCACAGCAAATATGAATCCCACAGCCCTACAGTGTTATTACCAGCACTTCTGGGCTCTCCTCACTTACTTGCCAAACTGTTTGGGGGAAAAGGGAATTTGAGGATAATCATATAGAAATGGACCCATCTAGCTGAAGAATTCATCCACTGTCAAAGCCTCCTTGTATGGTACACCAGAAAATAATTTCTTCAATGGATTGTTGCTTGGAGAGTCAAAAAGGTCTACTTCTGCTGTGCCTCTCTTGCAAATGATATCCAGAAAGATGCCCATCTAACATCTGCTTGTGAGAATTTGCAGCTGTGCTGCCCAACTAATCTGCCAAGGTGTTGTGCTGAGATAGAAAGTAAGAAGCCCTTAGTGTAATTTTGAGTGTACAGCAACCTCCCAAGCTTCCATGGTCTGTACACCACCACTGTGGTAAGAACTAGACGAGCTGCCCTTGCAGGCTACTATCTGTTACAAAGTATAAAACCCTTGGTTTCCAGATTGGCTAGAAAACGCAGCATGCCAGGGTCAGTGCTGAAGTGCCTGTTTAACTGGTTGCTGTCGAGTGCTCTGTAACCTCAGGCAGACCAAGACGGATCCCCAGGCTTATTCCAAGGCATCTATGGTTACAATTCAAGTCTTGGTAGCCTGTTTGAAAGGGACATCCAAGTTCATCTTTATCTGTTGGTTTCCCATGAGATCTTTTGATCTTTTGGCTTCTGCAAAAGAATAAAGAAACTGACATCCACAAGGAATGTTTGCTCGTGCCACTCACTTCTGACATATCACCATCATTTTTTCATAAGCAGCCTCACCACAGGTAGTATGAAGATGGCTGATGCCATACATCCAAGGATCCTTAGAAATAAGTTCATGGGCTCTTACTAAGCTTATGGACAAGAAGATCATTGAGAAGCTCAGCCACACTACCCAACACTGATGGGAAACTCACAATGTCCCCCATTAAGTAGATTTTCCTCTCACATCCCAAGTAAAAATTTGCAATTACCCATCCAGTCCTCTAAAGTGGTTTTAAAGGTTATGGGAGTACTTTGACATGTAAGGGCAGCCTACTCCAGAAACAAACTATGTTGTGTTAGGTATCTGTCAAGCCATTTTGAGTTGACGATGTGGTACTACTGATCTAAGTCTCTGGAGCATGTGTTTACTTTACCACTAGTTCCGCTTAGGGGAAGGCATTCAATGAGTGGTGGGTCACACATAGCATAGAAAGGCTAAGCAAAGATTCCATAAGGAGTCAGTGCTCAGTAAAGGGACAAGACTAAATCTATCACAGTAGCTAAGGGTACTGTGCCTTAAGATCTTTTTGGCAAGGAAATGCTGATATCTCTTGAGATGGTTTAGGTGCTTAGCAAGGTACACACCAAAGGGATATTATATCTAATGGCAGGCCTAATAATGGAGAAATAAAATTAGACTAACTTCTTTGGACCTTGTGGAGATACCATGAAGGATACAGTGTGCAGGACAGAAAGGTTTTCTAACCACCACAGAAATAAGGTAATCAAAAGAACTACCTGTTTTCAAGATTGGCCCCCGAGTTCCTGACGAGTGTGTCACATTTAAGTGGAACATTATCTACATAGTCAGAGTACTGATGCTAGATTTACCACAGGAAACTGTGCAGCATTTTTTTATGTGGAGAGTAAACCCATGATTAACACATCAATCACTTGTTTCACATAGCTCTTGCTGGAGATAAGTATCTGAATGATATCTGATAAATGTCAGTAATGTGGAATAATCATTAGACATGGTTAGCCAAAGTGTATTGATATTGGCTTTTATGCCATAGAAGTATATACAAAAAAAGGAGGCGGCCCAGGTCAGAGATATGTGGAACACCACTGGTAGCACTTTTCTAGCTACAGCAAATACCCCTGACATACCTCTCAACCTGGAAACATCAAAAATCTGGAAAAGGCCCACAAAAAATAGGTACAAATCTGTAAGTTGATTAACGTAAAAATTGCATACATAATTACATAACCCCACCCACTCCACTGGAATTGTGGGATACCAACTTTCAAATACAAACTGAAGAACAGACAACCACAATATGGCACCAGTGTCCCCCTGCAGCCATTCCAATGTCCCATTACCTGGATAATTCGCCCCATTTACCATAAACACTAATGTGTGCATAATACTGCTTTACTTCTACAATAATTATTTGGATTTTATTTTTACATTTTACAGCACAATGCACAAACATTAACATATCTGCTAAACAAAGTAATACTGTCTCACAATGACAATAGATTTGGCATTAAAACGTCTCTGCCCTTGAAACTCACACCACATCAAAGAAAATGCATTTGGCCAGTGGTGGATAAAGATTAGCTTTGGGCTGTTTACAAATCATAGGTCCCCTGCACACAAAACAAGAAACATACATGCATTCTTTGATACACCTTCCTGACTTTAAATTATAATGCAGCACACTTGTTAAACTTAAGTTAGAGCACATTTTAAATTCATTGTCTGAACATTTTTCCAGTAGGGAATGAAACAAAATGCATGAATCAATAATAACAAAACTGCCCAATTCAGAACACTTCCATCATAAAAGTCTACTTACACACACACACACACTGTATATATATATATATATATATATATATATATATATATATATATATGTATATGTATGTGTATATATATATATATATATATATATATATATATATATATATATATATATATATAATGACAGTAGTGTAAGCCATAGGCATCTTGCACAGCTTCTCACACTTATTTTCAATTTCATTTTTTGGGGGGGGGGGCAAAAGGCCAAAAACCAGGAACACATTTTAAACATTGCTTGTATAAATTAAAGTTACATTGCTTGTATAATTTAAAGTTGCTAGAATAAACTGTTGTGTTACCACCATGCATTTCACAGCCAAGTCTTGAACCCAGGACCCTGTGCACTACAGTCAGAGCAACATACCACTATGCCAAATCAGCAGTTTCCTGAAAGAAGATAGGAAGACTTAAACTTAAATGACTATCATTTAGTGAACTCAGTTCTCACGATAGCTCTCAACCTCTTAGCACAAACAAGTGGACAAACCCAATAATGGGGGAATATAGAATTCAGTTCTTCTCACATAGCTCTCAACATCTTTGCACAAAAAAACTTGGGCAAAGGCAATAATGGGGGGACTACAGCCCCAAAATAGGGCCAAATTTCAAATAGTGATCTTATAAACTTAGAAAATTGCTACAATAAAAGGTTTTGTTAGCATAAATGAAGTCTGAAATTCAAATGCTTGTCATTATTTAGTGAATTCAATCCTTCAGTGATTTGCCACAAAAATCCTGAAAACCACAGATTTAATGAGGAATACAACAAAAATACAAGGCATAAATTCACAACTGGCTAGGGACTTAGGCTATTTTTACCTGTACCCAAGGTACAGGGTTTGAGCCTCAGTATCTCTAGCCACCAGGTGTACTCCCAGGGGGCATTTACACACACACACACACACACACACACACACACACACACACACACAAAATCGGGAAAGTGAAAAACGGGGCTTAGCTGAAAATACCTTGAAATGAGTCCATTCAGAAACAGTAACAAGCTTAGCTGAAAATACCCCGCAATTTAGAAGCAGTAACTAGCTTAGATGAAAATACCTTGAAACGAGTCCGTTCAGAAGCAGTAACAAGCTTAGCTGAAAATACCTTGAAACGAGTCTGTTCAGCAGCAGTAATAAGCTTAGCTGAAAATACTTTGCATTCAGAAGCAGTAACTAGCTTAGATGAAAATACCTCGAAATGAGTCCGTTCAGAAGCAGTAACTAGCTTCAGCTCGAAATACCCCCATAGCTTAGCTCTAACAGCAGTAACCACACACACACACTTCTAACTCCAGAAAGTGAAAAACGAGTTCAGAAGCAGTAACTAGCTTAGCTCACGTTAAAATACCTTGAAATGAAACGAGTCCATTGAGAAGCACTAAATATTTTGAAACGAGTCCGTTGAGAAGCTTTAAATATTTTGAAACGAGTCCGTAGCTCTAACGCCAGTAACTGATATGGAAATAACTAAGCAGTCCAATTAGAATATAAAAATACATGGCTAGATGTGCCATTTTCTTCCTGCTTGCAGCATTCAAACAGTAGCAGCCAGCCGGAAATGTATGCACCTGAGCCCTTGAGCTCAATTCCAACAGGCTGGGGCAGCTGACATCAATGCACAAGTGAGGATGTCAGCTCAAAAAGCAAAAGAAAAAAAAAAATAAAAAAAGGGAAAAAAATCGGAAATGAAGGGGTGCCACTTGGGAATCGTGACAACCCATTATTTGGACCCCAAAACTTGGTAAAAAACAAGTAATTTGGTAGAGTTGGGAAGTATGACCCCTGATGTTAACAGAATGGACTCTGTCACACAGACAGTTACCTATCCATTTATCTATCCAGCAAGATATGTATGGTTTAATGTTCATTTGGAAGAGTTTATCAATAATCCCTGCATTGCGGATAGTGTCACTGGCCTTCCCAAGGTGGACTGCATTCCTCTTATCAATGGTCTCAGAAACCCTTTCAAAGAACTTAAGAGTGAGAAGGTATGACCTGCTTTTTTACAAAACCAAACTGGTGTGTACACAGGGATATAAGCTTATTATGTTTTTATTTATTAGTTCAGCTATAATACATTCCATAGCCTTGCAAATAATACCACTGAAACTATTAAGCTGGTCATTCCCAGAGTTAGTAGAGGGGCCACATTTATATGCAAGGACACCGCAACAGCTGTTCCCATACCTTTTGGAAGTAACTGGTGAAGAGACCCAGAATGAATAGTTAGCAGAATTTTTCTTCTAGACGAGATTTAGCAGTTATCAGATGACCTTCCAGGAACATTTTCATGACCCAAGGAAGTGGTATTTTTCATTTCTGAAAATTTCAAAAAGAACTTGGATCAAAGCAATTTTGGGAAGGGAGGTGCAAAAGAGAATGGAGGGATTAAGACAGAAAGGATGGGTGGGGTGAAGTTGGAATTGAATTTAGCTGCAAGAACATTACCAATGTTAGAGTCACAGAAGGGGGTACCATTAGAGATATGCTCATTACAGAATTGTTGGTTATTTCTAAGCTTCTTAATCAACTTGAAGAAGGCCATTTAGTTGCCTTCTGAATTAGCTGCAACCCCAAGTTCACAGCTGGCCTTGTGTTTCCTAATGAAATGTTTGAAGAACTTACCAGCTTTAAATACCTTTAATGATGACTAAGTGGACATGGTTTAGAGATAGCCAGGAGCTTTTTTTCCTTTTTCTTACACAGTTTGTTGGTGAGGTAGTTCCACAAAGTGGGTTTTGCTTTAAACTTGCCATTATACTTACGTTGGACTGGTACAGATACCTCAGGACATATTTCTGAGAATAGAATTCAGAGAAGGCAGCAGCTTCAAATACAAAGCTTGCTAGGGAGCTATTCCATTTGTGATCATCAATAATATCAGCAAATAAGTAACTGGTCTTGAAGTAATCCATGAATGCAGATTTATTAGGAGCTGCCGAGCAGGTAGACATTCACAAAGACAAACAAGGCTAGATGGTCAGACTTGACTACTGACAGGGTAACAAATGGGGTGACACAATTAGGGGAATCATTTGTGAGGAACTCATCAAGAAGATTAACATCTCTGGTGGGCAGTGGGACATTTTGGTCAAGTGTATTTGCACTTATATTTCAGGATGTATATTCAGCAGACTACTAGGGACAAAGGAAAAGGAGAGTAGTAATACTGATTGCTTAAGTGGCTCCAATAGTGATAGAAGAGGAAAGAAAAGACAACTGTAGATTTGTAGCAGTAAGGGGCTATTGGTAAGGGAGGAGGATTATGATTTCATGTATTGACATTCAACTATAGGCTGCTATTTTTCGGAGAAATAATCAGCTTTTCGTAGTAAATATTACTTATTGGTGGGGAATGGGACTTGATTTTCAATAGTGAGGATGTATCAGGGAGACCTAAAAGGGAAAACACAACAAAAAAGGGTAGATTTCTGAAAATATGTATGAAAATATTTGGTATGGAAGAGGTGAATTCAGTTGTAGGAGCTTGGACAGAATTTACATATTATTCCCGAAGGCACACTGGATAAAAACTGAGATAAAAATGTAGGGTGATGAAGTAAAACTGAGACACTTGTGCTTTCCCACCTACAGGTTGAAAAGAGAGAAATTTAAGGAATGGGTAGTGGAAATAATTCAAAAATTATTAAGGAAGATAGAAATTTCTTCAGAAGGGATAGCTAGTCAATGGGATAAAATGAAAAATGAGTTTAAAAACAGGTTAGAAACGAAAGAGATATGGTTAAGAAGTAGTAAGAATTATTTAGAGGGGCTGACAAAAATAAGAGGAATCTCACAGAACAAGAGAAGCAGCAACTGAGAGTGCTAAAGAGAAAACAAATATGCACTTGAATCTTTCTAAACTCATGCATATTATCCAACTATTTTTTTGATAACTCAAGAACATAAAAAATTATTAGCACAATAACCTGGGCAACAGAAAGTAAAAAGGGTTGTCACCATACATAGGGAGCCTATGACAAGTAAAATAACTAGAGATCTTATACAAGTATTAAAGAGATATTTTGGTAATTTTATGAAAATTTGTATAAAGCAGAGGACTGTGGGAACCAAAAAAGAGCACAAATGGAAATATTTATGGAAGACTTAATTATGGCAAGGTTAGAGAAAGATGAGGCTCAACAACTAATATTTAAGATAGGAGGAGATGAGATAAAAACAGTGATGTATAATCAATCTGCAAGATCATCTCCCAGAACAGATGGCATTTCTGTGGAAGTATGGAAGTTAAGAAGGAAGAAAGTGACAAAGATCTGGAAGATTTTGTTTAGTAGTATTTTAAATGGAGGGAAAAGCAGCATTATCTTGAAAGAAAGTTGTGGTGGCTGTATTACCTAAAGATGGTTAAGACCCATCAGACCCAGCTTCATATAGACTCATTTCAATTTGAAACCATGACTACATAGTATATGTCTGTACTAGCTAAAAGAATGGCAAAGGTGTTGCCGAAATTGACATATATGGATCAATATGGTTTTGAAGAGGGGAGGCAAACATTTGACAATATTAACTGAACAGTGATGATCCAGGAGGAAGGAGAATGTAAGAAAGTATTGCGGTTGTCAGTGGGTCTTGATGTAGAGAAAACATCTGACAGAGTAAGCTGGGATTTCATGAGTAGGGCAATGGAAGTATCTGTATTCCCCTGATACAACAATAAGATTAATTAGGAGTACAAATGACAGACTGAAGAAAGAATTAAAGTGGAAGGATACCTCTTTGATCAGTTGTGTTAGGAGAGAGGAACCAGGCAGGGGTGTCCTCTTTATCCTCAATTTGCTTTATATTTAGAGCCACTAAAAAAAAATAAAGGACTCCAAAATTCAAGGATATAATTGGTAAGGTGATCAAGAAAGGTCTTTATTTGCAGAGGATATTATTTTGTACTTCATTAACCCAGAAAATGACATTCTGTGTTGTAGAACATTTCAAGTCTATTTAGGATATAAAATTAATGAAGATAGAACAAAGGCCGCAGTTGTACATTGTGTGTCACACATTGGTTCAGCTATACCCATATTTATAAGGACACAATTACATGAAATATTTAGGGGTATGAATTACAAAGGCTTCTGTTATGGCAGCTATGGATATGTGGGAATAGACTAAACAAAAGACATTACAAAAACTGAGAATCTGGAAGCGTTTGTTTATGGATATAGACAGTAAGATACAAGCAGTGATAATGCTTTCTAGTCCATTTACTTTTACATACAGGTCATGCATATTTTTTAACAACCAGAAGAAAGGTTGTGGACAAAAATTAATAGAGCTGAAAGAATTTATCTAGGAGGGTTCAACCACAAGAAAGGTTGTGGACAAAAATTAATAGAGTTGAAAGAATTTATCTGGGAGGGAAGAGGGCAATAGTTAAGTGGGATAAGCTGATCCTTCCAAAAGAACAAGGATGTTTAGTATTACCCATTTTGAAAGAATATTTTAGCGCTATGCTGTTAAGGTTCATATATACAGCACAAGCAGAAGGTTATAATTCAAAGTGGAAAAGGATGATGATGATGAGGCGGGGGTGGAGGTTCAAGAAGAAATATGGCGAGAGTGGGACTTTGGATGCAAACCCTTAAGGAGAACAACCATACAGCATTTTATATAAGCAAAGTTGCTTAAGTATTCTAAGAACTAAGCCATTGCGAGAATGGTAAAAGAAGAATTTGCCAAAAGAGATGACTGAAAGTAGGGATATAGAAAAAAAAATACAAGCAAGGTTGGAATTTACTGGAAAAGCTGGCAAAGGAATCAAGGTTTTGGCAAAAAATAGCTACAGAGGGAAAGGTAAGAGTGGGATGGGGCCAAGAAGAAGTTTGGACTGCCTTCCTTACCAGGGACTGATAGCAGAACAATGACAGGATATATGTATGGCTGCCAAGTATGCAACGAAGTCCAGAAGGTTTAGGATTTTGCTTGGAAGGTTTTTGCATAGGTATTTTTATACCCCAAGCTGACTTCAAAGAATTTTTCCTCAGGTAGACAGCAAATGTTGGAGGTGTGATGGGAAAGAAAGAGGTAACTGGGAACATATATTTTGAAAGTGTAATGAGATGACAGATTTTATAAATTTCCTACAGAGTATTATGCCAGAAATAGTAGGGGAGCAAATGGCTTTAACTAAGGAAATGTTCCTTTTGAGGTGAAATATAGGATCTGAACTGCCTAAACACAGTAAAGCCTTATTATATTTAATTATACTGACTGCCAAAAATGAAATTACTAGAAAATGGACATCACAATCTAAATTAACTGTATTTGAAGTATTAAATACTGTAAAAGATATAAAATAACTAGAAGTGAGATCTCTAGACAAGGGAAGGAGCAAATTACATAGAAATCAATTGAATTTGTGGCAATAATACATGCAGAATAATGTTCACAAGCATCTTTGAGGTTTAACAGAAGACAGGAGTTGAGCAATTTATGTAATGCTGGACTGAAGTACAGTTGTGATAAAGAAAACATATGTAATGTATAATGGATGTAAATGCAAAACTGTTAATAAGGAATGTTTTCCCTTCTAATGTGTGTGTGTGTGCCCATGTCTTATGTAACAATTTAATAAAGGTGTTAAAGTTTATTTGCATTTACAAAGCCTAGGAATTTATTTATTTATTGACATTTGAGTACCAGGAAAGTCCAAGTGGGTAGGAGCCAATTTTCAGCACAGACCCAGGGAGAAAAACTCAAGTATTACAAAATATATCAATAATAATAATAATAATAATAATAATAATAATAATAATAATAATAATAATAATAATAATAATAATAATAATAATAACAACACAAAAATGAATGCAATTTAAATAATTATACCAAATCAGGCATAATATGAAAATACTGGTTAAGAACATATTCAAGTTATATGACAATGAATTAAAAGAGAAATTTTAGCCAGTTTATAGAGAAATGAAAAGTAAGTTAGTATAATACAAACAGGAACTGCAATACAAGTGAGAAAAAGTGAGCTTAAGGTATATTTAGAGAGAAAGCCAGGGCACAGAAATTGATGGAAGTAATGAAGTGAGTGAAGAAGGGAGAGTAAAGAGGTGTGAGCTATGAATAGTTATTTGTCCACATTTACACATGTAGTTTATCCTAGTGTTGAGCATGAACAGCTTTTGGCAACAAAGTCTTTCAGAATACTTTTGAAGGTTTTTGAGGGAGACTACTTACCTGATGGATAGAGATGAGGAGTTCTATGCCTTAGCAACATGGTACAAGTACAGACAATACTCAGCAGATTTGATTGGTTTGTGGACAGACATGAGCTTTGATGATTGGATCATAATGACTGACTAGCGACATAATTGTGTAAAATGTTATTTAGTACTGGACAAGCTGACGGATTCTGGATAAGTGGTAAGAAGCTGTGTATATGTTAATTGATGGGGTAGTTCTAACCAATTTAGGCTTTTTTGTGCAATACAGTGGTGGATTCTGAAAGGGGTATTTGCTGAGAATTTAGCAACTCTGTTATGGCATTGTTCAAGTTTTGATTTTTGTGATGCCTGAAGGTTAGTGAGGATGAGAGTATCATAAAGAAATGTGGAGTGGAGATAAGTAGTGGGAGGTGTAGCTTTACTTGTGTTGGTGAGACAGTTTTTGACTCTATAAAGCATCCCTAGTTTTGGATGAGTTTTCCTTAGCAATTTTGTATACGCAGGTCAAATTTATTATCATCCGCTATAATTCCTAATAATTTCCTATGAGGAGTGACTTCAATGGTCATATTATCAAGATAGTGTACTTTAAATTTTGTTTTTTTTTTTTCAAGGGAGAGGGGTTTGGGGAAAAAAGCAGTAGTTTAAGAGTTGTAAGTTACAAAACCATATTTCAGTCGCTGTTAAAACTTTCCGAGTAATTTTTTGGAGGTATGCCATGTTGTCAGATATGTAAATGACTGTGGAGTCATCTGTATACTGTATTAGAGAGCCCGGTTGTGTGGTTGTGTGGAGGATGTTGATGAGAACATTAAACAGGAGGGTACCAAGGACAGAACCTTGTGGTACAATGGCAGTGACTGGGAGGTATGGACTGAGGGTGGCTTGCCATTTCACTGACTGATAGCTACTGGATACGTAACTTTTGAAACATAGAAGGGTGGGCTGAGAGAGACCTAATTAGGAAATTTGAAGTAGATGTTTGCTGTGACAAACTGTGTCAAAGCCTTTAAACAAGTCTAGGAATAAGGAGAAGACTAGTTTATTGTTATCTCTAGCTTTATTGTGAGTATCTATACAGGTAAGAAATGCAGTGTTAGTACTGTGGGAAGGATGGAAGCCATGTTGTATGGGGATAGGAGTTCTTCCTGCAGGAGATAGTTTAGCAATTGCTTTTGAATACATTTTTCATAAATTTTGGAGAAGGGAGATACGATTGCTGTATGTTTAAAGTTAGTAATGTCTGTTGAATTTCCTTCTTGTGCAGAGGGATGATGTGTGGCTTTTTCCAGAGACAGTGACTGTGTGATTCCTGGACTGACTTATTTATAAAGATTGAGAAAGGGTAGGTAATGCTACTGGCTGCTATTTTAAGGTATTCACTTCGAAGGTCATCAGTTGAAGTAAAGCACGGTTTGAGTTTAACAGTAGTTTTATATAGGATGTGAGCACAGGTTTGAAGGTGAAAGTGAATGTGGTGATATGTGGCTGCTGGGAAAGGTCAGGATTAGATGTTGGGGAATCCTTGGTCAGAGATGCTACACTATCTATGAAATAGGAGTTGAACAGTATTGCAGTTTTGAGAGGAGTTACTGGAAGAAAGGTTAGGGATGAATTTATGGTTGGGATGCAAGATTTCTTTAATGGCCGTCCAGAACTTTTTAAGGTTGTGTTTTTTTGACTTCATTAATTTGCTTTTTAGTATGATTACAAAGCATTATGAAGTTTTTAAGATACTGTGGTATTTTATATTTTTGCCATTCTCTCCATGATTTTTCCATATCTTGCATAAGCATTCTACTCTTTCAGATAGTCAAATTGCATTATTTGTTTTAAGTCTCTTCCTTCTTTGGGGTGCAAGGCTATTTACAATATTCAGGAAAGTTGTACTGAATTCATTTACAGCATTATTTAAAGGGAGGATTTTTACGAAGTTCCAGTTAATAGAGGATAGGTTAGTAATAAACATTTCTGGGTTAAACTTGTATAAAAATTGTGTACTGTTTTATAAACATGCTGTTTAAGTGGCTGTGTGAGGTGTTTAGCTGTATAGACTGAGAGATGATCTCTGGACATATTTATTATTGTTAGTGTTCATTTTCCAGTTTATGTGTGGATTGTTGACATCACCAGCATGAAAAGACTTGGGTTTGATGGTTAGGTTTTCTAAATGGTTAAAATGCTCTGCATTGGAAGGGGTCACAGACAGAATTCTACAGTGGACAACAATGTGACAATTAATTTTACTGAGTCCAACTAGAACTTCAGCCAGTTCCAGATTTGTAGTTCTCAGACCCTGGTAAGAGAATGAAGTTATGATACTCAACCCATAGTTGTTGGTGGATATGAATGTATGATCCACATTGTACCTGGAATGCTATGATTACAATGGGACCAGGTTTCAGTTGTCTTTGTTGGTAAGGAAAGAATCAGGTTTATATATTTTGTTGTTTACACTTCTGGCATTCATCAGTACTACCTTGACATTATCAAGACTGGAGAATGCTATGTTGGGATGTGCTTCATCAACCTGAAAGAGGCACTATGGGGGTAGCAAACATTTTGGCTAGTGTACAAAAAATGAGGAGTGAAAGGTGCAGGCCATCCTTGGCAAAGCAGGAGGTTCTGTTATCATTTCACCTCATGCAATCACACATTTGATTCCCCTAGAATTACACCAATATACTAGCCAGTTATTGAAGCCATTCCACTTGTACAGAGAGTTCATCTTGGTGTTGTCTTAAAAGAACTGAGCTAAAAACTCTACTTTGTCTTGGGAAAGGAACATCTTCTGAATTACTATGTTCAACAGCACTCTTTACAGGTACTAGACTGTATTTGAGTGGGTTAACAGAGAATACCAGTCTCTGAAAAACAAGCCAGGGTATAAGCTAGTGTCCTCATTAACTCCTGCTGAGACAGAGCCTGGATGAAGCACATCATTTGGGTAGTGGTAAATGTCACAACCCTTGGTTCTGCAGTGAGCTATAACTGGATACAGGTACTTTGTGAATACCCAAAAAACAGCAATTAATCCACAGAGCAGAGATACATTGGTAATGGTATCCCCTAGTCTTTGAAAACCACTTGTGGCCCTTGTGTATTTGGATATGTTAGGTGCAAGAAAACCATCAAGGCCTAAGGAAGCAGGAGGGACATTAGAGCCTGTAGCACAAACATTTTGTATTAAACTAAGGAGCATCTCCAACACAGTTGACTTGCATACATTCATATCACACCACATCCCTGACATACTAGTAACTACAGAGACTTGGTTAAAAGCCACTTTTAATAACACTGAAATTCTTCCAACATGATATACTTAGAGCTGACTGCATTGGCAAAAAGGCAGGTAGAATAGCTACCATATATCCTAATTATTTAAACATCTCTCTCTATCAGCATAATAATCCCCAATTTAACAATGCAGGAATCCTTACTTCCTTACTTAGATTTAACTAGTATAACAGATTGTGCATTACTGCAGTATATATCCTTCAGAAGCGGTCATCCTCATCATTGAGGATATATTAACCGGGATGTCCAACAAACTGCATGAAACCCTAATCTTAGGAGACTTTAATATAACCTGGTTTCAAATTATATTTGACACCCTTACTACAAGTGTCAGCCTCTACGGCTTTAAACAACTTGTAGAGACTCCAACCAGATACAATAAACCCACTAAAAGAGCATCACTCTTAAGACTGGATACTACCATCTCCCCTGTATAATGTCTCCACCACTGGTACCTTACTTGATACCTTAACTGACCATCTACCTACTTTTGCCAATAGAATTTCTAGCCATTCTCCTAAGCAACACCACTACAACTTAGTGCATAACCTAACTAGCTTCAGTGGAGAAGGATTATTTTGTTCTCTAAACTCTTACAACTGGACATTTCTAAAAACACTACCTTAGATGAAGCAGCAATAAAGAAATCTTCCTTGATATACTAAATGAACACGACCCCCATCCCAAAGAAAGAAGAGAGTTAAACAGAACCTTGCTCCTGGCTATCAAGCAAAACTAAACAACTAGTAAGACTAAGGGACAAAGCCTGGAAATCATGGGAAATGAAAACAAATCTGGAAAATTTACAATACTTCAGGCATGTCAAACAGAACCAAGACTAGCATAAAAACAGACATTAAGTCACAACTGTAGCATGAAGGAAACTAACCAAAACAATAGAAAACTCTTTTGGGCATCCAACACAAACTTACTAAACCCAGATCACAATTCACAACTGAAGCCATCACTTGAAAATTCCCCAACAAAAAAAGCTGACAAATTGAACTATCATTTTATATAACCCATCACTTCAATACCAAAAGCTAACAGTATTTCTGATTCTGTGCTAAAATCTCACAAAACCTGTTTCTCTCTAATACTGTATACACTTTAACAGTAAGAAGAAACAAAAAAAAATTCCTTAAACTGAAAACCACGAATGACCCTGGTGGCAGATAATCTTTCACCAGAATATCTGAAAATAGCTGCCAAGGGCCTTCCTTCTAATAAATAGATCCAGTGACTAATGTCATGTCTTCACAATAAGGAAAAAGGCATATATAGTGCTACTTCACAAAGGAGGCTCACCTAATGACTATGCAAATTTCAGGCAAATTGCTATACTACCTCCCATATCAACAAATCCTTGAAAAATGCATACACACTCAGTTACTACATCAGCAAAAATAAGCTTCTTTCAGCAGCAAAACATGGCCTTTGACCCAGCTATAGCACCACCCCAGCCTTACTATATTTTACTTACACCATCAATAAAAACAAACATTTCAGCAATCTAGTTTCCTCACTACTTCTTGACTTGTCAAAACCTTTTAAGTGTCTCCCATCATCTACTACTACTGCAAAATCAGCCTTCTCTAGGCCTCTGTCTTATCTCTCGTTTGTGGTTTAAAAGCTACTTATCAGACAGATAACCAAGACAGCAAGTAGCAAAATGTGTATTTCTCCTTTCTACCTGTCATAGTTTGTGTACTGCAGGGATCCATACTGGGCCCACTCTTGTTTAATGTATTCATAAATGATCTACACTTAGCAGCCAAACACACTACTCTAATTCAATATGCTGATGACTCTGCATTAATCTGCTCCACCCCTACCCTGCACTAATTACAAGAACTGACCCAAGAGTCCTTCATATCCATTGAAACCTGGCTAGGCAACTCACAACTACTACTGCCACCCCCCCCCCCCAAAAAAAAATTTAAGCTGGACCTTTTCACTTCTAAATCACACTCACAAAGTAAAGACCACTTTAATATCACTTCAACAACACTAAGACAGAAATTGTACCACACTCTAAACATCTAGGAGTCGCAACAAATATGAAATATGATCTCCATATCCAAATAAAAATCAGAAAGACACACAAAAAGCTTGCCTGCTGTACAGAGCTAAACTTTTTCTGTAAAGACAAAGCCACAGAAACAATTTCAAAATCTACCTACTCCCCACACTAGTATATGCTTCTCCAGTCTTCACAAGCCTGCCATCAATTCAGTGATCGAAACTCGAACAGTGTCGTAAAAAAAAAAGAACTGCAAAATTTGCAGCAATTTTATCTTACCATATCCACCATTGCTAAGCCCTCAGAGTACCAAACTGGAGCAAACTACCCCACATCTTTCACCAGTCCCAGCTTCTAGTAGTCCACAATCTAGTATACAATCCAAACAAATGCACAGCCCTTACATTTATGATCCAGCACCATAACCCAAGCAGAAATCCATACTCCCAAGGCAAATTTTAGTTACCGTAAGTAAATCTCTTAATACAGCAGAACTGCACCCTATTTCACACGTTTCTAAAATTTAGAAGTGTACTCCCCAAGCAAACTAAACTACTACAGACTTTTAAAGCAGATCTTGAATAGCTTCTAAGGCAATCCTGGAAATGCCAATGTTCACTCCAGGAAAAAATGTGCACATGCTCTCAAATGATCTTATGCCAACGTATGCTTTTGTTTTTGCACATGTATAGAGACATGAAGTTTATTTGTTACGACTTCCATGTTATGTTTTACTCATGTATGTATACTGTATACTATTACTGTATAGTAATTACTGTTGCTATTTGTCATGTGAAACTTGTATGGTATTTTGTTATTGTTCATCATTATTTGTCACATGGAGCTTTTTTGCCCCAGCACTCTGACGAAAAAAGGGTTCTCATAGGTTGGTACTAGGCTATCGGCCCTAGGGCCTATACAAGCCTAGCCATAATTCCCTGGCTATTTCTTCCCACACTATTTACTTCCCTGCCAAGTTAGACAATCCCAGTTAAATGTCAAATGAATAAATAACTAAATATATTTTCCTAGAGATGCAAAGTAGATAACAAATAAATGCATGCAAACTAAAAAAAAAATACTGAATTTATCAGACTCAAATTTCCCTTTTCTTGTGATGCATGTCTCTTCTTGACTAGATTCAATTTGCAGTTCCATACTGCAACAACAACAAAAATTCTTAAAACATCTAAAGTACACTTTTCTAACAAAGGAATATACTCTCCCATAACATAACGTAAGAACACACCCTTCACCAAATACACTCACACAAGCCCTCAGGGGTGTCTGGTTAGGTGTACCTTGGAAGTGTTTCTTGTACTCCTGATTCTACAGACCTCTTCAACCTTATGTTTACTGACCTTTAAAGGAGCTGCCTCCGCTACGGTTGCCCCTGCCCAAGGAGTTGTCAATGGGTTGTCACTGGGATCTTTTGAACCATAGGGATTTAGAACCCTTCTGATTCCTTTTAATGGCTCTTTGAAGGATCTTAAACTGGACTCCCATGGCAGATACCAATCTCCCATTCTGCTTGTACCTCATGAGCTTTTTTTTTTTTTTACCACTGGTCCTAAAAACAAGGAACCATCAAAGGGAGCACTAGGAAAGGATACAATGAAATTGTCCATAAAATTGTACAGGCAGAGACAAGCATGGTGTCTCATGGTCAAGCCAATGCCCTGGCTGCTCCATCTGCTGTGTTATGGTATATCTGCATGGAGACATTTAGAATGTTTAGCATGGTGTTCAAGGTGATTTGCAGATGTTTGGTAGATGCCCGAATCATGGGCTGTACAAAAGTATCAGTTGTTTATTTCCATCTGGAACCAGTTCATGTGGGTTAAATAGTGTAACAGCCATGTATAAGTGCCTGAGGCACCTATCCATTCTGTCTACTGCTCTAGACTCTTTATTATGGGGATAAACAGCAGAGGACTAATCCATGAGCTCCCAAAGATCATTCAATCCATAAGAAAACCTTTTTACCAGTACTGCCTATCCCTTAGTACTTTATCTGGCTTCCCTGGGATGGCCTCTCCAGTGTCTGGTTCCTGCCACACCTTCCTGGAGACCAAATCTATTAGATGGTCCACAAGAGGAACCAAGAGGTAGAATGGGCAGAACCATATGCCTTGAAGAGCATTTTCCTAGTCGTGAGAAGGCAGGTCATATGGTAAAGATCCTCTCTACTTCACCAATTCCAGGACTTTGCCAAAAGTGATATTTTCTGGAAAAAAAGAGCTCTTCTTGAGGGAAATGGAGAAACCTCTTCTTTTATACAAATCTATTTCAGATGTTACAGAGTCTGAAAGGGAGTCTACAGGTTTCCTTTTACATGTTCTTTTCTAGGAATCTCTGGCTGTGACTAGTCAGTACATGTAAGAGTCAGATTGCACTGCCTGCATATCTCCAAAGACTACAACTCTGTTCTGTTCCTGGGAACCTTGATGACTGGTAGTAAGACTAGAGTGAGAGGCATCTAGGGGTAGAGTTGGTGCCAAAGAAAGTTATGTTGATCGCCTGGTGAGAAGGCAATCATTTTCTTCATAGCCTTGAAGGTGGCTAGCTGCACTGAAAGCCCAGCCCTCAGAACTGACCCCCTCCTCAGCTGAAGCAGAAGTGGGTGAAGCTGAAGACTGAAGCCCCAATCTGAAGGAACTGGATAGCTTTGATATGGAGACTGGTACTGTGGGTTCAAATGCTGAAGACTCAAATAATGAAAACAGTTATAAGCAAGTTTAACCAGCAGATGTTGCCAAGGACTGAACAGTCAGTGTTCAGGTCACACTTGACACCAAAGGGGCTGGCGTTAAGTAAGGTGGATACGAAACTGTCGGCACAGGAGCTGGGATTGTTAAAGGAAAAGGATACAGGTGGAATGCTGGGGGGGGGGGCAACCCAATCCACCCTGGTAACAGAGGAGGATAGGATGATGCCCAGTTCATTCTGTCTTAAGGAAAGCCTTCTCCATGCGTTTTCAATCTGCTTCCAATGTACTTCTGAATGATCTAAAAGATTTCAGAGATAATGAAGGAGGTGGTTTGGAAGTAAGAAAGTGTGACAATTCTCTGTTGGTGGACTGAGGTTAATACATTGACTGGTGACTTGTCCTTAATCACAACAGTCTCTTAGGTAGTGGATTTGAAGTTTTGCCCTTGGGAAGGAAAAGAATCTCTCCACAGTACCTTAACAGAAGAGGAAGCCTGGTCCCCATTCCTACATTTTCTACTCTCCCCGTCATTATCCTTGTCTTTTTGCTTTTCTTGCCCTTCTGCTTACTCAGTAGGAAGGAGGCCTTTAATGATAAGAAGCTTAGAGTATTAGCTAGGGAGTGAGGTCCAAACCCCTTGCAGATAAAACCATCTTTATTAAAGTGCTCAGGGTCTAGGCAGGGGACACAGATATCATGGGCATTTTGGGTGAGAGTTGGGTACATTTTTTGAAAGCTTTGTCTATGATGAGCTAAAATAATAACGGCTACTAATATATGTAAACAAAACAACCAAAACCTTTTTTTTTTTTTGTAAACGAGAGCTAATAGATAACAGTAGTCTAAAGCCAAAGAAATAACTCTAGACAGTGACCTTAGTACCAAGCAGCTGGGGCACTAAAGATATCAAGAA
Source organism: Protopterus annectens (assembly GCF_019279795.1). Classification (NCBI taxonomy): domain Eukaryota; kingdom Metazoa; phylum Chordata; order Ceratodontiformes; family Protopteridae; genus Protopterus; species Protopterus annectens. Next base: position 1,684,742,280 of record NC_056744.1, on the reverse strand, counting down.
AATCACAAGACAATAATCTATTGTAGTGCATGGAGCTCTGTGACTATGTTCACATAATGGTTAAATTATATCTTATTTCAGCTCTACTCTAGCTCGAGACCCAATCTTAAAAACACAATTGTTAAGCACCCCTTATGTACTGTTAATGTGTGAGTGTTGATCTCAATGTGAATTTCTTGGCATAGCTAGTTATGATCGGAGACCCAATCATAATCCTCTGTGTTAATGATAGCTATGGTAGAAATATAACTGAGCTATTTTTCCCTAAATAAGAATTATTTCTAACAGAGCACTTAACTGAGGCGAAGGTCGAGATCCTTCTGCTATAGATGCAAATGAGATTGGGGGGGCTGGGGGGGCTCAGAGGGGATTGTGGGTAAAGTCTACAGAAGATTGAGGCACTAGAGCACTGCTGAATACATACATCGAATCTGAGAAGTAGCTCAGTATCCAACTGTCAGGTCAGAATGACTGATAAAACAGGATCCATTATAAAATTATCTCAGGCGTATGGTGTAGAGGGATAAAGCCCTGAGTACAACTCAGAAGGCCAGCCTTTAAAAAGTTGCTTGGGTGCTGTGGATAATGCCAGCATGCTAATCCCAAGGCAAGGGCACAGAGACTTCATATGGCTAATCACCTCCCTGCAAGAGGAGGACTGTAAAGCACCAAAATGTCCAGGACCAACGACAAGCTAGTGACGGTAACCTTCATTAAGATGTGGGTGAAAGCTTGCACATGCAGGGGAAGGGCACAGGATACCCCAGTGGTAACATGGGTGCTCATGACGGTAACAAGGGTAGGGTCAGAGCCTTAACAAAAAATGCCTTCATTGCAGGATGCTTATGAGGACACAAACCGCCTCAATGGCTGCCAGGTTGATGTGCGCTTGAGCTGACTCACTTCTGTGCTGGGAATATCCTATAGAGAAGAATTTGAATGAGAACAACACTCATGAGGGGAGGGGATGATGATCATTAGGCATGAAAGTGAAAAACATACAAAAAAAATAAAAACATAAAACCAGAAGTGATTTGGCCAAATATGGTGAAAACACTATTACAATACAAACACTCTCTCACCAAAACATGACAGATGAACAACATGACAGATGAACCTTCTTCACAGCTTCCTTGTAAACTAATAACTACAAAATGAAGCTAAGCTCCATAAAAAATGGGAGTGGGGTATCTTTACTATAAAAGCAAATACTTAAAGATTTTTTTTTTTATTTAACATTTGTTTACTGGGAAAGTCTGACTGGGACATAGCTCATTTTTAGCGGAGGCCCATAGAGAAATGCTTCAGATGCATGTCTTTGGAATGTGGGAGGAAACCAGAGCACCTGGAGGAAACCCACATGAACACACGGAGGACATCCAGACTCTGCACAGCCGGGAATCGAACCAAAGAACCTCTTGCTGTGAGGTGACAGCGCTAACCTCTGCAGTACAATTATCCACAACTATACTTCTGCTCCTCTGCTTTACAAGATCTTATTTTGATTTATAGGTTCATAGGTACGTACCAGGCTAGCTGTCCTTGTGGGCCATTTTAAACCTATCAAATTTCCCTTTTTCTGCTCAAAATAACCTAGCCCATTTGGCTACAGATTGGCCTTATCCACCCATCCCATCGTCGATAATTATATATTACCCCTAATGAGAATAACTGAGATAATACCATAGATAATTTGAAGGGACCTGCGCATGGGCTAAAGCATTTAGGAGTTGCATCTCTCCATTATACATGTTATATATGCCCTCTCACTCTCTTTAGATGTGTGTGTGTGTGTGTGTGTGTGTGTGTGTGTGTGTGTGTATACATATATATATATATATATATATATATATATATATATATATATATATATAGATAGATAAAATTGCATATATTTATACATCTGAAATATTTTATAGTTATTTTTCAGTTTGCATAGCTTTCAATTTTTTTTTAGCAGCATTACATTTTAGATTAGATAGTACATTGGAAGACAGCTGAATTTGAAAAAATAATGTATTCATTTTGTCATGTCATTATACTGACCTGAGTTCTTTAATGGCCTCCAACACCTCAAACTCTTTGGGGAGGGGAACATAAAATGTGTTGTTGATAATGGGCCTACAATGTCATCTCTACTGGATGTGACACTTTAAACAAATGCCTCCCATTTCATCTAGGCACTCTTGACACAAATTTTCACAGCAAATATACTACTCATGCTTCCTTAAAACACCTACTAATGGTTAATTCTAATGGTAACTGATGAATTTATCAACTCATCTCCTTGCTTCAGGTCTGAAAGAGGCCTAGCAGGTTTACTGTTGTAAAATCTTTTCCTGGGATTTATTAAAGCATACACTAAGTGTACACTATTCAGAGTGAACAGATAACACAAGCATAACTCGCACCTTCTTCCTAATTTTACTTTTCCTACTCATTTTCTTGCAGCTTTAAATACTGAGGGGGATTCATAAAAGTTATCACAGAGTGTAGCCTGCATGTACTCAGTATAATTGGAGTGACTAGAAAGCACAAATGTGGTAGGGATGTTCCTAAATACAGACTGTGTACACTTAGTGCAGGTGGTGTTGAATTTGGCCCTTTGTTTTGATCAATTCTGTCATTCAGTCTCACTTGAACATACTTAAAATTTTTAGGAGTAAACAAACAAGTAGGTGAAGAAATTCTTCCTTAATTTGTGACACATTCATCCATGATCAGGCAATAGAGCTTGCAGTGAAGTATTCCTAAATTCTTTTAACCTGAAGTGACATTCACTGTTACTGCTCTATAACGTCTTCATAAATTAAAGTTTTTAATGCCGTCTGAGCCTGACTACCAGACTATGTGTAACTAGGACAAGAAGTAATTTGCTGAAATTCCCATTGCTCTAAAAATCAAACTCATCATATAGTACATGCCATTATCTTATTTAGGATACTGACTACCACAACTCAAAAATACAGTTTTAATGCAGTGCATTCACTGCCGCTTGATTTACAATGTCATTTAACTTCACAGCTTCTGGAAATTAGAATAATACTAAATATATAACTGTAACAAATACTAAATATATAACTGTAACAAAGCATGTTCTATCAGGAAAAAAGACAGACCTGCTATTTTTGGATTATTTTGGAAATAAACACTGCATATAACACAGTTCTAAATTGTTCTATCTGTACTGATATTCCTGTCTAAAATAACTCATACTACGCTTGTACTTCACACTTGACAAACCACAGATCAGACTCGTTCTTTCCAACATCTCCAATTTAGTACTATTAATCAGCTTTGGACAAACCATATGCAACTAATATTAAACATTTGGCCAGGCTTCCATTGCAATTTCTTGACATTTTCACTTCTGAAATGTTTCAGGTTTCTTTTTTCTGTTATAGTTAACTTCCATTTTAACTCCAAGATCTTATTTTGTGTCTGGGGGTATGAGTTATGCAGCATACTGTGCCATATATCTGTTTTCCCAGCTTATAATTCACTCATATTATGTTTGGGAACATTGAACAATGACTTCTTGACTGTACTCTGTTATGACATACATTCTCTCTCAAATTACAGTTCCCTCCCATAAATAAAATCTCATTATAAGACCTGCTGATAAGGGAGGGGGAGTAGTGCTGTTGAACACTGAGGACTATAGATTACATGGTTAACATGCTTAGTGACCTTAATACCTATGTAAAGATAGATGCTTTAAAGTTAAACAACATAATTAAAGAAGTGAATGACACATTTTATGATTTGTTGATGTGCCGTCAGATAACGAAAGAGCTATATGACTTCTTTTACAATGAAAACCCTAAAACACCAGTCATTAAAGGCCTACCTAAAATGCACAAGGCCATAGACCCCCCTCCCCTACAACCTATTGTTAGTGGTGATAAATGGGTTACAGAAAATGTCTCAGTATTCTTAGAGAAGACACTGAGACCATTTGTTAACAACATTTCCACTATTTTGAAAGATACTTATGAACTTCTGGATCTGTTAGACAACATTAATTTGGAATTTCAGAAAGGAGAACATCTATTAACTATGGATGTGAAAGACTTATTCACATGTATTCCTAACAATGAAGGCATTGATGCCATCAGAATGTTATTCCAATGTTTTCCCACTATAGACCGCAATCAAGAAATTTTAATCTGTCAGTTACTAGATTTGGTTTTGTCGCATAATGTGTTTGCATATGGGGATGACCTGTATCTACAACAAGCTGGTGTGGCCATGGGCACCCCATGTGCTAACACTTGTGCGAATTTAGTAGTCTATCAATGGGAGAAAGAGTTTCTCTTCACTCACAAAGATTTCAGCAAGGTGCTGATTTACAGACGTTTTGTGGACGATGTCCTGATTGTCTGGAATGGTACTCCTACAGAATTTGAGACTTTCATGAAACATCTAGAAACCACTAATAATTTTCTTAGGTTTACATTTGATGTTTCCTATGAATCAGTCAGTTTTCTTGATGTTAATTTGAGTATACAAGAGGGTAGATTGACTTCAACCCTCTACAGGAAGCAATGTTGGAAGAATGCTATACTCCAGTTTGATAGTATGCATCCTCGCCATGTCTTCAATGGCATAGTAAAGAGTCAATTTAATAGATTGTTAAAGATTTGTAGGCATGAAAGGGATCGGAAGATGGAATTTGATAACATGGAGAGAATTTTTGTTGATAGGGGCTATGATGTCTTCATGGTTAAGAAAATAAGATCTCAGGTCACAGGAGAAGTTCAGGATTTGGAATGTACAATGTCCTATAAATATTGTAAAAGTCATTGTAATAATAATAAATATAGAAATAAGACTAATTTTATGGAGAGACTTAGATTTATTACTACATACACTAATGATAGTACAGCTATTAGGAATATTATTCATAAGAACTGGGGTGTGTTGACCATTGATGTAAAGGCAGCCATGATTGTTGGCCACACCCCTAGTTTTACTTATAAAAATAATAAGTCTCTGAAAAAGTTATTATGCACGAATTCAGGGAGTAATGTTCTAAACCGTCCGCCAGTCCTGGGACAGCTAGGTACGTTCCCCTGTAGAAAGTGTAATTATTGTCAATATATATCTACTGACTCTGAGTTTATACATCCTACATTAGGTAGTTGTGTGAGACCAAATTGTTATGCAACTTGTGAGACAACTGGTTTGATATACTTAGCATCTTGTAATGAATGCCCTGCATTTTACATAGGACTTACAAAATGCAAACTTAAGCAGAGAATATATAACCACCTTTATGACATCAGGTGTAAGAATGAACTTAATGCACTAGCCAAGCATGTTTCCGTGAATATTGGTCATGCCTTTTCTTTCAGGGTTCTGCAGGTTGTATATCCAGGGAACAGAGGTGGAGACTATATGAATTACTTAGAAAGTAAAGAGTTAGAGTGGATTTTTAAATTAAAAGCACATCATTCGCCAGGACTTAATGCTTATGTTTCTATCAGGTCCTTTTTAGCCTCACGTAGATAATGTATATATCTTACAGATTGTATAGTGGCTTAGTAAAAACTATTGGATACAAATAGTTATTTGGAGTCTTGAGTATTGTCATTTACACACATATCTATATGCTTCATGTAATTTTAACACATGATTTATTATATGAGAGGATCAATAAATTAATTAATTTATGGTCATTTAATATATCTACATTTACATTTAAAAATATATCTAATGGTTTTAACAGTAGTTTATAAGTATGAAACTGTTTACATCACAGGTCATATTTTTGTTTTTTAAAAACTATGTTTTTTTAAAGGATTTTCTGAATATATGAGTTAAAAGTTGTGCATGTTTTAACTTTTATACATACTACATGATGGCTTAAATTCTCAAGGTATTAATTTCATAATGAAACTGCAAGTTAGAATGTTGTCTTATATTTCAAAGTTGTAAATGTTTAAACTTGAGCAAGCTTTTCTTCTTTTTTCTTTTTCTGTTGAATAGCTAGTTAGTTAATTGCTGTATTTAGTTAGATTGTTTAATTGATTTCATCTGGTTCAATTTGATGTGATTGAGTCACAGCAACAATGTATAAAATCTTCTAGTTCCTTTGTGGTTTATGATCTGAAGTAGCGTATGTATAATACGCGAAAGCGCTTGTCTCCATTAAAGTTTTATAATATTTTACTGCCTGTTTGCCGTTTCTGTGGTGAGACTGAACGTGTTTTTGTACCTACTACCTCTGGTTTGTGACGAGTAGTCTCCGTTGGAAGGAGCAGTTTCTTTTGCTACATAAATAAAATGGTGCAACGGTTATGGCAGTATATTGTAGCATTCACCAAATGCTTGAACTACAAGCAGCTGGTTTACCTTCTTATAAAATCATTGCACTAATTCCATTTTGACTTGTTATGTGACTGTTTTAATCACAACACAATACAGAATATTTCAGTGTGGGCACTCTGCATAAAGAAGTAATACAAAAATAATGTTTTTCTTCACTCATATATCCAAGCCTCATCTTGTTCCAACAACTTCCTTAATGGTAGACTTACTTGAGAAATATTCAGAATAAACTTTAAAATATTTACATTATCCCTAGAAATCTGATAAGAGCTTACTTATCCTATGGCTGAGACTTCTTAACTACAGGTCTGTCTTTTTTGTCATCTGCTTTAAATTTTCTAGGAACCATATATCTCAGTTCTTTAATTCTGATTTTACACTTTTTTTTCAGCTCAAGGTTTTATTGCCTCATCTGTTCAAGCAAATTACTCTCTCGTCATTGTCTTTTCTGGTTAAACCAAAACCTGTACATCAGAATGTTAACACATCCTTCTAATAGGTTCATAGGTTCATAGGTTCATACTAGGCTATCTGCCCAAGGGCATTTATAAGCCTAGCCCATAGTTATGTGGCTTTCGCCACCCCTTTAGTTTGAATAAAAACTATGCCTATCATTTTTCTGTGCCTCTGTCAAGCAGTGACACTGAAGTAATCCCTGGGGTATATCTGCGATCTCCCATCCATTGGTCAAGATTCCTCTTGAACAAGGCCAGCGAGGTGCTCTGCCTCACATGTACCGGGATTTTGTTCCACAGCATAGGAGTCTCTGGGTGATGAATCTGTCCCTCCAGCACGTTCTATTTATAACCGTGTCAAGGTTTAAGTCTCCGCCCTTGTGGTTCTGAGGGATCTAGATTTTTGAGGTGAAGCATATTCATCAAATCTGGGTTTGACATGGCCTTATATGTCAGGCACAGGTCACCTCTGAGCAAGCGGTATGAGACTGAATAAAGCTGGAGTTCTTTCAGTCGGGCAGCATAAGACATATTTTTGAGACCCTTTATCCTTTTGGTGAGGAACTTTTGGGGCCTTTCAAGCTGCATCAGGTGTCTGGTCAGATACATTCCGAACGGGCATTGTACTCAATCATAGGTCTAATGAGTGATGAGTACAGGGGGACGATGACCTCCCTTGATCTAGATGTGAATCCCTTCATGATTAGGTGGGCGATATAGAAGGTTTTCCTAACTACTTTAGCAACATGAGTGTCAAACGAAAGACTACTGTCAACTTGGGTCCCCAGATCCCTGATGACTTTTTCTGTGCTCAGTGGATTGTCACCTATATGGTAGCTAGGGGTAACCTTGTTTTTCCCGAAGGGTATGACTATGCATTTTTGGCGTTTAACTTCAGGCCATGGCTCTGGCACCAGTTATCCGTTTCTGTGAGGCCCTTCTGGAGGATATCTGTGTCAGATGTGTTTTCGACTATGGCGCCCAGTTTGCGGTCATCTGCAAACTTTGTCAGCCATAACCCTCCTGTGTTTGCTTGTACTTCAGAAAAGTAGATGCCGAACAAGAGTGGACCCAGGACTGAGCCCTGTGGGACACCACTTGTGACAGGCTTTGAGTCTGACATGGCTCCAGCAACTCTGACCCTGTGGGTTCTGTCGCTAGCCAGTTTGCAACCCATCTTGTGATGTATGGGTTTACATTCAAGCTGATGAGTTTTTCGATGATACCTGAGTGGGGTATTGTGTCAAGGCCTTTGCCAGGTCGAGGTAGGCTGTATGGACTGCCTTTCCCTCATCAATGGCCTTGGTGACTGTCTCGAAAAAGTCAACCAAGTTTAAGAGGCAGGATCTGCCTTTGACAAAGCCAAACTGGGTTGGATCCAAAGTCTGCAAGTTCCCTATGTCTTTATTTATGAGTTCCATTATGATCCTCTCCATGGCTTTGCAGATAAGGCTTGTCAAGCTAATGGGGCGGTAATTTCCAGGGTCTGTGGAGGCACCGCCCTTATGAAGTGGGACCACAGTCGCCGTGCGCCACTCCTTGGGTAAGTATCCTGAGGTGAGGCTAAGATTAAACAGCTGTCCTAACTGTGGGTTTAATTCCTCGTTGAGTTCATGAAGCACACAGCCGGGGACACCATCCGGTCCCATGGATGCTGTGTTTTTTGCCTTAGTGAGGGCAGTTCTCACCTGGGCGTTGGAGATGTTTGGGGGGCTACAATCCTCTGGAATAGATATCTCTCCTTTTGGGGGGGAGGGGGGGGAGAAGTTTGCGCTGAACCTGTCAGCCAGTATGTTAGCAATGTGTGTAGGTTCAGTAATTTTCACATCATTATGAACTAATTCTGAGCATATCTGGGAGTTTCCTCCTAGGTTTCTAACATAGCTAAAGAAGGCCTTATGATTGTCTTTAGAGTCCTTGGCGATTTTTCTCTCAAAATTTGCCTTGGATGATTTTATGAGAGCTCTTAGTTTTTTACTTATAATGATCAAAGGTGTCTTACCTTTCAAGGATTTTGCTCTATCTTGTAGTAGCTTCCTCCTTTTGTTGTAGAGCTTGTTTATGGCTGGGGTCCACCAGACTGGACGCTTGCCTTTGGTACAGAGAGTCTTAGTTTTGTTTGGGATTGCCTGATCCATGCAGTCCTGTAGGTGCTGGTAGAAGGCATTTGTAAGTGATTCAGCGGTTTGAGTAATGTTTACCACTGGCTCAGGGGCCTTAAAGGAGACCACACTAGTTTTAGAAGTGTGAAATCGGCTTTTGAGAAGTTTTTCACTGTGGTCTTTTTGTTTCAGGTGGGGGCAGGATGAGGACCTCCAGCGAGATTAGTTTATGATCTGATCTCACCAGTGAGGGGTATACTTCGGTGTTGAACATTTTGATCCCATGTTCGTGATGATGAGATCAAGTATGTTTTCACCTCTTGTGGGGATGGTGACTAGTTGTTCCATGGCATTTGAGTTTATGAACTCCAGGAATCTTTGGGTTAGAGTGTTCGGGCTTGAGTAGTGTTCCCAGTCTATATTAGGGTAGTTGAAGTCACCTAGTATGATGGTGTTTGGAGATACATTTATCCCTCCAATGTTTTCAGGAAGGCCATGTGAGGTTCCTGAGTTTGAGAGGGTGGCCTGTAACATGCTACAAATTGCAGAGCAGTCTTGCCTATGGTTAATTGCACCTGGATGGTCTCCGATGCATCGCGTTGCCACCAACCTTGAGGTGTGGGTGTCCTTTATGAATATGGACACCCCTCCTTTCTTGGTGTTGTCCGGATTTTGGGGCCGGAACGTATGATATGAGGTGAAACCTGTTAGTGCTGGGGTGCTCTCAGGAGCCTTGAACCAGGTTTCTGTCACAGCACAGACATCGATGTTCTCCATATTGAGAAGGGCCTCGAGTGCGTGCATCTTGAGATTGAGACTTCTGGCATTGAGCAGCATTACCCTTAGTTTTTTTCCTTTTGGTGTTCTAGGGTGGTAGGTTTAGAATTTGAGCCTTGCCTAAAAAGGCACTATGGGGTGGCAAGAGCCTTTGCCAATATCCGAAGCCCAGGGTGACAGGTGCAAGCCGTCCCTTGCAAGCAGCGTGGCTTGTCCAGCATGTCATCCCAGGCAGACAGACATTGGATCCCCTTTGAATGACACCAGAATTTAAGCCAATTATTAAAGCTGATCATCTTATCACTGTATTGTGGCATCATTCTAGGTGAAGGTAGGATACTGCACAAGGTCAGGGTCATACCTGCCTGGGCAACAAAATCAGAGAGATCCTCGGCGTCCCTTTTCATGTAGTCCAAGGAGGCGTCTCAGGTCGTTGACACCAGCGTGGACAATGACTGAGTCACTTGTACCTGCTGTTGAGAGACCTGAGTGCTTGCGTTATGTGGCGGATTCTAGCGCCCGACAGGCAGCTTACTGTGACCTTCTCCTTACTCAGTCTGGTGAGCGGGACGCCAGTGTGCCTGACTATGGAATCACCAATGACAAGTGTGTCTGGCATTTTGTTTGGCCTTAAGGGCTGTGACTGTTTGACACTCTGACTGTGTGGTCTATGTGTTGCATGTGTTGGGTCGTGAGGTGGTAGTTGTTTGAGTGTCTGCTTTGGTGGCCTCTGCTGTTTTGGTAAATTTTTGACCAGAGCCTCCGAGTATGTCTTTGTGTGAGTATGTGTATGATTTGAAGTTGTGATGGTACCATGTGTGACTGGGTATGTATTGTGTGTGGTTGCCTTCTCCTCCTGTCTGGTCTTGCCAGTCCTATGTTGAGAGAGCTCAGCCTCCAGTTTGGCCGTACAGTTGCATCTCTCGCATGTATTTGTGTTTTGTGGGAGAAGGAGAGGATTGTCTGTGTACATGAGGCAATTGTAACATTGCCTCAATATTCCCAGGTTCACCAGTTGAGCTGGAGAGGACACTAGCAACTGATCCCTCGACATACTAGAAGTAGTAGATAAAGAACTTTCAAAGGACTCGGGAAGTGGGTTTTGGGCTGGTGGGGTACTATCTATAATAAGAGTGCTTTATCAAGGTGCAAGTACTGTAGGAGTAAGTGCTAGGCTTTACAGATAGAGAATAGTCTACTTGGGAATCAAGTAGAGATGAACTTTTCAGTTATAGGATATGCTGGTTAGATCAGCAGTACAGTTTAGCGTGTTTTATAGCAGGGGCTGACGGGAGCTAGGAATTGGCCCAAAGCGACCAATGGACTACTAGTTTCTGGCTGAAACTTCACCAAATCGGACAAAAGGCGCTCAGTGCTTCCCACTCCCACTGGTAAGCAAAGAAACTTCCCTCCTTCCTAATAAGGCAATGGATCAGTAACAGGAACTAAAAACAAAGCCCAGGGATCAGCAACTCTGAAACTGGACTACTCTAGTTCAGTAAAGTGGGAAAACAAGAGATTTTTGTTTTATTACAGAGATAAGGAAAAACAGACAGTAAATGCTATAAATGCTGTAAATCGGCTAGCGCACTTTAGTGTGTAGCCTACAGAAACTATTTGCAACAATTAGTAACTTAAAGTGCAATAAACAGTGTAAAATGCAGAAATCACTTAAAGTAGCAGTAAAACAGGCGAAATGCAGTCGCTAGCTTAATAACAGTGGGAAAGCCACAAAAATACTTATATCTGGTAGAAAGTCACTCTTTTAGCTCTCTGCTGCTTGGATCACTCTGCAGGCCACCACGAGGATCTGTGCAGAGTTGGTACAAGCTGGAAAACACGTGTTTAGCGTGTTTTATAGCAGGGGCTGAAAGGAGCTAGGAATTGGCCCAAAACGACCAATAGACTACTAGTTTCTGGCTGAAACTTCACCAATTCGGACAAAAGGCTGCTCAGTGCTTCCCACTCCCACTGGTAAGCAAAGAAACTTCCCTCCTTCCTAATAAGGCAATGGATCAGTAACAGGAACTAAAACAAAGCCCAGGGATCAGCAACTCTGAAACTGGACTACTCTAGTTCAGTAAGGTGGGAAAACAAGAGAATTTTTTTTTTTTTTTTTTTTTAACAGAGACAAGGAAAAAACAGACAGTAAATGCTATAAATGCTTTTAAGTGGCTAGCACACTTGAGTGTGTTAGCCTACAGGTAAAATTAAGCAACAAATAACTTTTAAGAGTGCAAAACAGTTACTCAACACAAAAACAGTTTAAATAGAATGCAGAGCTGTATAAACAGGCTAAGATGCAGTCGCTAAGCAGTAAATATTCAAAAGCCAGAAAAAATACTTAAATCAGTTATAGCAAATACAGTTATAACAAATGCTCTGAAATATACTGTATATTTCCAATATGTTTGAGAAGGACAGTCAGAACACAAGAAGGTTCAGGCGAAGAAGAAAAAAAAGTTTTGTTTTACTTTTGAAAAGGTAAAAAGGAGGAACAGAAGGCCTTATCAAATGTTCTCTCTGTATTAAGAAGAATGAGCTAATGACACTAGACTGGGAGGTGTGTCACAGTAGGGGCGGCAACAGAAAAACCACCAAGTATAAGAGCAAGACACCAACGGGGGGGGAGGGTGGGACAAAATAGCCTAAGACAACAAGCTATGAAAGTTTTTAAACAGAAAAGATTTCTGAAGATTCTGAATAGACAAAGTGCTTTATATATATTAAATTATAAAACAGTAATCTGTTAAAATAATCAAAAATACTTATATTTTGTAGCTCAGTTGCGGTCAAACAACTTCTCCAGCCTGCACCAAAGACCAGAAACACAACTTTTTTACAAGAACACAAAAGAACCAGCCCCACTAGCCAAGAGATAATTACACAGAGTAAATGTTTCAGTTTATACAATAGCCTAAGACAACAAGCTATGAAAGTTTTAAACAGAAAAAGATTTCTGAAGATTCTGAATAGACAAAGTGCTTTATATATATTAAATTATAAAAACAGTAATCTGTTAAAATAATCAAAAAATACTTATATTTTGTAGCTCAGTTGCGGTCAAACAACTTCTCCAGCCTGCACCAAAGACCAGAAACACAACTTTTTTTTACAAGAACACAAAAGAACCAGCCCCCACTAGCCAAGAGATAATTACACAGAGTAAATGTTTCAGTTTATACAATAGCCTAAGACAACAAGCTATGAAAGTTTTAAACAGAAAAAGATTTCTGAAGATTCTGAATAGACAAAGTGCTTCATATATATTAAATTATAAAAACAGTAATCTGTTAAAATAATCAACAAATACGTATATTTTGTAGCTCAGATGCGGTCAAACAACTTCTCCAGCCTGCACCAAAGACCAGAAACACAACTTTTTTTTACAAGAACACAAAAGAACCAGCCCCACTAGCCAAGAGATAATTACACAGAGTAAATGTTTCAGTTTATACAATAGCCTAAGACAACAAGCTATGAAAGTTTTAAACAGAAAAGATTTCTGAAGATTCTGAATAGACAAAGTGCTTTATATATATTAAATTATAAAAACAGTAATCTGTTAAAATAATCAAAAATACTTATATTTTGTAGCTCAGTTGTGGTCAAACAACTTCTCCAGCCTGCACCAAAGACCAGAAACACAACTTTTTTTTTACAAGAACACAAAAGAACCAGCCCCACTAGCCAAGAGATAATTACACAGAGTAAATGTTTCAGTTTATACAATAGCCTAAGACAACAAGCTATGAAAGTTTTTAAACAGAAAAAGATTTCTGAAGATTCTGAATAGACAAAGTGCTTTATATATATTAAATTATAAAAACAGTAATCTGTTAAAATAATCAAAAAATACTTATATTTTGTAGCTCAGTTGCGGTCAAACAACTTCTCCAGCCTGCACCAAAGACCAGAAACACAACTTTTTTTTACAAGAACACAAAAGAACCAGCCCCCACTAGCCAAGAGATAATTACACAGAGTAAATGTTTCAGTTTATACAATAGCCTAAGACAACAAGCTATGAAAGTTTTTAAACAGAAAAAGATTTCTGAAGATTCTGAATAGACAAAGTGCTTTATATATATTAAATTATAAAAACAGTAATCTGTTAAAATAATCAAAAATACTTATATTTTGTAGCTCAGTTGCGGTCAAACAACTTCTCCAGCCTGCACCAAAGACCAGAAACACAACTTTTTTTTTACAAGAACACAAAAGAACCAGCCCCACTAGCCAAGAGATAATTACACAGAGTAAATGTTTCAGTTTATACAATAGCCTAAGACAACAAGCTATGAAAGTTTTAAACAGAAAAAGATTTCTGAAGATTCTGAATAGACAAAGTGCTTTATATATATTAAATTATAAAACAGTAATCTGTTAAAATAATCAAAAATACTTATATTTTGTAGCTCAGTTGCGGTCAAACAACGTCTCCAGCCTGCACCAAAGACCAGAAACACAACTTTTTTTACAAGAACACAAAAGAACCAGCCCCACTAGCCAAGAGATAATTACACAGAGTAAATGTTTCAGTTTATACAATAGCCTAAGACAACAAGCTATGAAAGTTTTTAAACAGAAAAGATTTCTGAAGATTCTGAATAGACAAAGTGCTTTTATATATATTAAATTATAAAACAGTAATCTGTTAAAATAATCAAAAATACTTATATTTTGTAGCTCAGTTATGGTCAAACAACTTCTCCAGCCTGCACCAAAGACCAGAAACACAACTTTTTTTTACAAGAACACAAAAGAACCAGCCCCACTAGCCAAGAGATAATTACACAGAGTAAATGTTTCAGTTTATACAATAGCCTAAGACAACAAGCTATGAAAGTTTTTAAACAGAAAAAGATTTCTGAAGATTCTGAATAGACAAAGTGCTTTATATATATTAAATTATAAAAACAGTAATCTGTTAAAATAATCAAATACTTATATTTTGTAGCTCAGTTGCGGTCAAACAACTTCTCCAGCCTGCACCAAAGACCAGAAACACAACTTTTTTTTTACAAGAACACAAAAGAACCAGCCCCCACTAGCCAAGAGATAATTACACAGAGTAAATGTTTCAGTTTATACAATAGCCTAAGACAACAAGCTATGAAAGTTTTTAAACAGAAAAAGATTTCTGAAGATTCTGAATAGACAAAGTGCTTTATATATATTAAATTATAAAAACAGTAATCTGTTAAAATAATCAAAAAATACTTATATTTTGTAGCTCAGTTGCGGTCAAACAACTTCTCCAGCCTGCACCAAAGACCAGAAACACAACTTTTTTTACAAGAACACAAAAGAACCAGCCCCCACTAGCCAAGAGATAATTACACAGAGTAAATGTTTCAGTTTATACAATAGCCTAAGACAACAAGCTATGAAAGTTTTTAAACAGAAAAAGATTTCTGAAGATTCTGAATAGACAAAGTGCTTTATATATATTAAATTATAAAAACAGTAATCTGTTAAAATAATCAAAAAATACTTATATTTTGTTGCTCAGTTGCGGTCAAACAACTTCTCCAGCCTGCACCAAAGACCAGAAACACAACTATTTTGGTACAAGAACACAAAAGAACCAGCCCCCACTAGCCAAGAGATAATTACACAGAGTAAATGTTTCAGTTTATACAATAGCCTAAGACAACAAGCTATGAAAGTTTTTAAACAGAAAAAGATTTCTGAAGATTCTAAATAGACAAAGTGCTTTATATATAATAAATTATAAAAACAGTAATCTGTTAAAATAATCAAAAAATACTTATATTATGTAGCTCAGTTGCGGTCAAACAACTTCTCCAGCCTGCACCAAAGACCAGAAACACAACTTTTTTTACAAGAACACAAAAGAACCAGCCCCACTAGCCAAGAGATAATTACACAGAGTAAATGTTTCAGTTTATACAATAGCCTAAGACAACAAGCTATGAAAGTTTTAAACAGAAAAAGATTTCTGAAGATTCTGAATAGACAAAGTGCTTTATATATATTAAATTATAAAACAGTAATCTGTTAAAATAATCAAAAAATACTTATATTTTGTAGCTCAGTTGCGGTCAAACAACTTCTCCAGCCTGCACCAAAGACCAGAAACACAACTTTTTTTTACAAGAACACAAAAGAACCAGCCCCCACTAGCCAAGAGATAATTACACAGAGTAAATGTTTCAGTTTATACAATAGCCTAAGACAACAAGCTATGAAAGTTTTAAACAGAAAAAGATTTCTGAAGATTCTGAATAGACAAAGTGCTTTATATATATTAAATTATAAAACAGTAATCTGTTAAAATAATCAAAAATACTTATATTTTGTAGCTCAGTTATGGTCAAACAACTTCTCCAGCCTGCACCAAAGACCAGAAACACAACTTTTTTACAAGAACACAAAAGAACCAGCCCCACTAGCCAAGAGATAATTACACAGAGTAAATGTTTCAGTTTATACAATAGCCTAAGACAACAAGCTATGAAAGTTTTTAAACAGAAAAAGATTTCTGAAGATTCTGAATAGACAAAGTGCTTTATATATATTAAATTATAAAAACAGTAATCTGTTAAAATAATCAAAAATACTTATATTTTGTAGCTCAGTTGCGGTCAAACAACTTCTCCAGCCTGCACCAAAGACCAGAAACACAACTTTTTTTTACAAGAACACAAAAGAACCAGCCCCCACTAGCCAAGAGATAATTACACAGAGTAAATGTTTCAGTTTATACAATAGCCTAAGACAACAAGCTATGAAAGTTTTTAAACAGAAAAAGATTTCTGAAGATTCTGAATAGACAAAGTGCTTTATATATATTAAATTATAAAACAGTAATCTGTTAAAATAATCAAAAATACTTATATTTTGTAGCTCAGTTGCGGTCAAACAACTTCTCCAGCCTGCACCAAAGACCAGAAACACAACTTTTTTTTACAAGAACACAAAAGAACCAGCCCCACTAGCCAAGAGATAATTACACAGAGTAAATGTTTCAGTTTATACAATAGCCTAAGACAACAAGCTATGAAAGTTTTTAAACAGAAAAGATTTCTGAAGATTCTGAATAGACAAAGTGCTTTATATATATTAAATTATAAAAACAGTAATCTGTTAAAATAATCAAAAAATACTTATATTTTGTAGCTCAGTTGCGGTCAAACAACTTCTCCAGCCTGCACCAAAGACCAGAAACACAACTTTTTTTACAAGAACACAAAAGAACCAGCCCCCACTAGCCAAGAGATAATTACACAGAGTAAATGTTTCAGTTTATACAATAGCCTAAGACAACAAGCTATGAAAGTTTTTAAACAGAAAAGATTTCTGAAGATTCTGAATAGACAAAGTGCTTTATATATATTAAATTATAAAAACAGTAATCTGTTAAAATAATCAAAAATACTTATATTTTGTAGCTCAGTTGGTCAAACAACTTCTCCAGCCTGCACCAAAGACCAGAAACACAACTTTTTTTTTTACAAGAACACAAAAGAACCAGCCCCACTAGCCAAGAGATAATTACACAGAGTAAATGTTTCAGTTTATACAATAGCCTAAGACAACAAGCTATGAAAGTTTTTAAACAGAAAAAGATTTCTGAAGATTCTGAATAGACAAAGTGCTTTATATATATTAAATTATATAAACAGTAATCTGTTAAAATAATCAAAAATACTTATATTTTGTAGCTCAGTTCTTGGTCAAACAACTTCTCCAGCCTGCACCAAAGACCAGAAACACAACTTTTTTTTACAAGAACACAAAAGAACCAGCCCCCACTAGCCAAGAGATAATTACACAGAGTAAATGTTTCAGTTTATACAATAGCCTAAGACAACAAACTATGAAAGTTTTAAACAGAAAAAGATTTCTGAAGATTCTGAATAGACAAAGTGCTTTATATATATTAAATTATAAAACAGTAATCTGTTAAAATAATCAAAAATACTTATATTTTGTAGCTCAGTTGCGGTCAAACAACTTCTCCAGCCTGCACCAAAGACCAGAAACACAACTTTTTTTTACAAGAACACAAAAGAACCAGCCCCCACTAGCCAAGAGATAATTACACAGAGTAAATGTTTCAGTTTATACAATAGCCTAAGACAACAAGCTATGAAAGATTTAAACAGAAAAAGATTTCTGAAGATTCTGAATAGACAAAGTGCTTTATATATATTAAATTATAAAAACAGTAATCTGTTAAAATAATCAAAAAATACTTATATTTTGTAGCTCAGTTGCGGTCAAACAACTTCTCCAGCCTGCACCAAAGACCAGAAACACAACTTTTTTTTTACAAGAACACAAAAGAACCAGCCCCACTAGCCAAGAGATAATTACACAGAGTAAATGTTTCAGTTTATACAATAGCCTAAGACAACAAGCTATGAAAGTTTTTAAACAGAAAAAGATTTCTGAAGATTCTGAATAGACAAAGTGCTTTATATATATTAAATTATAAAACAGTAATCTGTTAAAATAATCAAAAATACTTATATTTTGTAGCTCAGTTGCGGTCAAACAACTTCTCCAGCCTGCACCAAAGACCAGAAACACAACTTTTTTTACAAGAACACAAAAGAACCAGCCCCACTAGCCAAGAGATAATTACACAGAGTAAATGTTTCAGTTTATACAATAGCCTAAGACAACAAGCTATGAAAGTTTTAAACAGAAAAAGATTTCTGAAGATTCTGAATAGACAAAGTGCTTTATATATATTAAATTATAAAACAGTAATCTGTTAAAATAATCAAAAATACTTATATTTTGTAGCTCAGTTCTTGGTCAAACAACTTCTCCAGCCTGCACCAAAGACCAGAAACACAACTTTTTTACAAGAACACAAAAGAACCAGCCCCCACTAGCCAAGAGATAATTACACAGAGTAAATGTTTCAGTTTATACAATAGCCTAAGACAACAAGCTATGAAAGTTTTAAACAGAAAAAGATTTCTGAAGATTCTGAATAGACAAAGTGCTTTATATATATTAAATTATAAAAACAGTAATCTGTTAAAATAATCAAAAAATACTTATATTTTGTAGCTCAGTTCTTGGTCAAACAACTTCTCCAGCCTGCACCAAAGACCAGAAACACAACTTTTTTTACAAGAACACAAAAGAACCAGCCCCACTAGCCAAGAGATAATTACACAGAGTAAATGTTTCAGTTTATACAATAGCCTAAGACAACAAGCTATGAAAGTTTTAAACAGAAAAGATTTCTGAAGATTCTGAATAGACAAAGTGCTTTATATATATTAAATTATAAAACAGTAATCTGTTAAAATAATCAAAAATACTTATATTTTGTAGCTCAGGTGCGGTCAAACAACTTCTCCAGCCTGCACCAAAGACCAGAAACACAACTTTTTTACAAGAACACAAAAGAACCAGCCCCACTAGCCAAGAGATAATTACACAGAGTAAATGTTTCAGTTTATACAATAGCCTAAGACAACAAGCTATGAAAGTTTTTAAACAGAAAAAGATTTCTGAAGATTCTGAATAGACAAAGTGCTTTATATATATTAAATTATAAAAACAGTAATCTGTTAAAATAATCAAAAAATACTTATATTTTGTAGCTCAGTTGCGGTCAAACAACTTCTCCAGCCTGCACCAAAGACCAGAAACACAACTTTTTTACAAGAACACAAAAGAACCAGCCCCCACTAGCCAAGAGATAATTACACAGAGTAAATGTTTCAGTTTATACAATAGCCTAAGACAACAAGCTATGAAAGTTTTTAAACAGAAAAAGATTTCTGAAGATTCTGAATAGACAAAGTGCTTTATATATATTAAATTATAAAAACAGTAATCTGTTAAAATAATCAAAAAATACTTATATTTTGTAGCTCAGTTGCGGTCAAACAACTTCTCCAGCCTGCACCAAAGACCTCCTTCAACAATTTGTGCAACAGCTGTATGAAACACCTCATGCTGTCAAGGGACCAAATAGAGGTTGGGTGGGGAGGGTGGCCTAATGGTTAAGGTGTTTGCCTTACAAACACAAGGTGCAGGGTTTGAGTCTCACAAGGGATAATTGGCTAAGCTTAAAATGGCTCGCAAGGGCAGTTAGCTTAGTACTAATCTATGAACCTATCTATAAGAATCTGTAGTGGTTATACATGTACAGTAAAAGAACATGAATTTTGGAGAAGAATCCCGTGTAAAGAACCTGAGTCATAGTATGGGTATAATATAAAAGTACCAGACAGAGAAATCCAATACATTTGTGATGAGCACTATATGTGATCACTGTTGCAGTGGTATTCATGACATATGGTAAGATTACCAACTCAGTGTTCACTCAGTGATGTGAAAGCTCAGAGAAGTCCCAACAGAATGGTAACATCAAAACCTGTTCAGATTCTGGACTGGACTTTGAGCTTATAATTCTTGGAAATCACATGGATGGGGATATACAGCGAGTAGAAACACAACTGAAAAAGGCTACTGAAGTTGTAGTTGCTCTGGTAGAATGTGCTGCTACTGGTCTGTGATAGGGTTCTCCTTGTTCTTCATAGCAGAACACAACACACTTAGCATTCCATTTAGAAATGGGTTTGCTTAGTGATTACCTTAATCTGTTTGTCTTGAAGAAAAGACAAATAACTTCCTAGTATCCATAATTCCTGTCTATATCATATATCATATCATATCATATATATCAGAGATGCCTGTGGATGGCTAATATTTGCAGGATCCTTTCACCTTTACTGCCTGGCATCAGGAAAAAAACAGACAAGTGAATACTCTAGTTAAGAGAGGTCTCCCTGAGACTGTTCTGGACATGAAGAAATGGGTAGTCTCTGAAGAAAACTGTGAACATGCAACTACAAAATCTTTCTTCTACAACAAACACTTCAAGCTGAGTGCTTGAAAGGCAGGCAACACACACTTCTACTTTAACTAAATCTTGGTACTGAATATGAAATATTTGGTGCCATGATTAAGTACATTAAATGTATGAAAATGACTTCAGTTGACTGAGAAATACAAAGAGCTACTTTTATTGTGCATCTGAAAACATTTTCCACATTTAATTTTCATTGTGACTTAGACCTCTAGGCAACTACATTCCAGCCTGCCCACAGTACAGACTGCCACATGTAATTAACTGACCCACTCTCCCTGATTCAGATATGTATGACTCTCTTGAGGAACTGCTTCACCAGCATGTGGCTAAGCCAGAGGCAAATCAAGTAGTAGCCGTGCTGAGAAGATAAAAACACCAGCCTTTTCTGATAAAGATAGTAGTGTGGGTAAAATATTTGACAGATAAGACAGTACCAGGGAAGACTTAAAGAGTGGGTAATCTCCTATTCTGTGTTAAGTATGACTTCCTTGTGTTAGGTTTTCTGGCCTCCTGCATATCATTACGCATGTGACAGCCTCTCTACCCTGGGCCAGTAATCAAGAAGCCACTACAGACACCGGTGACAGACGGTAACTACTAACAGGAATGAACTTGCACGGTATTTTCAGATGCAGCTCTCTGCATTAAGCACAACTTCCCCCAAGAGCACACAGGGGACAAGCTCCAGACCTGGGACTGGGGAGACTGCCTCTTCAGATCCCAACAAGACTCACTCTGGAGCACTGTGTCCCAGTTCTAAGTAGCTGACACACCCACACCTGGGTATCTGATTTTCACACACACACACTCCTGGGAAAGGCTGGTACAGATTTACTAGCTGTACCCCTTCTGTCTAGACTATAAGGTAACCCTTGCTGCCACCAGTCAACCACTGTCAGGCTCTTAAAAGGGTATCCATTTATACTAAGTAAAATCAACACTAACCTAAATGGTAGAGTGTAACTAAAGCAGCCAGGCTATTCGGAGTGGCCAAAGCATTACTAAAACAAGTACTCAAAATACATTAAAAGTATTCTATAAAAGAACAGCCACAATGAAAGGTATACAAATATTTAATAATAAATAAAATAGAAAACAGGAGAATACTAAATATCAAAGTACAATAAACATCAGAGTTTCAGTCACAGGAGATATAAAAATAACACAGTTGGACAGATTCAGAAAGGCGCAGAAAAAAGAAGTTATGTTCTTACCATAACGTTCCATGTGAATTGTTCATCTTGCCTTTGTTCTTACACACGGGTTCAGAGCCAATCCTCGGCTCCGAGTCGGCCGCTTCACAAGCTCTGCATCTAAGAGAAAGCTCGAGGCACAGTCTATATCCCATGATCCTCCTCTACCATCCTTCAGATCTAGTTTACAAGAACCAGAACGCAGTACTAACCATGGCGTCTAACGCTCACGCAATCACACACGAGACTGACAATACTAGAACCAACCACAGATAGGAAATGGCTAATAAGCAACTTGCTGAACAATGGGTAGAGAAGGCAACCTAGAAAATACTAACCAGGCACTAGTCGTACCCATTCTTCCAGAACGTGGTGGGGGAAGGTGGGAGGGGTTGTAAAAACAAAGGCGAGATGAACAATTCATATGGAACGTTATGGTAAGAACATAACTTCTTTATGTGAAATTGTTCGATCTCGCCATTTGTTCTTACACACGGGTAGCGTCCCTAGCTCCGTTACCCTGGGTGACTCATGGAAGAACGTTCCTGAGTATAGTGGAACCAAAGGACGCCCTGTCCTTGGATGACCTGTCTACTTTGTAGTGAGTGACAAACGTATGATGTTTTGCCCACGTAGCCGCTGCACAAATAGTATCCAATGGAAGGAGAGCAGCATGGGCTGAAGAAGTAGAAACGGCCCTGGTAGAATGAGCCTTAGGCTTGAATGGAAGTGGTTGCTTTGAAGCTGAATAAACAAAATTTATGCAGTCCGAAAGCTATCTGGATAATGTCCGTTTAGTTACTGCCATGCCCTTCTTATTATCTGCGAATGACACGAACAGCTGATCCGATTTTCTGTAATCCTTTGTCCTGTCTAGATAAAATCTCAGTTGTCTATGTACATCCAACTTATGTAACATGTATTCCAATTTGTTTGAATGGTTTTTGAAAAATGTGGGGAGTTCTACAGTTTGGTTAATGTTAAGCACAGAGCATACCTTCGGGAGAAAGGACGGATTCGTACGCAATGAGACTCTGTCTGGGTGAAAAACCATGTATGGCGGTCTGACTGACAATGCCTGTAGCTCTGATATTCTACGAGCTGAGGTAACAGCAATGAGGAAGAGGGTCTTCCACGACAAACACTTAAGCGAGCAGGTTGAAGCTGGTTCGAATGGTGGCAGTATAAGCTGGGACAACATCAAATTCAAATTCCATGGAAAAACCAGCTCGCGGATGGGTGGCCGAAGGTGAAAGGTACCCTTCATGAAGGCCCTACAAAGCCTGTGAGACATAACGGAAGAACCCCCTTCACCTACATGGAAGTTCGATATGGCCGCTAATTGCACCCTTATCGTAGAAGTAGAGGCCCCTTCGTGAAACAGTGTAGATAAAAATTCCAGAATTTTGTGCATCGGGTCCACCAAGGGATATAATCCTTGCGCTGATGCCCAGCAAGCAAAATGTTTCCATTTGCTCTTGTATAGTTTTCTGGTAGAAGGTTTGTGTGAAGAAACTAGAATGTGTTGTACTGTTGGAGACAAAAACTTTGACCTGGCTAAATTGGGAAGTGGAGCAGCCAAGCTGTCAGTTTGAGGGACCGAAGGGATGGATGAGGAACTCCCGACGAGTGAGTCAATAGATCCGGCTCTGGGTCCAGAATCCATGGTTCCTCCATCAGGTGGGCACGAAGGAAGGGAAACCAGATCTGTCGAGGCCAGAATGGTGCTATGAGTATGATCGTCCTTTCCAGATTCCTGGCTTTCTGTAGAAATTTGGGAATCAACGGGACAGGAGGAAAGGCATACAGGAGACCCGGGGGCCAATTGTGCACCAGTGCGTCCCTGGGGGCACCCCCCTGAGGGGGAAGAAGGGCAAAGTAGCTTCTGCATTTGGCATTCAAGGGGGATGCAAAAAGATCGCAGCAAGGCTGGCCCCATCTGCGGAAAATCCTTTCTGCTACTTGCCTGTTCAGGGACCACTCGTGAGGCAACAGGATGGCTCTGCTCAACCTGTCCGCAATGACGTTGGATGACCCCGGGATGTGCGTTGATATTAGAAAACGACCTGTGGACACCACCCATTGCCAAATTCTCAGGGCCTCTCTGCATAATGGATAAGATCTGGTTCCACCTTGCTTGTTTATGTACCAGACCACTGACATACTGTCCGTCTGAACTGCCACTGTTCTTAGAGGTAGAGATTTGTGAAAGTGTTGCAACACTAGGAACACCGCTTTCAGCTCCAGAACATTGATGTGCAGATTGTACTCTATCTTGGACCACTCTCCTTGGACTGTTCTCCCCTGGAAAAGCCCCCCCCCCACCCCATCAGGGAAGCATCCGTGGTTACTGTGGCTGTAGGGCTGGGTAATACAAACGGACGACCCATCATCAGATCCTGGCTGTTTAGCCACCATCAAAGATCCCGCTTGCAAGATTCCGTGATCGAGATGTGGTGTGACAGAGGGAGCTGTTGGAACGACCACTGTGCAAAAAGCAGCCACTGGAGGATCCTCATGTGCATCCTGCCCAGAGGAACTGCAATCAATGTGGCTGCCATCATGCCTAAAACCTTTAGCACTTGTGCCGCAGAAACTTTCCTGTTCTGAATAAGAATAGTGACTTGGTCTCTGAGGGCTGATACTCTTGTTTGTAGGAGCTTGATCAGCATTGTGGAAGTATCTAACTCCGCCCCTATGAACGAGATATGCTGTAAGGGCGATAAGGCAGATTTTTCGAAATTGACTGAGATCCCTAAATGGGAACAAAGGTTGATTGTGTACTCCCTGGATTGTACAAGGCGATGCTTGGTGGTGCCGGTGAGGAACTAGTTGTCCAGATACGGAAACACCCGGAATCCTATCCGCCTCAGGTGAGACGCCACTACTGCCATGCATTTGGTGAACACCCTGGGGGCTGAGGTGAGACCAAAGGGCAGAGCTCGAAATTGGAAGTGACTGTCTCCCAGCCGGAAGCGCAGATGATCCTGGGACATTTTGATGTGGTAGTAACCGTCCCTGAGATCTACAGAGCACATCCAATCGTCCTTCTGCAGAGAGGGAAGGATCGACTGTAGCATGACCATCCGGAATTTTTCCTTCCTTATGAAGGTGTTGAGTTTGCTGAGGTCTAAAATCGGCCTCCAGTCCCCTGTTTTCTTCGGAACTAAAAAGAACCTTGAGTAAGTTCCGGATCCTATCTGGTCCGCCGGGACTGGTTGGATGACTCTCTTTTCGAGCAACTTTGTTATTTCTATGGCTGCTTGATCTCACAGACTGGGTGGAACATCTGGAAATCTCTTTTGTTCGGGGGGGGGTGGTTATAAATAGGATGTTCTATCCTCTGGTTACTATGCTTTTTACCCAGGAATCCGTAGTAAGATTTAGCCAGGCCTCTGGGTATAAAGCTAAGCGACCCCCGACTGCCTCCAGAGCATGATAGTCAGGCCTCCCCTCAGGATAGCTGGAAGGGCTTGCCAGAGACGCTATCCCTGTCGCCCTGGTTCTGTGGACCCCCTCTGCCACCTGGGCGGTGTCTTCCATTCCTGCCTCCTCCTCTGCCTCTGGAGGGGGCGTCATTCTGTGTGGACTGGAAAGATCCCAGAGTCTTTCGGAACCACATTTTTCCGCCTCTTTGCCCTTTGGGGTACGGTCTGGTCGGGGCAGAAAAACGGACCCCTACGGCAGACAGGGTCTTACCTTCTTGCTCACACCGAGTGAGAGTCTCCTTCACTTTGGGACCAAACAGGGTGGCACCATCAAAGGGGGCATTGGCAAAGGAAGACTTGAAGGCTTCCGCAAAGGAGCAAAGACGCATCCAGGATTGCCTCCATAGAGCGATCGCTGAAGCTGCAGCCCTACTTGAACCCTCGGCCGCATAAGAGATGAGCCTCATGGACGAGTTAACTATCGAAGTGAGGGTGTTAAATTGTGCTGTTACCTTTTCGGAGACAGCAGCATCTGTGTTACCCTGGAGAGCATCTCCCAACTTCTTAATGAGATCTCTTTGAAGTCATGTAAAATGTGTGAGGTAGTTCAGCGAACGCATGGAAAAAGTCGCTGAACTGAAAAAGCGCTTCCCATACCTGTCCATAGTCCTGGAATCCTTATTAGGAGGATGAACAGAGGAAGATGACTCAGACATTTCCTTCTTCGTGGCTGCCACCACCACCATAGCAACCACTGGGACTCCTTTTGTAAGATAAGCTTTGTCTCTGGGTGCAGTAATATACTTATTCGGCCTCCTAGGGACTGGTTCCACTGTATCCGGAGTCTCCCTTACCCTTCGAGCTATTATGTCCATTAGCTCATCGAAGGGCGGGGTCACCCAGGAGGTAGAAGGTTGAGCCCCAAATGCCTTCAGCAACACCGATTCGTCCTCAGTGGGGGCAAGGGTCTGCCAATCACCCCTCTGTTTCAAGATCTCCAGGATGTCAGCAAACGAGACATCCTCCGAGGGGGACCGTGGGGACCCCTCTGACTCATCCAAATCAGTGTCCGATGTCAGTGATTCTTGTGAAGAATCAATGTGCCTCCTCTTGCACAATTTCTTCCTCAGGACTTCATCAGAGGGGGCATCTGGTGAAGCTTCTGAGAAACAGGGAACACCCTCTGGGGCTGGCTGAGGCATTGGGTCTCTACGCTTGGGAGGGATCGCTGGTACAGAAACAGAATGCGGCCCTTTGGGGGAAGGGGAAGACAATTCTGATGAAGTGAATGTCTTTTCAGACAAAACCTTCCTCATGAAGTCGAAGGCACCGGAGCCCCGGGCCGAGGATTTCACCGGATCCGAAGAGCACGGTAGTTTCCCAGAGACCGGGACCACAGGCTCCGACCCAGAGGACAGAGCCGAACTAATCTGTGCCGAGGCACCAAGGGGAAGAGTCGGAACCGAAAGCTCGGTTCGACTCTCGGCCCCGAAACCAAGGAGAGACCGTCGGCTCCGTGACTCCTCGATGGGCTCTGAGGGAGTCGAGATCAGTGGCGCTGATCGCACAAAGGTAGGCTTCGGCACCGAGGGTTCCACAATCATTGGTTCCTCCTCTCCTGGCTCCGAAGACTCAAGGGGTCTCGAAGGAGGATCTGCTGGAGATACAGGAAGGGCTTCCAGTTTCGAAACCAACTGGGACGAGACCGCAATTAGTTTGGAGAGAGCCATATTCTCCATGAGCTTCTGTACCACTCGATCCATGTCAGTATTAGATAATGGCCTGGAAGAACAGGTCGAAGGTGCCGAAGATGTCACCGACTGAAGGATTGAGGGTGGAGGCACCTCCGACACCGGCTCCAAGACCTGAGGCTCGATGAGAGATAGTCGCTCGGTGCTCGGCCCCAAGGTCTGTGGAGCCGGCGACCGAACCTTAGATGAGGTACTTGGAGCCGATAACCTGGGCTCTGACCCCTTCGAAGACTTAGATGCCTGATCAGCCTTCTCCAAGGCTTCTTGAAAGTCAGGCTTTAGTAAGCCCCTTTCTATCAGCTTCCTGCGCCTTTCCATCTTGACCCTTCCACTGAAAGAGTGACAAATAGAGCAGTCCTCCTGCAGGTGGAGAGGGCCAAGACAGTAGACGCAGGAAGCATGATTGTCAGCAATGGACATCTTTTGCCCACATTGACATCTTTTGAACCCTGATTTGGCTTTTTCTGCCATGACTAACAGGGAGCAACTTATAACAACAAGGTTATCTAGCTTATCAAGTATAAACACTAATTTAACTATGTAATATGAGAAGCTAAGTAATCTTAACAACAGTCACTAATTTAACTAATATGACTATAGCTACAATATAAAAGAGTAAATATAAGTATGTATATATATATATATATATATATATATATATATATATATATATATATATGTATATATGTGTGTGTGTGTGTGTGTGTGTGTGTAACAAGTGAGTATATAGCAAAAAACACTGCACACCAATACTATACTGCTAAATATTAGGAGAAATATCTAAGTTTATAAGCAACTACTAAAACTGTCAGAGCCCTGACAGTACTAAATAGGCCTAAGCCCTAAGATTATCAATATCACTAAATATAAAGCAAAACTCCTAGATAAAGAGCACACACACACATACACACACACACACACACACACACACACACACACACACACACACACACTAACACTATTAATATGCTAAAGAAACCAATTTAAACAACTCTAATATTGAAAAAATACAAAAGTTTTAACTGGCCCAAGCTCTCCTCGACACGATCAGCTGGAGCGGCAAACTAGATCTGGGGGATGGTAGAGGAGGATCATGGGATATAGACTGTGCCTCGAGCTTTCTCTTAGATGCAGAGCTTGTGAAGCGGCCGACTCGGAGCCGAGGATCGGCTCTGAACCCGTGTGTAAGAACAAACGGCAAGATCGAACAATTTCACATAACAACATTAAACTAATCTCACTATATTTCCCAACTGTCTAAAGAATAACTGTTCCCTAGCTAACTTAATTAATGCAGAAGGTAATATAGGATGCTGAGATGCTTACTTCCACAAGACAAGGTGATGAGCTTCCAACTGACTGTGATAACTGTAACAGATTTTTATATCAGGTTCCAAAGAAAACAAAATAAACTGCTGTGTGAGTTCAATCCTCTCAGTGCTGGTTATGGAATGACATCACATTTGATCACCTGACTCTGGTACAATAACACATTAACAGCTTTGCTAAGATCTGTTGCAGTACTTGAAAATTATAGAACAATTTCAAAAACTTTGATTCTTCCCTTCCAGAATTCTTTGTTTAAACATATACATTTAATCAGTTATAGGGTTGCCACTTTTCCAAATGGCCAAAGTGGGACATTTGTGCTACAAACATCAGATTTTGCAGGGAAAACATACCCACGGCCAGTACAAAGGACAGAACTTCAGTTGTTTGCCTGAATAAAAGTTTATTCTTGTAGCATTTTTGTTCTTTATTCTGTTTTGTATAACATTTAGGTGTTTCAGATACAGAATAACTGTTTTATGCAACTATTACATACAATATAGAAAATAATTTTGTCCTAAAATCTCAGGACATTTGCCATTTTCTCACAATATTTTGCAGGACACAACTACCCAAAGAGGGACTGTCCCTCGCAAAGTGGGACAGGTGGTAACCCTAATCAGTTATAACACCACTGTTGATACATTTTCAACACAAACATCTGTACAAGTCACCGTGACAGTCAAAATGACACAAAACTCCGGCCAACCATGCTGGCATACACCACACATGCACTTTCCCACTCTCCCTGGCACAGATGGTAACACCTCACATTGTCTCATCGCATGTCTTCAAAGCAAAGGAGATTAACAGGATTAAACATTAGATCATTCACATTGCAGACCTCAAGCCCTGGAGGTAGGGTTACCACCTGTCCCACTTTGCGAGGGACAGTCCCTCTTTGGGCAGTTGTGTCCTGACCAAAAATATTAAAAATAGCAAATGTCCTGAGATTGTAGGACATAATTATGTCCCATATTTTATGCAATAGTTGCATAAAAATAGTTATTTCTGTATGTAAAATACCTAAATGTTACAAGAAACAGAATAAGCAACTAAACTGCTACAAGAATAAGCTTTTATTTAGGCAAAAAAGTAAAGTTATATCCTTTGTACTGACCACGGGTATGTGTTGGCCTGTAAAATCTGATGTGTGTCCCGAAAATGTCCCAATTTGGCCATTTGAAAAGGTGGCAACCCTACCTGGAGGTTTGAGTGTACCAGGGCTCCTTACTGCTGGGTCATTAAGTCCTCTATACAGGGCAAAGTGTCAAACAGGAAACCTTGCTAGCTGTACTAGAACTGAGAAACACTACTTCCTTTGCCACAAACAGGCCAAGAGAAGCTTCTTGGGTCTCACCCTTACATACTGTAAAAATCTTGGTAAAAGAGGAATTAGTGGTACACACACACACGAAAAGGCCATTTATGTGGGAAGGAGACATCTATTTGCAATGCCTTCTTGCATGGAAACCTCATACAGAACTCAGTCAAAGGAAGCAAACAAGTAATCTGTGGTAGCCCCCATTTTTTCCGTTAGAATGCTGAAAATGCATTTTATTAGATAACATTCATGGTTGCTAGTCATACATGTAAGGGTATCTGCTGTGCTCTTTAGTTCCAAAGGGAAGCACCTGGCCCTGAGGTTAATGTCTAACTATGAAAATGACTCCCAGGCTTGCAAGACTGGTCTGCAGAGGGGGCATGGGCTGCATTCTTCCCATCTGTTTTCTTTTTATGTATCACATTGGCTACTGTGTGGTCTGTGGTCAAGTGCAGACCTGACTTCCAAAGCTGACCTTTTGAAAGCCTTTTGGGATAATATCACCAGCTGTCCAATCCATATGCATATATAAGTAGTCAGATTCTGATTGGCTGTGTGTGTGGGGGGGGGGGGTGAAAGGGAATACCCACATTGTGCATAATTTGGGAAGCTCAAAAGGCAAACTCTGTCTGTATGCATAGTAGGGCTGGAAGTTCATTCACATGTTGTGAATGTAGCTCCCAGTCAGTTCTTTTCAGGTACCAAATGGATCTTTCATATATGAATTCTAGCAAGGAACACCATGGGAACAAAGATTGCTGTGTAACCTAGGGACAAGAACTACTTTACTGTGAGGGCTGTCCTTTTTGACTGTCAAATGAAAAAGTCCTCTAGAAAAGCCAAACATTTTGGTTGATAAGAAGGCTCTCTTCTACATTATGTCTAAGTGGCCCCCATAAAACTGTGGAAGTACTGGTGTCAAATTGGCCCTTAAAGGTTTAAAGACAATCCCAATTTCTGCACATAAATGACAATATACCAGAGTTTTTCCTGCAGCTCAACCCTACACTCTGCTTGCAAAAGGCAACTGTTCCAGGTAGAGACATACATGAATGTCATTTGTCCTTAGACATATCATTACTACAGCAAAACATTTAGTGAAATCCCTGGGGGCAGCACACTTTTCAAACAATTAGGAGGCAAACTGAAATGACATCCTCCTGCTCTTAACTTTCAGAATCTCCTCTGCGTCTTGCACATGCATAATAAGGTCCAGGGTTACCATGAATGATCCATGGGGAAGAAGGATGCAGGGTAAGCATTTGAACAGAACATTTTTTAAAAGATTACAAAGGTAATCTTTTTTTATAGATTAGGAAAATTCCAGAATAGAATCCCTTTTCCTGATCTTCCAGGGGGACAGTTTCCACAATTGCCTGTGCTAGTAGGCTGCCCAGCAGATGTAAGGCAAAGTAAATCTGACTCTTTTGTATTGGGAAGGTGCTGAATTCTGTTTTGTAGTTTGAAGACATGGACTCTAGCATCCATTTGTCCAAAGTTAGATACATCCAACTCCTTCTGAAAAGGATCAACCAACCCCCTTGACATTGCTGGAGGGAATCAAATGTGGAAGGGGGCAGAGATATCGTAGTTGTAACTGATCAGGGTGTCCTATGGTGTTGCAGCCTGCTGGCCTCCCTGACATTTCTTTTCTTTGAACTCTTTCTTTGCTTTTCAAAATTTCTCTTCTGACTGGCATGCTGGCCCCTCATCTAGCAGAAGCAGAAAGATGACTTTTTGAAAAATAATTTCTGTTGCACTTGGAAATGGGAATTGAAAACCTGTTTGAAGAATACTACTGTATTCCCCTTTCCTGCATTTTTTTTTGAAAATGTATTATGTGGGTGGTCAAGATAAGAAGTTACAATCTAAAGCTGCATTAAACAGGTGCCTCTTTTATATCCTGTGTAGAGGTCTGGATTTTTAACCAAGCATATCTTCTTAAAATGAATCCCCTTACGGCTGCCCTAGATGCTGTATTTATTGAATCATACCCACATTAACAATATGTTCGCCTACCCTTTGTGCTGCCTGAGCGAATAAGAAAACCTTGACTATCAGAATCTTAGTGGTCTGTATTTAGCTATGTGGTTTTGACAGTTAATGGTTCTGAAGGTGAAGGTAGCAGACATGTACACCTTCTTTCCAAATTTATCTAATACTCTACTCTGTATGTTTGAGAAGGGATTTGGACAAATATAGCAACTTTGGCCCCAGCCAAGGAAATCATAGTCAGATCTGCATAAAATACTGGAAAACATTTTGGATCCTGTACATACTGTATGATTTCTGTGGAATAGTTGTTTTAAAATCGGAATCTGATGAAATCATCACAAAAGTGTCTTAAAATTCCTTGAATACTGGAGGTAGAGAAGTTTTTTTGGGCTCATCCAAGCCTAAGATGTCCAAGTATCACTTCTTGTCTTTGATGCATGAAGGGAGGTATTCATCTTTAACGTGTTCTGTTGTGATAATGAGGGCCTTCTCAAAGGAGGCATCCTCAGAAGGACATCCTGTGGTATTTCTTCATCATCCATATCATATCTAAGATGAAAGACTATATATATGTTACCTGGAGCAAGGTCCGTCTAAATCAGCTATGTGTTTACAAGTGGCTCTTAGGGAATAAGCAAGTAAAGTCTTTTGAAGCTTGGCCACTGGAGTCACACTGCTACTTCCTTGAATTAAACGGAGCATTTTTATCAGACAGGGAAAATGCATCTGTGGTGTAATGTTCCTTCATGTGCTTTACCTAATTAAATACATTTTTTTCATTTGCCTATAAATTTAAATATTTAGTTCATATGTATTGTATTTGGGTTTGCAATCACGCTGTGTGCGATTAACGAATGTGCATGAATCAGGTAGGAGAACCATTAGTGCGAGTACTATATTGTCGAACCTTACAATAGCGAACAGCTGCTACAGCAAGGTTTGACAGTGTAGTGCAGATCGCACTACAGTGGGGGAGTAGGAAATACACCCTTTCCTCAGTGTAGTGCAATCTTGGAGTTTGCATATATAAGTAGGGGTGTGTGGGGGCGCAGCCCCCACATGGGGGGTGCAGGGGGGCTTTCCCCCCTGCAAAACATGTTAAAATATGTTTAGAGGCTATGAACATTTCAGTGAAGTTGAAATGTTTGACATTCGACTTCAGTGAAATGCTCAGTTCGGCATTTACTGTGGTCGGTGTTGTGATTTCCGAACATTTTCTTTGGATATCTGCATTTTCGGCCACAGTAGTGTCGAACATGTGATAGTAAACCTTGTATTTGCTTAGCTGCATCTGTATTACATCTGCATATATAATGCCAAATGTTTATTAGTATGAAGACAAGAATGGTATTACCTTAGCTAGATTTGTTTTTCTCAGTTTTTCTGTGTACACAACTGATAACGTACAACATACAAGAATGTATACTTGTTAATGTTCATCATATTGACCACTGCTGCAGTAGCCATAGCTATATGGGTTATATACTGCATAGGATACAACTGGTCAACTTCCAAAGTTTCAGCGCACCTTCCCCACACCCATTCAGGTCAGCTTGAGCTGACCTAACTAAACAGACAGGTTTGTGCAACAAGCCCTTTAGAGCTTTCTTGCTACTGAAAAGTACTCTTAACTGAGGCTTTCAAGGATTGACAGACAAGCTTGTGCTGTTCCTTTGCTGGGTAGAGAAGTTC
This sequence comes from Protopterus annectens, assembly GCF_019279795.1. NCBI lineage: Eukaryota > Metazoa > Chordata > Ceratodontiformes > Protopteridae > Protopterus > Protopterus annectens. The sequence continues at coordinate 1,684,709,028 of NC_056744.1, read as the reverse complement.
CCTTTTGGGGAAAAAATCACATTAAACAAATGTTTATTAAAAAATGTTTATTTAACACCACTTTCCTGTTCAGGAAAGTTATTTTAAAACCAGGAATGTGTGTTTTAATGGACTGTCATGAGACTGTATTGTACTTTTAAACAAGAGTGCTCTTTTTTTAACATCAGTTTAAGAGTTGTTTAAAGTAACTGAAAACCTTTTTTTTTCCTGTGGAGAAATTGTGTTTATTTTACTTTTTGGGGTTAGCAAAGTGTTTTAACGTGCTTTATACTGTGTTTTTATGTGAAAACCATGGAACTAACTGTCAAGTCCCACTGTCAGTCCTTTTTCCAAACGCAAAAAGGAAAAGTTAAGCAAACAGCCTTTACCACTACAGCAGGCTAGCAATTTGCCTCTCTGTAGGTGTTCTGGCTATTAGCTTTACCTCCGGTCACTCATCATTTATCCCAGATCCCTCTATTGTAACACCTATTGCCACTATGGACTGGGGTTAGCCATGTTCTCTGTGGCTGTTGGGATCCCCTCAGTGGACAAGGGAGAGAGAACAAGGAAGGCTTCATTGTTTTCTCAGAATAATGTGCCTATCCCCTGGGGATGCTGCTGCTACCATTAACACAGTTGGCCCAACTTTTCCTGTCAAAATGAAAAAGAAAACAATGTGTATCTACTCCTCCTCAAATTTCTTTAGACAGTTTAGTTTACTTTGTTTGGCTCAGGATTTATTTCAGGCTATTTGTCCTTCGTATAAAGTAGTTTCTGGTAAAAGAAAGAGGGACATCTCTTTTTCTTAAGAGAGTAACTATTCTGAATCTGGCTAGGAAGATGAAGGAACAGACATAGATTTTTCCCTCAAAATTCTGATTCAAATTCAGAGAGCAGCTGAGTTTCTGAATCTCCCCTTTCTCTTTCTTTGCGACTATTTCCAGAATATACCATTTTTTCAGTGGGAGAACACTGTGGTTTCTCAGTCCTTCAGAAAATATTATGAAGTGTTACAGAAGTAATTTGCAGAACCTTCACCCATTTCCTCCAGTTCTATCAGCTTTGGAAGATGAGTGTGTTACTGCCTGCGATTTTCCTGACAGTCAGCCTGCTGCCCATAAAAAGAAGACAGGGTGCATAAAGTTCCTCAGTCTTTTAATTTTTTATACATTCTTCCCAAACCTGACCTGGCAGCTGTAGTTAATCCTACTACAGATAAGCATTTATTTAATTCCAATCCTATTCTTTCTGATAAGGATGGGAGGCTTACTGATAAGTATTAGGAAAAAGTGTATGCTTCTACAACTTTGATTTTCAGAATTCTGAATTTTCAGGTTCATTTGTTAAGGTTAATTCTGACTAACTGTGAAAGTATAAGGAATGCTTTGTCTGCAGTTTCTTCTTGTAAGAAAAAAATCCACTTTAATTTAGTTATGTGTTTTGTACAAGTCACAACTAGTTGTTTACAGTGTGTGTATGACAGCTGATACTATGGCCACTGGTACTCTTTTGAGGAGGTTTGCCTGGCTGCATTCTCAGAACCTCCCAATGTTAGAAATAAGAATTTAAAATTTTCTTTGGATAAAGATTTAGTTTTAGCCCCTCTACTGCAGAGATGATCAAAAACTGTGATGAAAGAGACTTCCCAAGATGGCTTCACATCGAGTAACAGCTTAATTCTAGCTATCCCAGTGTGAAAACAGAAACTTAACAGAGAAAACCAGTGGATTTAGATTTCTGGGTAAATTTCACTAACTGGCAATTAAGTGCACTGCTTGGATGCCAGCAAAAAAGGAGAGGACCTGAAGGAAAATCAGCTACAAAAGGTGAGGAAAAACACTGACTGGGAAAAGTACTGCAGCTGTTCAGAAAAAAGCAGTGCAAGCTCCAGACATGACTTCTAGTAACCAAGATGAAAATATAAGACAACTGCATGCAGACCTTATTAAAATAAACAAAACACTGACAAAGTGTATCAACACAAAGAACAAAAGGCTGGGAAAAATAGAAGAAACTTTAAACAGATATTCAGATGAGGTGATAAAACTGCAAAAATCAGAGGTGAAAATTTAAGAAAAGACTGGCTGAATACGACACTGCTCAAGAACAGATGTTTTAAAAAATAATAGAATTAAAGGACGCTGCACATTGGGGAAACCTGAGATTTTCTGCTGTACCAGACAAGCTGGAAGGAACAGACCAGATTCATTTTATGAAAGCACTGGACTGGAATTCCACAGTAGGAGCTGTTAATTGAAAAGGCACATTGTGTGTATGCTCCAAACCTGGCTATAATAAAGCAACCTAGACCTTTAATGGTAAAGATACAATCCTAATAGCAGAAGGAGTTGATTTTGACAAAACTGTGGCAGAAAGACAAAGGAATAAAAGTGGGAGACAGCAGGGTGTTTGTGGAGAATGATTACTCATTGTACACCGGGCAGAAGAGTCAATTTATTCCACTATTCAGGGAATGTCGAGAAGCAGGCATGAGAGTCAAACTACTGTACCCAGCTATCTTCAAAATATTGTTCCCTAGAGGGAAAAATATTTTTTAATGAAGTAAATGCTAAGTAGGAAATACGAAGTTTGTCCAACAAAAAGTGAATTATGAAACAGAAGGGGATTCTACTTCTTGTTCTTCTGGCAATAAAGAACACACACAGCTGTGCCAGTGAAACCTTTTCCAATGTTTCAATGGAAAATGTTTGAGAGAAGGAAAAATCATGAGTTGACTAGAAGAATCAAGAGTAAGTTGGAAATGAAGCAGAGAGATAATTTGGGAGATGGAGATAAAGAGGAATAAAACCAGTAACTTGGAAATTGACAAATGTGGGATTACAAAGCAATAATTATATTTGTGAAACATGACAGAACAAGAAAATATGGAAATATTAGACTCTTTTGGACTTTGTTAAACTTGTAGGGGACCCTAAAGCATATGCCCTACTTTATATCATTAATATTCGGAAAATACTTAGGAGAGGGGAAGAGGAGAAAAAAAGTAAACTGTAAGTAAAACAAGCCTGGGAGCTATACATGCGTCTTCCCATAGTTTTCTTGTAAATTGTTTTTCCAGCCTCTCCTGACAATCTTTTCTAACCTCATATGATTGATTCTTATAGTTATCATGCAGTGTTTGTATATGCCCTATTAATTATCCCTTTTTAACAGCCGCTTCTGTTCTAGATTCAGCTAAAAACCTTATCAGAGCAGGTCTTGCATTTAAAATTCCCCTATCCCTTTCACTTTGCCTGTATTCTGAAATCCAGCCCTGGTAGGGAAGGTAGTCTCTAGCTTGTAAACCAGAAGTCTTCTTGGCCTCATTCCATTTTGTTACCTTTCCTGCTTCAGTTATGTGCTCTCGATGTCTTGGTTCCTTTGCCAGGTTTCTTCAGTAAATTCAAGCCTCCTCTTGCTTGTTTCCTGTACTCCTACTTGCAGTCATCCCTATTCGTAAAACCTCCTTTGTCCATTCGCATGTTGGTGTATTTCTTGGAATACTATCTGCTACTTTATGAATATACTATTACTGCATGGTTATTATTCTCCTTAATGATCTGCATCCAAAATCCCACTCGCTCTACTTCTTGAACTTCCCACTTGCTTAATCATCATCCCTTTCCACTCTGAATTATAACCTTCTGATTGTGTTATGTACATCAGCCTTAAACAAGTTATAAATCTTATAGCATTTTGACACCATAATTTAATTTTACTGTAGTCATATATGCAATTTTTGTAAGCATATAGGGACGACTGCAATTAGGGGTACACAAAATAGAAAAGAGGGTGCTGGAAATTACTGGAGGAACCTGTTAAAGGAACCAAGGTACTGGGAACAAATTACAGGAAGAAAAGTAACAGAATGGGAAGAGGCCAAAAAGACATTTGGACTACAGACTAGTGATTCCCTTCCCTAACAGGGGCTGCAGAGTATAGACAAAGATAAAGCAATAGCAGAATCCTACATGAAAGACCTGCACTGGTTGAGTTTTTAATTGAACCTAGAACAGAAGCTGTTGTTAAAGGGAAAATTACTACAGCAAATAAAATACTGCACAATAACTACTGGAATCAATCAGAAGAGGTCAGAAAAGATTGAGACAAGAGATTAGATATACAATTCACAAAAATAAATAAATAAATAAAAAATGGGAAGACATATGTATGGCTCCCAAATATGCAACAAAGTTTGGAAGACTTAGGATTTTTGCCTGAAGTGTTTGCGCAGATACTTGTATACCCCAAGCAGGCTCAAAAGAATTTTTCCACAGGTAGATGTCAGATGATGAAGGTGTGACAGAGTAACTGAGAACATATGTTTTGGGATTGTAATGAGTTGGCAGACCTTAAATGTTCCCTACAGAGTACTCTGTCAGGAATAATGGGTGAGCAAATACGTGTAATTAAGGAAATGATTTCTCTGAGCTGGGATACAAGACCTGAAATGCATAGACATAGTAAGACATTTTTAACTTTAATTCTGGTGGCTGCCAAAAACAATTACTACAAAATGGAAATCAAAGTCTACACCAACTGTATTTTAAGTAATGAATATTATAAAAGATATAAAGGAGATGGAGAAGAGATCATTAGAAAAGAGAAGCAGCAAATTACATAGAAGTAAATGGAAATTGTGGGAACAATACATGCATAACAATGTTCAAGAGGAGGAGGAGTGAGGTTTAAGGGAAGGCAGGAATTGAGCAATGTTTGTAATGTTGGACTGATGACAGCAAACAAAATATATGTGAAGTATACTGTAATTAAATCGAAAAATGTTAAATGATTTGTATTACTTTTCTGTTGATGTATATTTGTGATAATTAATAAATGTGTAAAAAAATGAGGAAATAAAAAATGTTGAGCCTATAAAAAGCTAGTCTAAAAGCTACATGGAATTCTGCTTTTCATTATTCTAACAATAATAAAGTTTTTAGAAAGACTGCCAGTTAAAAAATTTCTGTGGTTCCAAAAGTAGATACTTGAGATGAAGAAAAAAACTCAGGAACTGTATAGAAGAGTCATGAGTACCTTATATTTGACATTGACTGGTGTTGGGAAATGGAAGTGATCAGGAAGATGATCTACAGCAATGAGAAATTATAAAATGAATGGGAGAACTGTAAGGTATCAGTACTACTGACAAAGGACTGGACATGTGAAATGTGGTTCTGCAAGAAGTGGTTGAGAAAGACTGAAATTTTATTGGCTGTGTTAAACTGGAGGATGAACTGAATAGCTTAAAGCCTATTTTATGTCATTAATGTTTAGAACAACACTGAAGGGACTGAATAGGTAACCAAGTAAAACAATTTTTTTCTTAATATCTGTATAAAAATGTAATTATGTAAATTACATGCTATACTGTAAAGCAGTTTTGTATAGTATGCAGTCAGAGGTATTTTACAGGCAACCATCACTCACTTCTTTCCCTACACAGCTTCCAACTTCTCAATATATTTACTTTCCAGCAAGACTCTACCTCATTTTTATTCTGCTTACCTATCTACCTTAACCTTCTCAATTATCCCGCCAGTCTACACTACTCCCAGCAAGCCACCTATCTTCCTCACACTTATCTTTCCCTGCTCTTTCATTCCACATTAACAAATAAACAACACTTCTTCCTACCTATATTACCTCACCTCTTTCAACCATCAACCTATTTTTATCCATCACATCTTATCATAGGGTTTCTTTCCTATAGCTTTATCAAATGTTATACGTTGTTCGCCATTACTTTTTATATTATTTTTTGTTTAAACTGTAAATCAATGTTTATTATTATTGTTATAGTTTTAAATTGTTTTATTCAATGCTTTTTGTTTTGAAGCTTTTCTTCACAGGCTTTCAGTGAAAAAGAGCCTTGCACGGCCCATTCAGACTATCACAATAAATAAACAAAAGAGATAAATGTAATAACTTTAAATGTGAGGTAGGGAGATGAGGAGGTTTGTCGGTAATTATTGTGTATGGTAAAGATTTTAAAGTAGGAAAGTACTTTTTTTTAGTTGTACAGTATTCCAGGCTTTACACTGCAATAAGGTAAGAAAGGCTGGACAGAAGCAACTTAAAAGTTAATATAATGTTGCGATCATGGGCTGCTTTGGAGAGAATGTAAAAGTGTATTCATCATATATGTATAACTAAAAGAAAACAACTTAGACCGTCTGTACATATATTGGTGAGTATCTACACCAATGGCCTTAGTATATGCTCCAGACAGTATTTTAAGCAAACAACCTTTAATAGTAATACAAACATGATACTTGTAGTCACAGAGACTGGGGATGTAAGTAATTACTTATGAGAGGTCTGAACAGTGAAATTTGCAAGCGTTCTTTCTTGCATTTGCAAAGTTACTAGCTATTTTTTCCATTAGCAAATACTTTTAGTTGGAGGCAAGCAGTGTGAAGGTATAATTAATCGTGATAGATCTGAACACTACAGTCTGAGAAAAATGTGCAAGGTACAAAGTCATTAACACTTGAAGGTACATTGTCAAGCAGCCTTTAAACAGTTCGATTACCAGCAAAGAAACACAATATAACAGCTGGCAGAGGAAACTGTAGTATAGGAGCTAAACACTCAAAAAAATAACTACTGGAACTTCAAAGATGGTTGAAAGATACATAAACAAAGTCTGAAAATGTAGGATGCAAAAGTTGTGCAAGAAAAAGACAAACGAAGTCTGAAAATGTAGGAGGCAAATAAGATATGCAAGAAGTTCCTCCTGGGCAGTCTTAATACTTCAATGTGTTTAATATAACAGTGCACAAGAGTTTATCTTTACCTTTGTAGGTATGCCTTGTACATTTTCCTTTACTATCCCCCTATTTGTTTCTTTTGGTACTGCTTGTAAATAGTTTATTTCCTGGATGTATAAACAAAATGTATCTTGCCTTTTGTATTTCTAATTGTATTGTTTACTACATGTGAATATTTTTTTCTTCACCTGGGCTATGCCTGGTAATACTATTTTTTTATCAGTATACTTCCCGGGTAAAACATTCAAATAAATAATTCATTTAAGAGTTACCACTGCACTTTTTCATAAGGCTAAAACTAAAAGTCTACTAAAAGTATGCACGTTTTTTTTTTTTGACATTTGGAGGGGGAATCAAGATAAGATAAGAACAGATAATAATCAGTTTAAGTGGCAACACAGACACTAGTATGCACTTTATCATGGGCAAATTTAATTTTAGAATAGGTAATATCTGTATGTAAATTCTGGGCAAGTATTCCTATTTGGAGAGGTAAACATTCTTTCTGGGAATGGCAAATAGTTTTGTACATTTGCTGCAAGTTATAAGGGGACAGGAGGTTCTGAAAAATTATTCAGATTTTTGTTTCTTACATGCTTTTATTAAATCAGCAAGTCTAGAAAAGTGTGACATAGGTTCAAAATACAGATCACAAGAAGTAATTACATAGATCAGCCTGTCAAACATTCTGTACATGGAAGCTGTAAGTTGGAAATACAGATTCAAAAGAAATGTCATGCATAACAGGTAGGAGTAACAGCTTTTTATCATAACAGCTACTCAATATTAACACAGAATGTAAATGGTCTTACAGATACAGACAAAAATGTATTGAGCAATTTAAGTGTAACATGCAAACAACAACATTACAGAAGATGCATTTGGACAAAAATGAGAATCAGATTTTTTTGTGGGCATTCGGCAGAATATCAGAGAATGAGAAGTTGGAGTAGCAGTACTGATTGTGAGATGGACTCCAAAAATAATAGGGGGCTAAGATTTGAGGTAGTAAGGGGTTACTGGTAGTGCAGGAGGATTATGATGGCATATATTCAACATTCTACTTAAAAATACTAATACGGATCTCAGGAGAATTTTGGGAGTAGTAATACATTTTCAGCAGGGAATATTATTTATGGGTGGGGAGTGGAACCTGATTTGTAGCAGTGTGGACATATCAGGGACTCACACGAGAAAAATATAACAAAACAGGCTAGGTTTCTGAAGAATTTATTTATGAGAATATTTTGCATGGAAGACATATATAGTACCAAGAGCTTAGACAGAATTTACTTACTAGTCCCCAAAATTCAATAACGGAGCTACAATGGAGAGAAATTATATTTCATTAAAAGAATGTAAAAGGTGATGCCAAAATTGACAGATATGGATCAGTGTGTTTTTTGAAGGGGAGGCAAACATTTGACAACATTAAAAGAACAATGATGATCCAGAGGGAAACAGAATGTAAGAAAATACCACTGTTATTGGTGGGTCTTGGTGCAGAGAAGGCATTTGACACAGTAAGCTGGGATTTTACGAGCAGGGTAATGGAAGCATTTGCATTCCCTGATAAAATTATAAGGTTGATTATGAGGGATAAGAGGTGAAAATTAAAGTGGGTGGGTTCCTTTCTGATAATTTCTGTTTGAGCAGAGGAACCATGCGGGTGTGTCCTCTTTTTCCTTTTGTTACTTGCATTATATTTAGAACCACTGACAAACAAAATAAGCCACTCAGAAATTCAAGGATATAATTGGTATGGTAGTCAAAAAAAGCTGGCTTATTAGCAATGATATTTTATACTTGATAAAACCAGAAAATTACATCTAAGTGTTGTGGAACATTTTTAGGCAGTTTCAAGTAATTTTGGGATACATAATCAATGAAGCTAAAACAAAGGTAACAGATGAAAACTATGTACCCACTCATGAATTGGCTCAGCAACATCCATATTTAAAGGGACATGACAACATGAAGTACTTAGGAGCATGGATTAAAAGAGAGTCTGTTTAGGCAGCTAAGGATATGTGGGAAGAGACTAAACAAAAGATGATACAAAAAATGAGAAAATGAAAGGTCTGTTTTATGGATATGGATGGCAAGATACAACCATTTAAAATGTTTTTAGTCCCTTTAGTTTTATACATAGGTCAGGCTTTTTTTTATATATATATCAACCAGAGGATAGCAATTCACAAACAGCTGAAGGGTTTTATCTGGAAGGGGAAAACAGCAAGAGTCAAGTGGGATAAGCTGATTCCTTCTATAGAACAAGGTGGGGCTTGAGATTACCTGATTTGAAGGGATATTTCAGACCTACACAGTTAAGGCTCCTGTACACAGCCCAAGCAGAAAGCTGTAATTCAAAGTGGAAAGTGATGATGATAAGGGGGGGGGCTCAAGAATCAATGAAAGACTTGGATTTTTGATGCAGATCCTTAAGGAGAATAACAATAACTATACAGAATATTATATTCATAAAGTGGCAGAAAGTATTTTAAGAACTAAGACAACATGTGAATGAAGAAAGGAAATTCTGCCCATAGGGATGACTGCAATTAAGGATACAGACAACAGGCAAGAGGGGGTTGAAATTTATTGGAGAAAAGTGGCAAGAGAACCAAGACATTGGGAGCAAATAGAGAGGAAAAGGTAATAGAATGGGAAGAGGCCAATAACTTATTTGAACTGCTGGCTAGAGATTGCTTTCCCTATCAAGGATTGATATTTCAGTATAGGCAAAGAGAAAGAAACAGGTCTGTCTTAAGTGAAAGACCAGAAAGTACAGTTGTGTACACTTACCATAAATGTAGATGTTCGAGTGTATTCACTGTTACAGTCATTTCATTTGGATTATTTGCTTGCAGGCAGCCCTCAGTCGGCCTGATTAACAAAGGCTTAGGTCCTGCGTTGGCTGCTGTCCGTTCTTCCATGACGTCAGGGGTATACAACATGCAGCCGACGCCACTACATCAGATTTTCTTTCCCCAGATGTCAGGTCCCCCCCTAATGGGAAGCAATTAACTATAAAAATACAATGATATACCTCCAACAAAAAAGCAAATACACCAAAAAGCTTTTAAGCATAGTAAAGGAAAGTAGAGGTATAGCCAAAAGAAGTTAGGGGGCTGGAGGGAGGGTAACCAGGACTGCAACAGTGAATAAAACTTGAACATCTACATTTATGGTAAGTGTACACAACTGTACTATGTTCTTCATGTTTCACTGTTGCAGTCATTATATTTGGGTAGATTCCCAAAGCTATGGTTGGGAGGAGGAATTTAGATAGCATTAGGACTGCAGTGGCAAAGCCAGCTCTGGATTTAGAGAAAATTGGCAAATGATAATGCTTGGTGAAAGTATATACAGAACTCCAGGTAGCAGCTTCTATGATGTCCCTGGTAGGGACTCCTCTGAGAAAGGCTGTAGAGGTAGATGCAGTAGCCCTGGTGGAGTGAGGTCTGATCTCCTGTGGGATAGGTTTTCCATGGTGCTTATAGCAGAAATGAATGCAATGGCCTATCCATTTAGAAAGAGTTTGAAATAGCCCTCCCCTCTACCCCCACAGCAAATGCCACCAGCAGTTGTTCAGATTTCCTTTGAGGTTTAGTCCTGTCCAAGTACAATCTAAGTTGTCTGTGCACATCTAAGGAATGCAGTATCCATTCCCATTTGTTCTGTGGATTGGGAAAGAAGGTTGGCAAATGAATGGACTGATTAAGAGCCACACTGGATACCACCTTGGGCATGAAGGATGGATTGGTTCTGAGGGACACCCTGTCCGCATGAAAGATGATGAAAGGCTTCACTGCCATAAGGGCCTGTAATTCAGATACCCTTCTTGCTGAAGTGACTGCTAAAAGGAAAGCCATTTTCCAAGAAAGAAATTTTAAGTCTGCAGTAGCAGCTGGCTCAAAAGGAGGTAGAGTGAGTTTCTCCAAAAACAAAGTTAAGGTCCCAGGCTGGGGTTGGAGCTTTCCTGGGTGGTCTCAATTTTTTTGTTCCTCTAAGGAACTGCTTGAGCAGTGGATGAGAGAAGAGGGGAGGTTCTGTGTTATGAGCTGAAATGGCTGAGGCGTGAATTTTGATGGAGGAAAAAGACAGGCCCTTGTGAAGCATCTCAGTTAAGTATTTTAAAATCTGAGGTAAACTGGGCACTGCTGTGCTCATCCCTTGGGACTGGTTCCAGGTGCAGAATCTTTTCCATTTTTCAGCATAAGATTTTCTAGGACTAGGCCTCCTTGCCTCTAAAATGATATCCATCACAGGTTTACTGAGGGATGGTACAGGAGAGATTAGGTAATTAGCCAGGCTGCTAGGTTCAGTGTTAGAAGCTGAGGGTGCAGAATCTGGTTCTCCTGCTGAGACAACAGGGAAGGAGTCTGAGGCAGGTGCCATGGGGATAACCATGACACACTGCGTAGGAGGGGGGTTCCCATTGTTGGCATGGCCAGTCTGGAGGAATCAAAATCATCCTTGGTTTGTCCGGTTTGATTTTTAGTAGTACTTTGAAGAGCAGAGGCAGAGGGGGAAAGGCACAGACTGATAGGTTTTTCCAGCTGAAGGACAGAGCATCCACTTTCCAGGCTTGTTTATGGGGAGTCCTTGTGCAAAATTTGTCCAATTGGTAGTTCTGGAGAGAGGCAAACAGGTCTATATCTGGGCTCCCCCATTTGCTTGTTAACATGTTGAAAATCCTTAGTTCCAGTTTCCACTCATGTGGGTCCATGAGGTTTATGCTTAGTCTGTCTGCCAGTGTATTTAACTTTCCTGGCAGGAATTGAGCTTGTAGGTGCACTTGGTAGCTCAAGGCTGTGTTCCACAATGCCATGGCTAGTCTGCAGAGGGGGTAAGAATGTGTACCCCCCCCTGTTTGTTTATGTACCACATAACAGTGGTGTCCGTCTTTACCATTAGTTGTCCTGGAAGAATGTGGTCCTTCAAGGCTGTCAGAGTATTCTGTACAGCTAACATTTCTTTTTGATTGATATGCAGGTGCATTTGACTTGAGTTCCATTTGCCCTGAATGCACTTCCCTGCCAGGTGAGCCCCCCATGCATAGTCTGATGCATCTGTTGTTAGGGTTTGGGTGGCAGGGAGTGGTGTGAAAGGCAGTCCCTTGTTTTGGTGGCAGGCCTCTCCCCACCAAAGGAACTCTAGGCATAGGCAAGGTATGATAGGAATCATTGCTTCCAGATCCTGAGAATGTTGACACCATAGGCTTTTTAGATACCACTGTAGTTTCCTCATATGCAGTCTTGCAAATGGAGTTAGAAGAATGCAGGAGGCCATGAACCCCAAGGCTTGCAGTATGCGTCTTGTAGATAGCAGGGTTTTTGTGGCCACTTGTTTGAAGTAGGTTGTCAAATGAATTTGTTTCTCTCTGGCATGAGATAAGCCATCTGGGAAGTTGTAGTCAAGCTTGCTCTCAGGAATATAATTTGTTGACAGGGTACCAGGTATGATTTCTTTTTGTTTATGGTGTACCCCAGACAAGTTACAACCCTTTGTACAAAGGCCAGATGATCCAAAAGTAACTCCAGGCTTTCTGCCTGAATTAGACAATCGTCCAGGTATGGGTATATTTGAATAGTTCTTTGCCTGCAAAAAGCAATAACTGGAGCTAGGCACTTGGTGAATACCCTGGGCACAGTAGATAAGCCAAAGGGCAGTGCAGAGAACTTCTGCAAGACTCCCTGATTGGGATGTGCAGGTATGCTTCTTTTAAATCTAGTGTTGCCAACCAGGCATTTTTGCCTAGCATAGGAAGTAATTGGTGAAGAGTCAGCATCTTGAATTTTGGAATCTCCAAAGAGGTGTTTAGAGCAGACCGGTCCAGGACAGGAAGCCATGAATTGTATTTTCTGGGTACCAGGAAAAGTCTCAAGTAGACACCTTGTCCCTTTTCCACTTCTGGTACCAGCTGAATAGCCCCCATGCTTAAGAGAGAGAAAGTACTTGTTTTGGGGCCTCTGCCCACTTATTTGGGGGTAGGTATAACCATCCACTTAGTGTTGGCAACTTGTGGAAGTGAATTCTGTATCCCGGGGACACTATATTTAAAACCCATTTTTCCTGGGTAATGAGTTCCCAGTTTTTTGCATGAAGAGCAGTCTTTCCCCCCAAAGGGGCAGTCAGTTGATAAGTGCTTGGAAATTTTAAAAGGAAGTCATTGAGGCAGTTTACCATAGGGGGAGTCTTATTACTCCCACATTTGGAAGTGGAGGCCACCCACTGCTTAGTCCTGTGTGTCCCCTGGGATTGAAACTTGGGGTTTTTGCTGTGTCTGGGTTTGGCTTGAGAAGACCTTGAAGAGGCTGGAAATGACCAATTCTTAGAGGGCCAGTGCCTACTAAATCTAGGAGGCTGAACTTGTAAGAAAACAGTTTGCATAGATTTAGCTTTATCTTCCATCTTTTTGAGAACTTCCTCAGCCTTGTTGCCAAACACGTGGTCCTGAGTTAAGGGAGCATCCAACAATTTAGCTTTAACATGATCAGGCAAAGATTGCTCCTTAAGCCAAGCATGCCTTCTGAGCACAGACCCAGTGACAGCAGCCCTGCAAGAGGCCACTAATGAATCAAAACCACACTGCAAAGTATGTTTTCCAACTTGTTCAGCAGAATGCATTAAATCCTGTAATTCTTTATTTTCCACACAGTCAGTAATCAACATCATTTTCTGTTTAAGCAATCCAATAACATGTTGCTGATACTTTAACATATGAAACTGGCAGTTTAAAGCCCTAATGGCCAAGGTTGCAGAAGTGTAAACCTTCTTACCCCATCTATCCAGCGTCCTGGAGTCTCTATCAGAAGGGGTAGGATTTTTAGCAGTAGAAGCCTTAATGCCCTTGGGCCCCTGTGAAATAGTCTCTGGATCTGCAATAGGATTTTTAAAAAGGAACCTGTGTGACTCTAGGACCCTGCAATATTTGTCAGGTTTTCTGGGAGCAGGAGGCAAGGAATCAGGGACCAAACTAGATTCCAAAAAAGCATCATCAACAATGTCTAGTACAGGAGGAATAGCTAAAGGCCTATACTGAGGTAGGAGTAAGAAATCCCTAAGCCTCTTTTTTGAATCAGAAAAATCCTGGCTTTCCCAGTGGAAATGCTCCCTTAGAGTATGTAAGGTTTCCCCAAAAGAAAAATCCTCTGGAGGGGAAGCAGAGGGAATGGAGTCCTCTGCATCAGAATCCTCATATGTAGACAAGGACAAATCCAGATCATCAGAAGAATCAGAAAAAAACAGAATCCTGGTCAGAAGATTCATAAACAACTTCAGTCCTAGGCCTCTTAGAAGGGGGGGGGGGGTTGACTAACCCTGATTAGAGTTACTAGATCTTCAGCCATTCTTATCATTTGTTTTTTAGGCACAGAGGCCAGAACATGTGGCCTGGGCATCGTATTTTTAGGCATGGTTCGAGATTTAGGTCTAAGTGAAGAAGGAGGCGTTGGTTTAATATGCAAGTCCGTAGGCCTGAATACACCCTATGAAGCCAGTGCCTGCACAGCGGCACCGGACCCATCCAAGGTAGAGACATCCATGGGTTCCATAGTTGAAGCATCTCATGGCATACCGGACTCCGAATGGGTCTCAGTAGATGGCCTGTGAATCAGAAGTAGCAGGGCTATGAAAGCACCTCATTGAGTACCGGCGAACTGGCAACTGGCTTAGGAGAAGAGTCGTCGACAGTTTTGGACCTCAGCGGCTTGTCTCTGTCTTTATCTTTGCATTTTTTCAGAATCCTGGTAGTTGGATGGATAACCAATGACATTTCTGGATAATTAAACCGGGAACCGAAATATTTATAGGTGGAAATATGCCGACAATGGATAGGGCGCTGATTAAATAAAGCACAAAACTGACAGCAAGGTACGTCGTGGTCAGGGCCTAAGCAAGGAATACAGAACGAAAGAAAATCTTTATGAGGTATTTGCTTTCCACAAGTAATGCAATTATTAACTTTTACTGACATCGGTAAGGAGCAAGAAAAAGATTCCCCAATGGGGTACTTAGCTTTAGTTGAAGACTTCGGTTCTGAAACTCGAAAACAAAAATTTCAGGAGTTGGCCGACCGGCACTTGTGAACTGCTTCTATTTTGGGCACCGCACGGCACTTGTGAACTGCTTCTATTTTGGGCACCGCACGGCAAGAAAGACTGATGTAATGGCGTCAGCTGCATGTTTTATACCCCTGATGACCTGACATCACAGAAGAAGGGACAGCAACTGACACAGGACCCAAGACTTTGTTAATCAGGCCGACTGAGGGCTACCTGCAAGCAGATAACCCAAATTTAATGACTGCAACAGTGAAACACGAAGAACATCTGGTAGAATTTTTAGTAGAATGTGGAACAGAAGCTGCTGTTAAAAAAAGGAATAATTAGTAAAGCATATAAAATTTGCATGACAACTATAAGAATCAATCAGAGGAGGTTAGAAAAGACTGAGAAGACAGAATGGATAAGCAATTTACAAACAAACAATGGGGGATATGTATGTCTCCCAAACATGCAACAAAGTCTAGAAGATTTAGGATCTTTACTTGGAAGTGTTTACACTGGTATTTTTACACCCCAAGTAGACTCCAAAGAATTTTTCCTCAGGCAGATAGCAAATGTTGGAGGTGTGATGGGAAGAAAGAGGTAACTGGGGACATATTTTCTGGGACTGTAATGAGTTGGCAGACTTTAAAAACTAGTAAAAGACGAAAAATTGCACAAACCACCAAGAAAATCATTGCACAAGCAGTATATGCAGGCAATAAGGGACAGTGAGCCCTGAAATAATCCAATGTGTGCTTCAAATCAAGCCAACACATCCACTTCAAGTACAAGGATGCTTTCTTTATTCAAACAAGAAGGTATAAGCACCTTTGTTCCAAAAATTAAAGCAGGAACTTCATCAGATACAAGGAAATTAAGGAAGTAAACTGTCATCCCACATTCCATTGGGAGGAATGGTTTTGTGATTATTTGTTTTCTAAGGGAATACCCCAGGACAAAATCAATATGTACGAACAGATTTTGGATATGGTGCTGAGAAGCAACTTTATCTTGTTTGATAATCAGTATTACTTACAAACACATGGGGCTGCTATGGGTTCAGCATTTGGGGGGCTGTACGCCAATATTGTCATGCTGGAATGGGAAAAACATACTTTGAAACAATCAACATATTTGTGATTCTGTAATACTTACATGAGGTATTTGGATGACATGTTTATTTTATGGGAAGGCCCTAGGGACCAAATTGTTGAATTAATTAACTATATTAACAACTCAACCTCTCTTTTGAGGTTCACATATAGTGTTAATGCATGTGAAATTTCCTATCTTGATGTTCTGTTAAAGAAATATCTGAAACAACAGAGATTTGTGGCTGAAATTTTCAGAAAAGAAACCTTTTCCAACAGTTTTCTGCATTTTGACAGCTACCACCCATTCACTCAGAAATGTGCAGTTATTAAGGGCCAATTTGTGTGTGGAGCATGCATGGTGACAACTTGGACAGGTTTTACTAGGGAATGCCTTAACTTGAAGGAAATGTTCTTGAGAACAGGTTGCCACCCCCAATTTAATTGACAACATCAAGAAGGAAGTTAGTGAGAAAAGACAATGTGGGTATTTTGCACCAATTTTGGGCGCCCCTAATACTGACCATCCCGATTTGACTGGGTTGAATATAACAGAAACAGTCACGGACACTGTTATGAATGACCAAACAACTCTCCATAACCAGGAAACATATAGGAGGGACCATTCTTCTAGGTCTGAAGTAACTAATTACCACACAAGTTTTTCAACTGCCTTCTCAAATGACGCATACATCATTAAAGATATTTTGTGTAAGAATTGGAATTTGTTGAGTAGTTACTGAGAATTTTTTTAAATTTTAGGAGAAAAACCTGTGTTTTTTTTCAAGAAGGGCCCTAACATGAAGAACATTTTCAAATGTAATAACGGAATCTATAGGAAGGGTTAGATGATTAAGTGTGGGGCATGTAAATTTTGCCCTTTTATTTTGGAAGTCAGTGAATGTGAAATTAATAGAATGAAAATAAAAATACCTGAGAGGTGTAGCTGTTTAACCGAAAGAGTAGTCTATTTTGCTATATGTTCCTTTTGCCCATATTTTTATGTGGGGAAGACAGAACGTAAGCTTAAAATTAGGATCAGCGAGCACCTTAGGAATATAAGGGATGCTAGTGAAGTGAATGCACTTGCTAGACACATTAGTGAGTACAACAATCACCACTTCAAATTTGTAGTACTTAAGTCCAAAAAAAAAACATAATGGGGGGAGCAGCCGGGCCACATTTACTCGAAAAAGCTGAGTTGCTATGGCAATTACGACTTGATGCCACCCACTGGCCAGACTTAAATGACAGCCTTTCCATAAGCAGTCTGCTTAAATTGAGGGCTTTTGATAGGTGAAACATTCCCTTTAGATATGGATTTGGTACAAAAATGTTTTTTTATAAATGGCCTTCATACATGTTGTATGTATGTGTACATGAAATTTATACATTTGTTCCTAATGTATGCATATTTTATTTATATGTTTTTATATACATATATATTTTTAAAAGCATTTTATATATACACATATTTACATATTTATTCTTGTGTTTATAATATATAGTTAGGGTATTGACATTTGCACAATCAGTTTTTATATGTATTTTTATATTTTGATATTTATACTGTTTTGTGCTGACACATTCATGTGTAGGGTTTCAGACTTGGGAGTGGATTTCATTAATCCAGGAAGTGATGTCATGTAAGATTTCCTATTTAAGACAGTTTACTTCCTTAATTTCCTTGTATGTGATGAAGTTCCTGATTTAATTTTCGGAATGAAAGCACTTATACCTTTCTTGTTTGTCTGAATAAAGAAAGCATCCTTGTACTGAATTGGATGTGTTGGCTTGATTTAAAGCACACATTGGATTATTTCAGGGCTCACTGGCTCTTATTGCCTGCATACTACTTGTGCAACGATTTTCTTGGAGACTTTAAAAATTCCCTGCAGCCTTCTCTGTCAGAAACACTGGGTGAGCAGGTTGGTATGCATAAGGAAATTGAGCTATGATAAAAAAATCAGATTTGGCTAGACACAGTAAGGCCCTAATGAGTCTAATGTTAGTGGCTGCCAAAAAAAATCATTTACTAGAAAATGAAATTCAAATTCTAAACCAACTGTACTATAAGTAGTGAATATAGTAAGCGACATAAAACAACTGGAAATGGGATGGTTAGAAAAGGGTAGAAGCAAATTACATAGCAAAAATGGGATTTGTGGGAACAATACATGCAGAATAATGTTTTGGAGGAGGAATAAGATTGTAAAAGAAGGCAGGATTTGAATGAGCTATGTAATATTTGACTAAAAATGAAATGCTGAATAATGACTGCAACTAAAAATGTCAATATGGTTTGTTTTCATTTATATAAATGTATGACTGTCTATGTCCTAAGTGATAATTTAATAAAGATGTTTCTTGTTTAAAAAATAAAGAAGTTATTTCTTATCAAAACGTTGCATCTGAGTTGTTGATCTTCTTCCAGTCATCACTGATGGGTTCGGTTCCGAGCCCTCAGAACTGAGTCGGCCTTATACCAAGCTTGCGTGCACCAAACACTCTCGAGCTAAGCTGCTACCCACAATGCCCTTTACTCAGTTACCTCAGATTGAGTTTGCATGCAACATATAGAAGAAGAAACAAGTCAGAGGCCATCTCTGCGCAGAAACCCTAAGACACCACAAAGACCCAGAAGATCTGCCAGGAACCTTTGGAGGGGGTCGGTGGGAGGGTGTGATGACTGGAAGAACAACAACTCAGATGAAACGTTATGGTAAGACATAACTTCTTTACCTGAAGTTGTTAATCTTCTTCCTATTCATCATTGATGGGACCGAGTCCCCGGCTACTTGGAGAACCTGGGTGGCCCTTATGGAAGAACATTCCTGAGAACCATTGAACCAAAGGCCGCTCTTCCCCTGGACATCAGATCCAATTTGTAATGCCTGATAAAGGTGTGGGGCTTAGCCCAAATGGCAGCTGCACAAATGTCATCCATCTGCTCTGAGTTACAGCACAATGGCACTAAATATGGGAAGACAAAAGTATCTTGCGGAAAAACATAGGTTGTCTGGCTATTAAAGGAATTAGAGAAACCATGCTGGTACCTTGAGGTTTGAGATATCCAGATGAATCGTGCCTGTCGGGTGAAACAGGAGGTCTGGAATAGAATCCAGAACCCAAGGTAGGAAAAGCAGATGAGGCCAAAGGAAGGGGTACCAAATCTGTTGAGGCCAGTAAGGTGCAATGAGGATTACTCTGCTCTTCAACTGGGCAGCTTTCTGTAGGTACGTGGAAATTAGAGGGGTTGCAGGGTAGGCATAGAAAGACAATGGCCAATCGTGGATTACAGTGCTCTCAGTGATTCCCACAATGGAGGGATCAGGGCAAAGAAGCTGCTGTACTTGTTTTGGGAAGATGCAACAAGATCACAGCAAGGGTGGCCCCATTGATGGGAAATCATATCCGTCACTTTCCTGTTGAGACACCACTCGTGAGGTAGTAGAATGAACCTGCTCTGTTTGTCTGCTAAAACACTGGACTTCCCCAGAATGTGCATCGCTATCAGAAAGCAGTTGGAGGAGATCACTCATTGCCACACACTAAAAGCTTCTCAACATCTCAACACAGGGGGTTAAGATCTGGGTTCCCCTTGTTTACTGATGTGCTAAACTACTGACATGTTGTCTGTCTGGACTGCAACTGTCCCGAAAGGGAGAGTGTTCACAGGTTGGTACTAGGCTTTTGGCCCTAGGGCCTATATAAGTCTAGCCACAAAATGTACCCTGGCTTTCGCCACCCAAGAAAATTATTTTCCTGTGCCCCTGTCTAGCAGAGCCACAGAAGTGATCCCAGGGGTGAATTTCCCATTTCCCATCCAATCATCAAGATTTTTCTTGAACAGTGCTAATGAGGAGCTCTGTTTGACATAGACAGGTAGTCTGTTCCAGAGTATGGGAAGTCTCTGGGACAGGAATCTATCCCTCCAGCATGTTCTGTTTATTGTGGTGACAAGGTTTAGGTCCCTAGAGCGTGTAGCTCGGAGGGATTGGGATTTCTTTAAGTGGAGCATGTCCAACAGCTCTTGGTTTGACATAGCTTTGTATGTTAGGCAGAGATCGCCCTTGAGTAGGCGATATGCGATGGAGTAAAGCTGTAGTTTTTTGAGACGGTCTGCGTAGAGCATCTGTTTGAGGCCAGTAATCCTCTTTGTGAGGTATTTCTGTGGTCTTTCCAGTTGTTGTAGATGTCTTGTGAGGTACATTCCAAAAGAGACGTTGTACTCTATAATGGGTCTAATGAGTGATGAGTAGAGGGGAACAATGACCTCTTTTTTTCTGGATGAGAATCCTTTTGTGATGAGATTAGCCACGTAGAAGAATTTCCTGACCACTGTGGCGATGTGATTATCAAAGGAGAGACTACTGTCCACCTGTGTCCCAAGGTCTCATCACATTTTCGGCATTAAGTAGACTGCCAGCTATGTGCTAGTTCATGGGTACAGAGTTTTTACCAAAGGGGATGACGATACACTTTTTGGCATTGAGCTTCAGGCCATGGCTTTGACACCAGGTATCTGTCTCAGTGAGGCCCTTTTGTAGTTTGTCCACATCGTTAGGAGTTTCGATTATGGCTCCTAGTTTGCAGTCATCTGCAAACTTTGTTAGCCAAAGACCTTCTGTGTTAGCCTGCACTTCAGAGAAGTAGATACCAAACAGGAGAGGACCGAGGACTGAACCCTGTGGTACTCTGCTTGTTACTGGTCTGAAGTCGGATTTGGAATCCGCTACTTTCACAGTGTGGGTTCTGTCTGTGAGCCAGTTGGCAACCCATCTTATGACATAAGGATTTATACCTAGTTTAGTGAGCTTATCTATAATTCCAGAGTGGGGGATTGTGTCAAAAGCCTTGGTGAGATCTAGATAAGCTGTGTGAACCATTTTACTCTCATCTATGGCTTTGGTGACTGCTTCAAAGAAGTCAATCAGATTTAGGAGACATGATCTGCCTTTTACAAATCCAAACTGGGTAAGGACCAGAGTTTGGAGATTACCAATGTCTTTGTTTATGAGTTCCATGATGATACGTTCCATGGCCTTGCAGATCAGGCTCGTCAGGCTAATGGGGCGGTAGTTCCCAGGGTCCGTCGTGGCTCCCCCTTTGTGGAGTGGGATAACCGTCGCGGTGCGCCATTCAGTGGGTACAAAGCCTGAGGTGAGACTATGATTGAACATGGTACTTAGGTAGGGTGCCAGTTCATTCTGTAGTTCGTGTAGAACGCAGCCTGGGATATTGTCAGGTCCCATGGGTGCTGTGTTTGGAGAATGTGTTTTTTACCTGTGCAGCCGTGATTATAGGAACTTTGCATTCTTCCGGTATAGAGATGGGCCTTCTAGGGGGGTGAGAGGGAGGTAAAGTTAGCACTGAACCTATCTGCTAGGATTTGGCAATATCAGCCGGTTCTGTATATTTAGTGCCATTGTGCTGTAACTCAGAGCAGATCTGACTGTTCCCATTGAGATTCTTGACATAGCTATAGAATGCTTTGTGGTTGTCTTTAGAGTCAGTGGCAATTTTGTTTTCGTAACTAGCTTTGGAGGATTTTATGAGGGATCTCAGCTTCTTACTGAGGTTGACCAGGGAGTTCCTCCAGTCATGGGATTTTACTCTTTTTTTGCAACAGTTTCTTCCTTCTATTGTAAAGTTTGTTTATGGCAGAGGACCACCAGATTGGCTTCCTTTTTTTGGAAGTTAACATCTTGGTTCTATTAGGGATAGCATGATCCATGCAATCGTGTAAGTGCTTATAAAGTGCATTTGTGTAGGATTCAGCAGTCGTACCTCTATTATCAGTCTGCATGGGTGTCATGAAGTTTGCCACTTCTGTCTTAAGAAGTGTGAAGTTGGCTTTGGAGAAGTTTTTTATGATGGTTTCCCTAATTGGGGGTGGGGGTGGGATGTGGATGTCTAGGCTGATTAGCTTGTGGTTGGATCTGACCAACGAGGAATTGATCACTGATTTGGAACACCGGTTTCCCATGTTGGTAATGACCAGGTCTAGGATACTGCTGCCCCTGGTGGGGGGTGTGAATAAGTTGATCCAAGGCGTTGGAATTTATGAATTCTAGAAAACGTTGAGCAAAAGAGTTGGTACATAAGTAGTTTTCCCAGTTAATGGTGGGGTAGTTGAAATCGCCCATTATTAGGGTGTTGGGTTGTATCCTAATACTTTCCAGGGTTGTATCCTAATACTTTCCAGTGTATCAAGAAATGAGGAGTGGGAATCCTGGGGCATGGTGGGGGGTCTGTAGCAAGCTACAATTTGGATTGCGGTCTTGCCCAGAGTTAGTTGCACTTGGATAATCTTGGCTGCATTATGCTGTGCAACTAGCCTGGAGGTGTGGATATCCTTACTGAATATGGACACGCCTCCGATTTAGTGCTTCGTTCTGGGTTAGGTGGCCGAAAGGTGTGGTATGAATTGTAGCCTGGTAATGCAGGGGTGCTCTCTGAAGCTTTGAACCAGGTCTCTGTCACTGCACAGATGTCAATGTTCTCCATTTTAAGGAGTGCCTCGAGTGAGTGCATTTTGAGGTTTAGACTTCTAGCATTGAATAGCATTACCCTCAGATTTTGCTTGCTTGTACCTGTTACGGTGGTGAATTTGTCATTTGAACCTTGCCTAAAAAAGGCACTATAGGGGTGGCAAGAGCCTTAGCCAGTATCCGGAATCCTAAGGGCGACAGGTGCAGGCCATCTCTGGCAAAGCATCGTGGTCTGTCGATCATGTCGTCCCAGGCAGACAAATACTGGATCCCCTTAGAATGGCACCAGAAGCTTAGCCAATTGTTGAAGTCAATCATTTTGTCCTTGTACTGTGGTATCATCCTGGGTGATGGCAGGATGCTACTCAGGGTTAGGGTCATACCTGCCTGGGATACAAGATCGGAGAGGTCCTCCATGTCTCTTTTCATGTAGTCCAGGGAGGTACGTCTCAGGTCATTCACACCAACATGGACAATGACAGTGTCATATTTGTACTTATTGTGGAATGACCTGAGTGCATGCGTTACGTGGCGGATCCTGGCACCTGACAGGCAGCTGACAGTAACTTTCTCCTTGTTTAGTCTAGTGAGTGGAACATCAGTGTGCCTGACTATAGAGTCACCTATGAAGTGTCTTGGAATAGCAACGCTAAGAGCACCAGTCTCATCTCTAAGACACTGACATGCATATTGGCCTCATCAGGGAACCAAGTGCCTTGGACTGTTTTCCCCAGGAACTGCCTCCTCCCACCCAATCTAGGAAGGGTCTGTGGTCACTATAGCCCTGAGCTGAGATAGGATGAAAACACAGCCTTGCAGAACCTGATCTGATGAAATCCACCATCACAGGTATATCTTGCATGTCTGAATGAGTCTTATTTTTGCTGACATATGATAATAAAGAAATGGCCATTGTGTTGCTAGCATCCATTGCAGAGTTCTCATGTGAAATCTTGCTAAAGGAACTAGAATTCTGGCCACTGACATTTACCCTAAGGCCTGGAGAACCAAGTGAGCTGAAACTTTGGTGTTGCAAATTATTTTCCTGAACTGTAACCTGATGATGTGCACTCTTGAAAGAGGAAGAGAAGCTGTCAATGATGTCATTTTGAATATTGCTCCTCTGAACTCCAGTATTTGAACTGGTTGTAACTAAGACTTGTAGTTTATGGTTATTCCCAGTTGGTAACAAGTCCAGAGTACCTGATTACTTGTTTTTATTAGCTGATGCTCAGTCAAGGGTGGTAATGAGCCAGTCATCTAGGTATGGAAACACTCTGAATCCCTGCAGCCTCAAGTGAGCTGCTCCCACTGCCATGCATTTGGTGAACACCCTGGGGGCTGTGGTAAGGCCAAAGGGCAGTGCTTTTATATTTCTAGTGCTGCTGTTTTCCTCTGACTGGGTGCAACATTAGGAAATGTGCATACAGATGGAGGTGGAAGGGAAAAGGAATTATATAACCTTTGCAAATAATTCCCTGCACCCAGGCATCTCTTGTGATGTCTAGACAGACTCTCTGGTGCAGGAATAAACAACCCCTGATTGCCTCCAGAGGGAGAAAATTGGGCTTCCTTTCAGGAGCGCTGATAGGCTCTATCTAAGAAAGAATCTCTGGACCGTTGGTTTTGCAGACTACCTCTGCTATGTGGGTATCATTGTCCATTGGAGTTCTCCCCTCTGTCTCTGGGGGAACCATTTTCACGTGGATCTTGGAAAGGATCCTGGAACTTACTGAACCACATCTTCTATCCACCTCTTTGATTCCTAGAAAAGAATCTTTGAGGGGTTGAAAAACGTGCCTCCACTGCAGATAGGGTCTTTCCATCTTTCTCACACCCAGAGAGTATGTTCTTTACCTCTGGGCCAAACAATGAACTGCTTTCAAAGGGTACACTGAGGAACGAGGACTTGAAGGGCTCCATAAAATCACCCAAGTGCATCCAATCATACCTCCCGATAGAAATGTCTGAACCTGCCACCCTTGAGGCACCTTCAGCAGGATGTGAGATCAGCCTCATGGATGAATTTGCTATAGATTAATGGTTAGTCAACTGTAAAGCCACAGAAGATTGAGCTTCAGCAGTAGTGGTCTCTGAAAGGGATTTTGAATGTTCCTTGATCACGTCCCTTTGCAAACTCATCAAGTGTACAAAGTAGTTCACTGACCTAGGGGCAAAAGTCACTGAAACATACACATGGTTTCAAAATCTGTCCAATGCCCTAAATCCTCTGTTAGGAGGATGGACAGATGAACTCTCTTCAGTTAGTTCCTTCTTGGTGGCCGCCACCACAACCATAGCATCTACAGGCACCCCCTAACTCCAGAACTCCCTGCTTGTTGGTGGAGCCAGAATCCAATCTGGCCTCTTGGGGATTATCTCAACTGAGTCAGGCTCCTTCCATGCCTGCCTAGAGAGCAAGTCAATGAGCTCACTGGTGGGTGCAGTTGCCCAGGAGGTAGATAGGCCAGCTCCAAAGGCCTTCAAAAATACTGATTCCTCTGGTGAAGGGTTACTGGAGAACCAGCCACCTCTCTGTTTAAGGATTTTAAGGATGTCTCTGAATCAGATGTCTTCAGGAGGTGATCTTGGGGGCCCTTCTCCTTCACTGAAAACAGTATCCTTAGTGTTTGACTCCTGGGGGGAGTCCAAGTGCCTCCTCTTGGGGGCGTGTTGAGAAATATAGACAGAATAGGATTTTGGATGCAAGTCCTTAAGGATAACAGCAATCATACAGAATATTGTGCTGTGAACAGCACTTTTGGCTGACATCAAAGACTGAAACAATACTAATGTCATGAACTAAAATTGTTCTTTGACTTTGGAATGGGGTCCATTCCAGTCTTGGTATTAGAAACCCAAAACATCTGGAGAAATTAAAAAAAGGCAAGACAATATTATATTCATAAATCAAGTATTCTGAAAACTAAGCTGATATGGGAATAGAGAAATTATATTTTAGCAGTATGGATGACTGCAAGCAGAGGTATAGAAAATAGGCAAGAGGGGATAGAAGTGTACTGTAGAAAATTAGCAAATCAGCAAGTCAGCCAACAGGAAATAACTCAGGAGGGAAAGATAACAGAGTGGAATGAGGCTAGGCAGAGGTTTGGACTTAAGGTTAGAGATCGACTTCCCTACCAAATACTGATAACACAGTATAGAAAAAGAGAAAGGGATTGGGGAGTGCTAAGTGGAAGACCAACTCTGGTAGAGTTTTTAGTTGGGTCTAGAACAGAAGTTACTGTTAAAAAAGATAATTAGTACAGCATATAAAATATTCCATGATAACTACAAGAGTCAATCAGAAGAGGTTAGAAAAAATTGGGAAAAGAGAATGGAAAGGTAATTTACAAAGAAATGAATGGAAGAAATCTGCAAGGCTCCCAAGTACGCAACAAAGTACAGAAGGTTTAAGAATTTTTTTGTGGAGGGGTCTTCTCAAAAGAATGTTCCCCAGCTAGACAGCAAATGCTGGAGGTGTGAAGGAGAAGACAGATGCAATTGCGAACATGTTTTTTTGAGATGCAATGAGCTGGCACATTTTTAAAAATCCCAATAGAGTACTTTGTTATATGGATTGAATAAATGGTTGTAACTAAGGAAATGATTATTTTGAGCTAGGATGTAGGATATTAATTACCTAGATATAGTAAGGTCTTACAAAATGTAATTCTATTGGTTGCCAAAAAATTACTAGAAAGCTGATATAAAAATCTAAACCATCTGTAGTTGAAATATTGAATATTATAAAGTAGATAAAAGGACTGAAGGTGGGATCTTTAGAAAAAGGAAGAAGCAAATTTCACAGAAATAAATCAAATTTGTGGGAATGCTACACGCAGAATTATGTTCAGGAGAAATTAAGTTTAATGAAAGGCACGATTTATATAATGCTGGAGTGAATAAAAAGTGTTAAAAAGAAAATGTAAATGTACACAGCGTGATAACAACAATGGAAAAATAGCAATGCCAAACTGACAAACTTACCAACATACAAAATAAAACCCAAAGAAATCTAATGGTGTTACTGCTAAATGCTAGGAGCCTAAACAAAAAAACTCCACACCCTACAAGCTCTCTTCACTCTGGAGAACACAGACATCTGTGCCATTACTGAGACCAGGTTTAAATCTGCAGAAAGTACTCCAGCAGTGTAAGGCTTCAGTGCATTCCAGACATTTAGGCCATCAGCTGCACAGACAGAGACAAAAGGTGGAGTCGTCTCAGTCTATATTAGTAACAAGTATAACTCCAGTTTGGTTAAACAGGATGATGCCCTGGAATTTATCCACGTGCAAATCACCATAGACAAAGCCCCATATCATATCCCAGCAAGCTTTAGGTCACCCTCTGTGTCCCTAGAAACCCATAGCTCATACTTGACCTACTGGAGACCCTCACCATTAAACCAAACACCCTATTCAAGGGAGACTAACTACCTCTCTATAGACTGGAAAACATACACTGCCTCATACTCTAAGGCTTAACAATTTCTGTTTATTAGCATAAATACCTTGACTAGATAGTGCTCACACCCAGCAGAGGTTCAAACATACCAGACCTGGTATTCACCAATATGGGAGAGCTCTACACTAATTCCTCCACCAAGCCACCCACAGTCACACCCTTACTGGTGAGGTCATACCACAAAGCTGTCTCCTTCAAAATACAAATCAGTTTGATAACCCTAGCAAACCCTGTATCAGTTAGGAATGATTCCAACACAAAACACATCCTATGAAGTGATAGTTTGTCAAAATTCATAGCTCCTCCCAGCCACGAGTTATCAGCAACCTATGCAGAACTGTTCACAGGGAGTCTGTAAAACCATATAAATAGCTGTGTAGATGTTGCTGTTCCTACTAGAAGCTCAAAACAAACTCGAAAAACAAACTACACTGTTGGAATTCTAATCTTAATAGGGTATATAACAAAAAAAAAAAAAGAGTCAAGGCTAAAATTAGAAAGAGTAATTCCCATAATTATAGGAGCTCTCTAATTAAACTAGACAGGAAATGAAGAGGACTAATAAAGTCCAACAAGGACAATTACAAGGTCCAGATAGCCCCACCGGCTGGATAATAACAGCCATACAGAATATTATATTCATAGACTAGCGGTTAGAATTTTCAGAACTAAGCCAAGATGGGAGTGGTGAAAGTAGTTTCTACTGAAAAGGATGGCTACAATTAGGGGTACAGAGAATAGGCAAGAGGGGGGTAAGAATTTACTGGAGAAAACTGGCAAAGGAATCAAGGTACTGGGAGCAAATAATTAAAGAGGGAAAGGGAACTGAATGGGAAGAGGCCGAGAATACATTTGGACTGCAGCATAGCCCAGGGATCGCCTTCCCTATCAAGGACTGATATCAGAGTACAGGTAAAGAGAAATGGATAGGAGAATCTTAAGTAAAAGATCAGCACTGGTAGAGTTTTTATTTGAATCTAGGAAGAGAAGCTGCTGTTAAAAATAGATAATTAGTAGGTCATGTAAAATATTGCATGGCAACTATAGGAATCAAACAGAGGAGGTTAGAAAAGACTGGGAAGAAAGATTAGATAAGCAATTCACAAAGAAACGAGAAGATATATGTATGGCTCCTAAATATGCAAAATCTAGAAGATTTAGGAATTTTGCTTGGATCTGTTTTTATACTCCAAGCAGACTCCAAAGATTTTTTTTCACTCAGATAGATTGTAAATGTTGGAGGTGTGATGGGGAAGAAACAGGTAATTGGGAACATATTTGTGGGGAGTGTAATGAGTTGGCAGTCTTTGAAAATTCAGTACAGACTACTCTGTCAGAAATACTGGATGGGCAAATTAGTGTAACTAAGGAAATTATTTATTTATTTTTTTGGGGGCTGGGATACAGGATCTAAATTGCCCAGACATAGTAAGGCCTTGCTAAGTTTAATTCTGGTGGCTACCAAAAAAGAAATTGCTAGAAAATGGAAGTCAAAGTCTAAACCAAATGTATTTGAAGTAGTGAATATATTAACAGAGATTAAAAAAAAAAAAAAAACTAGAGCTGGGATCTTTAGAAAAGAGTTGGAGCAAATTACATAGATAAATGGAAATTGTGGGAACAATAATAATATAAAAACATAATAATATTTTGGAAGAGGACTGACAAACTGAGACTATGACAATATGTTTATTTTCATTTATATAATTGAATGACTGCCTATGTCATAAGTGATAATTCAATAAAGATAATTACAAAAAAAGATAGCCTCACAGGCTAAAGACAACTACAATGTCTTCTAAAGCTATGCCCAAAACCTCAAATACAGCACACATTAGTGTGCCGAGCTGGTGGTCAATGCTACCACCTTCACTGAGCAAAGTGACATAGTGAATCTGCTGGCTGACAAATTCAGCTCAAACTTCACCCCCCCACCTCCCCAATGAAATACCTACTAGCATAAACTCCCAACTATTAACAGGTAGCAGGTCCTGGTGGCAGTTGCTAAGACCAAAACACAGCCTCAATGGGCTTCTGACAATATCCCGGAATGTGAAACACTTCAACGAACCAGGTACAAACACAAACTCTGTAACAAAAAAGGAAAACTACACTCCTTCACTTCTTCTCTCCTCAAATCATCCAGTAAAAAGGCCGGTAACACTTGAATAACAGACTTTATAGCTATTTCCCTTTGTGTATCATATTGGGTAACTTTGCTTGATGTTTGCACAGTTAGCTCTTTCAGGCAGAACAGCTACTCTGGTGTGGGAAAAGACCTGTGACTTGTTTCTGAGGAAGTTGGTGAATTTTCAAACTGACGAAAAGCTTGCAAGGAAGCTTAAATAAAGTCTGTTATTCAAGTGTTACCGGCCTTTTTACTGGATGATTTGAGGAGCGAAGAAGCAAAGGAGTGTAGTTTTACTTTTTTTGTTACAATATCCCGGAATGCCTCCTAAATAGCTTGAAACCTGACCTATCAGGATGACTTGAATCACTTTTCAACTATAGTCTCAAAATAGTCATTGCATGAAAAGAATGGAGGACTGTGACATTTATCCCACTTTTCAAGCCTGGACCATCAACTGACCCTGGAAACTACAGACATATTAGAAGTCTAATATGCAAAGCCATGGAACAAATTATTATGGAAATGATCAAGGAAGACATAGGCAACCTTTAGACACTGGACCCAACCCAGTTACTTTCAGCATGCACGTGATCAAACATAAGCGACAGTTGGAATGCCTACAAAAGTACCTTACCAGGAGAATCCAGAGTATAAACACACTATCCTATATGGATCGCCTTAAAGTCTCATCTCTATACTCAGTCTCCTACATTTTGAATGTATCTAGTTAGCTTAGTACATGTCAGAGAAAAAGTGCCCACCAGAGGTGCTTCTCCACATCATGTTAGCTGTAGGATTGCTTGGGTATCTTCACTACTGACCTAATCAGCAAGATGTCTATAAAAGTCTGTCTGTACTTTTTAATGAAGTTTGTCATCACACAAATGGATACACGCTATGTCTGAAATTTCTGACAGCAGAACAAACCATATGTTGTGACTCTACAGAGGAGCTACGCATGTCTCATACTTGGTAAAGTTTAACAGTGCTGTAAAAGGTACGCCTAACTTTTGGGGGCAGTGAGTGTGTAAGAAGTCTGTGGGATGATTTTAAATTCCATTCTAAGCAAAAACATTAAACCATCTCATCATATACTAGGCTACAGTCCAAAAGATGGGAGGCAAAACAAGCTTAATGCTGAGAAGGAACAAATGCCTTGGCCAAATCTTTGAAGTCTACAAATAATATATCATATACTACTTCATGATATGCTTGGTGATTATGTGATATCAGAGTTTTGTAAATGAAAAGGGCTTCCTGTAATATATTCTTTTACTATCACATCCAAATCTTGTTATAATTCCATATTTTAATAGTAAAGGGTCCTCCCAAACCTTTGTCACTTCAGCTGAAACTGCCTAGTGCAAATTAAAATCAACTGGTTCAGTTGGCTCAGTGATGGACTTATTAATGCTGTCTCACATTTCTTAAAATGTACAAAATAACCAAGTCATCTTTGAGGTAGAGTTAAATGTATGCTATGTTGTCTGGGATGTATCTGGCACTGATATTTCAGGAACACAATATAATTACCTCTTTGTATACTTATGCTGATGGAAGTTTCTCCCCAGTTCCCCCTTTGAATACTGGCTGCCCAATAGGACCAAGCAAGTTAACAAAATATAAATAAGCAGGCCATCTAATAAATAAGCATTCAAGAGGATGTTAACAGACTATCAGATGAGATATCAGATCTCAAACAGACTATGCTAATCCACAGGAGCACTACTGAAGAAACCTGTGACAATACTAACAATAAATCAGTATGGAAGCCTTCCCACTAAGCACATGGAAATAATGCAGTGAAAGACATTCAGTGCTAATAAGGCCATCACACATGCAAAGAATCTCTCCCAAGTGCTCCATGTACACAAGCTCCATATACATTACCAAAAAAGGAAAGCAGAGTGCATCAAACAGCAGCACAGCATCTGACATTACTGTAGGTCACAAAAAAGTGACTGTGATGCTAGGCTAACTAAATATTACAGCCAGCAGGTAATTCTGTCAGGGCAGTCCATTGTTTGGGTTAGCAGGATATACTGAAGAGGAAAGGGCTACGTTTTTTCCCCTTGATAGGGCCCTATGGAAGGAGACTGTTAGAAGTACTGTGTACCTATGTGGATTGTTAAATGTAGCCATTGGAAGGAAAACATTTTCATAACTTTTTTTTAAATCCTGTCCTAAGCATCCACAGCTCCTCTGTGCTGGTCCTGCGGTTTAGGCTGCTTGTTTTTGCCTCCTGTAATCCATCCCGGGTGCTCCCTCCCTGCTTTAAACGCAAAAGGAATACCTCTGGCCATCACCTGAAGACACCCTGAATTGGCCAGCTTGCCTGGTACTTAGAAAAATACTACTGAGAAGACCCCCCCCCAAACAAGATTGTGTAAATTAATCCATCCTGGGTGCTCCCTTCCCTGCTTTAAACGCAAAAGGAATACTTCCGGCTATCACCTGAAGACACCCTGAATTGGCCAGCTTGCCTGGTACTTAGAAAAATACTACTGAGAAGACCCCCTCAACAAGATTGTGTAAATTAATCCATCCTGGGTGCTCCCTCCCTGCTTTAAACACAAAAGGAATACTTCCGGCCATCACCTGAAGACACCCTGAATTGGCCAGCTTGCCTGGTACTTAGAAAAATATACTGAGAAGACCCCCCCCCTCCAACAAGACTATGTAAAATGTATGTTGCTTACAATAATTAAATGCAGACTTGATGTACTATCTATAGAGTTAATCTGCCCTCCTGTGTGAGCGTTCTAGCAGCCTACAGCAGACTGTTTGTCCTCTCCCCCTCCTGTTATCACTAACATAGAATATATTTAAACCTAAGACTGGTCCAACTATCCCTGCTGTTTGCTATCTCCTTCTGCCATTAGGTGGCAGCATCTACCAATATAAATCCTAGATATTCTTTATAATCCCAACAAGTTTTATTTTTTCACAAACAGTTGGTTATGAGTTAATATCCCTAGAATGTAAATATCTTCTCCCCCCTGCTAAACCACCCTCTGTAAAGGTAGCCCTCTTTTTCTGGCTGGAAATATTTAGCTCATACCTTCCAATTACAGCCTTTGAACTGCTCTTTGCTGATACTTTTTCTGCCATACTCACATCTAGTGTTCTTTCCCGCTCCGTTTGCTCTACGGGCTCACTCCGCTCCCCTACCCTGCCCCCAATTCCCACCCGCCCCAGTACTCCTAGCTTTATTCCTATCTTACCCCACCCTCTCAGCCTAATTACCCAGTACCAGCTCCGCCCTCATTACTCCTCCCACCTATAGCCATCCTTCTTAAACTCTGTAATCTGTACTCCACCCAATAATTATAGTCCCCTCCTCTTTCCTTAAATCTCTACAATACCTCCATCACTTTTTAAACCCTTTCTTCTTCTTAGCCTTCTCTATTTTCCTAACCACTCATACCACTCTCTCTTTGCTCCAACATGCTCTCCTCAAGTTATCACACCCTCCAGTCCCCCAGCATCCTCTTTCTGTTCCTACTTCCCTTATACTATGCTACCTCATATTCCACCTATGCTTGTCCAATACCACCTACAAAGACAACTACCATACAAACCCACCCTCCCCCTCACTCTTACTCCCATTTCCACTCTATCTCCTCTTCTCTCATTCAGCCCAACCCTCTGCACCTATTCCACCCTAAACTCTTCTCCTCTAAAGTCAAGATACTGTCACCTGCTCCAATCTACAATCTACCAAAATTCATGCCTGGCCGACCAATATGGCTAAAGGATAGCTCCTTCAACAACCTAGTCCAAGCTTGTGATATCCATCCTAACCCTGGTCCTACCTACATCCTTTATTACCAACACTCATCCCTTACCCTCTTCCTCCTATCTCAACACCCTAAAAATTTTTACAATTAATGCACAAAGTCTAAACAACAAAGTACACCAATTTCAAGCTTAGTTAAGCCATAACCAACCAGATATCTTAGCCATCTCTGAAACTTGGCTCAAGCCCTTTATCTCAGACTCTGAGATTCTGCCCCCAGGATTTCATTGTCTCAGAAATGACCGACTAAATAAAAAAGGTGGAGGCACTGCCCTAAGTCTACTCCAACCTTCTTACCTTAATTCATCTCCAAATTCCAATTCCTCAATTCCAGAACACTGAACTAACTGCTGGAATTCTAAAACAAAATAAACATAAAAATATCTGCATCATTGCCCTATACATCTCACCTGGCAACAATATCTCTACACTCGAAAATATTCTCCTATGGGCCTCTACTGAAATTAACTATGAAACTTGTATCCTTGGTGATGTGAATATTGACTGGAATAAAATCAAGTGCCCCTCTCCCTCCCTATCCATTAACCTCTATAACTTCACTCAAATAATCCTCTCCATCACTCAACCTAACAAAATAAACCCTCCCGGATCCACTATAGATTGGATCCTAGTCTCAGATCCAAATAAAATAACCAATTCTGGCACAATCCCTGATACCTTTAGCGACCACCTCCCAGCCTTCATGCATCGCTGAACTAGTTCCTCCCCACACCATCATCAGTACATTCAAACTCGTAACCTCAGTAGTTTCAACCCAACTACTTCCTCAAATACTTTCAAACAAATGAACTGGTAAATTCTAAACATCCTTCCTCTTGACAAGGCTATAGAATACTTCAACTCTGTCTTTCTTGATACTTTTCACAAGCCCCACTAAGAAACAAAAGGATAAAAACTAAAACTGCTCCTTGGCTATCCAAAGACACAAAACAGATTATGCACCACAGAGACAAACTATGGAAGCTTTACCAAAACAATAAACTGGACAATACCTTGCTCCAATATAAACAGCTCCACAACCGTGCAAAACGACTAATCACCAAAGACAAAAAATTGTACTATATCAAACTTCAGTCCAATAACAATAAAAACCCCCAAAAATTCTGGAACTCAGTAAACTCTCTCCTCAATCCAGGCTCTAAGAATAATCCCTGTCCAGACCCAAGTAAATCTGATCTCGAACTAGGCTCTGAATT
This sequence comes from Protopterus annectens, assembly GCF_019279795.1. Taxonomy (NCBI): domain Eukaryota; kingdom Metazoa; phylum Chordata; order Ceratodontiformes; family Protopteridae; genus Protopterus; species Protopterus annectens. The sequence continues at coordinate 1,684,675,017 of NC_056744.1, read as the reverse complement.
TAACTCATTTTTCATAGACACTATTACTACCCTCACCAAGACATTTCCCAATAATAACCCAACTGCTCTACACTCTCCCCCTTCTAACTCACCTCATCTGTTTGAACTCAAACCCATCTCCACTAACTTTATAAAAAAACTTTTGTCCAAACTTAAACCTTGCTCTAACGCTCCCGACAACATTCCCTCTTCCTTCCTAAAATGTGCTGCTGATAGCATTGCACTCCCAATCAGCATCATTATCAACTGATCCATAAAAGAATCATACGTCCCCAAACTCTGGCGCTCAACTTATATTCTTCCTCTTTATACAGGAGGCAAAAATACCAGCATCTCAAATTTTCGCCCCATTACTTTGCTCTCACCAATCTCCAAAATCCTAGAAAAATGCATCCACCTCCAACTTATGCCTTTCCTGACCCAAAACAATCTTCTCACTCCTACCCAGCATGGCTTCCGTCCAGGCCATAGCACAATAACCACTGTACTCTCTTTCCTAGAAACTGTCAATCAAGCCTGAGAGTCAGGCCACTTAGTTTCTACTGTTTTACTCGATCTGTCTAAAGCCTTTGATACTGTTTCCCACAAGCACCTTCTCTGTCATCTCTCAAACCTTAATCTCTCACATAATGCTTTATCCTGGTTCTTCAGCTATATATCAGACAGATCACAGACAGTCAAATAGAAGAACTCTATCTCTTCCTTCCTACCTACCCCAACTGGCGTACCACAGGGATCCATCCTTGGGCCAATGCTTTTTAACATCTTCATCAATAACTTCCACACTGCTATTTCCTGATGCTAAAATCATTCAATACACAGACAATTCAACCTAAGTCTACTCTGCCTAAAACCTCTCTGAATTGCTGACTAAAACCCAAACTGCCTTCTCAACAACTGAAAACTGGATGCGCCAAAACCACCTCTCTCTCAATGTAAATAAATCAAAGCTTCTACTATTCCCTCCCACAAAGACCCTCTCCTACGATAAAAATAACTTCAAAGTCTATAGTCAAACCAACTCGCCTATAAAAGTAGTCCCCTCTGCCAAACTACTTGGCATTACTGTACATGAACACCTCAAGTTTGATATTCATATTCAACAAAATATTAAGAAAACCCACCAAAAGCTAGGTATGCTGTATAGGAATAATCACTTTCTCTCCAACTCTACCAGGCAAACTGTGGCCTCGACTTATCTTCTTCCTTCCTTATTATACGGAGCCCCTCTCCTAACCAACCTGTCCTCTATCACCTCTAAACTACAAAACTGCTACAACAAAATCTCTAAATTTGCCTCTAAATCTAAAAATAGCACTCATCACTGCCTAACCCTACAATCCCTGAATTGGCTTGAACTCCCAAACAACCTAGACTATCTCCAACTCACTACTGCACAGACTCATATTTCACCCAACAAAATATCCCACTCTAACATCCTTCCCCCTTATACACCCAACAGAGCTCTCAAATCTGAAAATCAGAACTTAATTACTATCCATAAACCTAAACGTGCTGCTGGCCAACTTCTCCTATCTTTCTCACTAGGCAAAATATGGAATTCCCTTCCCTCCACACTAAGAACCATACCAAACTCAGAAAACTTCAAAACCCAACTATTCAAACACCTGTCCACTACATGGAAATGTACCGGCCTTCACCCAAGCTAATCCAAGGGAGTTCTCGCTCTGATTCTCAAGCTCTACAACTCTCATAGTTATTCTCCTATGAGCCTATCTAAGCTCTCAATTTCTATAGCTTCTCTCGAAACTCTCACCTCCTACAGCTAACCTCACACAGCCCAACCTTGTAAATATTGTAAATAGCATTCTACTGTTGATGTGTGTATGCAAAGCATATTTACATTTTCTTAAAAAGTTTGTATGTAAACTGTTTCCACACCTAACCCATATCTGTTTTCCTCAAATGAAACTGTGTGATCCCTACCTTCAAGCTTAATAAATTTGTTAACTATGCATGATATTGAATACATTTATGAGTAACTATTCTACATAAGATCTTTAATATTAACTATCATTTGTATCTAAATTGTATAATGCATCTTGGAGCTTTTCTCCCCGGGCCTCCACTGAAAATGGGTCAGTTTGGCCCAGTGGACTTCCCCGGTAATCAAATTGCAAATAAAATAAATAAATAAATAAATAAATAAAATAACTGATAAAAGCCAGCTTTAATACTTAATCCCAATGTGGTCCAAGCCCTTTGCTATAATCCTGTCATTCTTCTCATTAAAACAGGGCCAGTCTAGCCACACTAAAATTAAGGTAGAGAGACACTGGAATAGGGTTTAACACATACTTTCCAATCTTTAACGTGGTAATGTTGCCTTGTTAATCCATGCACAAGGTGAGATTATACAGCATATCTGGCTTTTCAGATATGCTGGTCGGAACTTTAATTATGCAGGGGACCTTTCTACCATACTGATTCTACTTACCTGAACTGAATATAGGGGCTGTGGTGGTCTGCAAGGGTTTTCTGCAATTCTTATTTGATTAACTATTAAATCACTCTCATATAACTTGAATCTACTCTTAATCAATGTTTTCTAATTTTGTATAATTATTTCAACTATTTTTTTTATATTATATTTAAACACTGTAAAATTACTATTCTTAAAAAGTTTTGTAATACTTCAGAGCTTTTCCCCTGGGCTCCCGGTGAAAATGTGCTCCTACCCAGGTGGCTTTCCTGATAATCAAATGTCAATAAATAAATACATACAATAATAAAATAAATACATTAAAGTTTCGCTTGGAATTGTCTGAAATGATTTTGTTCTTGTAGTTCATTATGGGATGAAACAGAAGTCATTACTTTTGACTCAATGAAATCAGCATATAGAAATTAGCTAATCAAAACTGAGTAGGACCTGCTTTTCTTGCAGAGAATTATGGTGAAAATGATATTGTTTTCATATTAAACATTTCTGCACTGCATGTGGAGACTGTTGAACTGTGTAAGTAATTAGCAGTTTTAGGGTAATTTGGTTTAAATTCTGAATGGTTTACTCAAATTACACTTGGGTATTTTCTAAAAAATTCAGTTACATATTATTCACTAACCCGTGAGCTGAAGTAGCAAGGAAACAATGCAAACTGCACTGCTAAGAATTCTATATTTCAGCTTAAGTGGTGCTCTCACTATCACAAATTTAATTTTTATCAAAGTGAGCTAATTCGTTTACTGTTACACACACTGAAGACAGAGTGCTTTCATTCTTATACACACTTGTCATATGCATCTTTATCAGGTAGGTTCATGAGCATCTGTTAGGTAGGTGCTCAAAAACATGTTTAGGCTCCATAACAAACTGCAGTAAGTAGCATCAAGTAATGTTTCATACAACTGTTTTGCATCTGAGATGCATTGCTTTATTCTTTAAACAGAGCTGAAACTGGATAGGTCAGTAAAGGAAACAGAGCTCTCAATGCCAGCCACCAGAAATCTGTCATAATACTCCTTTACATACAATTAAACAATGCTTGAGAATATATTTTATTTCTTAAAATGTATCTGTTATAATTATTTAAAATGCAAATATGTGTGTTTTATTTTTGAAGATTGTAAAATTATTGTTCTTAAAATGTTTTGTAATAAGTTGGAGCTTTTCTCTACCGGCCCCCGCTGAAAATGGGCTTCTAACCAGTTGGACCGTCTCAGTAATCAAATGTTAATAAATACAAAATAAATCAATTACAAAATACTGATCTCTAGCTTCGACAATGGTAGGTCATCAACAGCGGACACAGAATTATTCTGTCAAATGCTGGTTTGTGGACATTACTTTTGCCTTCAATATGGTTTGCTTTCTCTTCTATTAAAGTACGTGTGCATATGTCTTAAGTAATACTTTAATAAAGGTCTTTAATTTTGCCCATTTCAAAGGCATCTGCATGAATTCACCCCCTAGCTACGCACTTATCTTTGTTACTTGCTAATCATAAATATTCCTTTTGAATTATTAACATTGTGTACTCTACTGCATATGTGTAAAGCTGATTCTTAATTCAGTGTTGTGGCCCTTTATATGTCAGATGAGGTACTTTAACTGCCATTATATCAAAGCAGAGAGAGTATCTTTCACATACTGATATGAGTGTAACAATCATGATGAAAGTCCCATGGGGCTTGCTAATGTTAGCCAAAAAGAAACAATGCAATTTTATTTCCTATAATTTAGGTGCGTAACAATGACTAATTACCACTTTAATAAAATATTTCGGTTGCCAAGGCGTATTTGTTGCTGCTCGTTGCCTCTGGTCAGCCCGCTGCTTCTCTTCCAGTAGGTGCTTGTGCTGTGTTGCTAAGTCAATGTCACCTGTTTTCAGTGAGTTTGTGACATGCTGCCAAAGACGTCTGTGAGACAGAAAAAAAATGCACAGACCATTACTGAGCATACCTTACCAGCAAGTAATCAGCTGTCAAAATACATCTAAGGCACTGTTAGAGATTAGTGGGGATAAAAATTGGCAACACAAATAAAGAAATATGCAACAATACTAGTCACGAATAACCATATGTTATCACTGCATTTAAAGATGCAGCAGTACACAAATAAATGACAATACACTATCCACTGGAATCTTGCCACGTGTTATTGCACAATGAATACTGAGTACAGATAATCTCAAATATTATTAGTCATAACTTTTCAATCAAATAATAAAGTCAGCAGCAAAGCAGTACCTGAACCATGCAGTCCATAAAATAAATCCACCATAAATTAAAAGACTAAATGAATAAACAGTCCACAAAGGAGCAAAACAATGAAGAGGAAAAATACTTGAATAAAAAGTCCCATACGCTGAAAAATACAGCATAAATCAAGCGTAGTCCACAAAAATCAAGAGTTGGTTAAAAACTGGTTTATTACTGCAGAGGTTAGCGCTTTCGCAAGTAGCTTCTTCAGACCATATACAAACAACAACACTCAGTAGCCATTTAAATACCTAAAAAGACGGGAAAAATATAATTCTTAAAGGTATATCCATTAATATAACAATATTCAAAGACAGCAATGATTCAAAACATATAAACAACAGTAAAAAACTACAATGAAACATGTCATTGTAAAGTTAAAAAGTAACTCACATCAATTCATCTAAAATGTACAATGTGCCTATAAAAACTGTCATTAAGATATAAGAAAAACATGGTAATGTGACCATGAACACCAAAAAACATTATTTCTTGTATCCTAACCTCCTCATTTTCAACAGTGGACGTAGAGGGACCTTCCCATTAAGCCCAGGAGGCACATCTGATCTGAACTTAATGATCCAATGTGTCTCTCTGGCTTCCGTGTATGTTTCAACATCCCCTCTCCTATGGGACCTCAAAATCTGTTCTAATATTCTAAACCTAAAGCTGTGTCCCTCCCCTTCAACATGAATGTGTTTCGCAAGTGCGTTGAACATATTACCTTTCCTAATGTGGTATACATGTTCACGAATCCGGTCCCTGAGGCATCGGTTCGTCTTACCAATGTAAAATGCTGAGCATCCTTCGCAGGATGCCATGTATACCACATCTTTCGATTTACAAATCCCACATGCCCGTATCATATGTTCACCTAATCCAGATGGATGTGTGAAAACTGGATCAATCAAAATGTACGAGCAAAAATTGCAGCTATTACATGGTCTTGAAAATGGTGGACCAATATCAACTCCTGACAGTGTGTTCCTGGGGTAACATAAAAGACTCTTAAGATTTTTCTTATTTTTATAAATAAATTTTGGTCCATCCCCTATCATTTCTTTGATTTTGGGATCCACTGATAACACATGCCAATGTTTAGCAAAAATATCTTTAATGGAACCCACATCCTTAGTGTAGTATACTGGAAAGGATACTTGTTGGTTGGATCCAAAAGAATTACTAGATCCACCCCCATCAACAGTGTCATTCAAATACCGAGCACTTGCTCCATGGGAGAAATATGGCATGGCTCTAGTGTGTCTAAACTCAGTGTGATACATTCCATCCCAGCAGATAGATCCATTGATGAATAGCAACGTTCTCTCAACCTATTAGCTAAATCACTGATGTCATCATTAAAAACTGAATCCAGTGGAGTATACCTCGAGACACGCATAGCTTGTCCACGGATAATGTTACTATACACATAACCGGGATGCATGCTGTGTCGATGTAAAAGAGTATTTCTATGACATGGTTTACGATGTAATCCCGTATTCACCATCCCATTGTCTATCTTCTCTACATATATATCCAGGAATGGTAATCTAATGTTCGACCATTCAAAGGTGAATTTCAAAAACTCAGTGACAAGATTCATTTCATTAACAAACTCTTGTAACTGTGTAGATGTACCTGTCCACAAAAAGAACAGGTCATCTACAAAACGCCTGTAAAATGGGACATACCTGACATACTTGTCATTCTGGAAGAGGTGTCGTACCTCCCATTCAGCCATAACCAGGTTGGCGTAGCTATTGGCACAAGACGTGCCCATAGCCACGCCATCCCGCTGTAGATACAGTGCATCAGAGAAACAGAAAATATTAGATTCCAAAACTACTTCTAACAAACTCAAAAGCAGGTCCACATCAAAGTCCACAAAAATCCCCGCCCTTCTTAGGTAAGTACTCAACATATCTATACCTTCCACATTCGGAATCACTGTGAATAAGGATTGAACATCCATCGTAACAAACAAATAGCCATCTGAAGAGGTACATGAGTTAGTGTACTGATAAAGATCCAGTAAGAATTGTCTGGTATCTTTTAGAATGTAACAGTTAGCATCAACCACTGACCTCAACTTGCTTTCAATATATATAGATAGTGGTTCAGTAGACCAACCTCTGCCCGCCACTATCGGTCTCATTGGTGGGTGGACAGGGTCCTTGTGGATCTTTGGAAGACCTTGTATGGTGGGTATCAAAGGATGTGTAACGTACAAGAAATCAAATAGTGTTTTATCAATGATCTCACTATTAAGTAAGTCATTCAACATAGATTGTATCCTATTGATAATGATAGTAGCTTGATCTGACGTTATGGGTTCATAAAAGGTCCCATCACTTAACATTGTTACCATGTCTCGTCGATATCTATCAGAGTTAAGGACGACTATTCCACCCCCCTTTGTCCGCTGGGCGAATGGTGATGTTACAGTTATTCCGTAACATGGTTAATGCTTCCCTTTGCTTGAAATTAAGATTAAATCTAGTCTTATTTCTAGGACCATATCGGTCCCTCATCCTATAAAGATCATCCTCAACAAGTTTACTATAAGCAGCAACAAGTGGGTGTAATTGTGGCATATACGTGCTTGGTTTCTTATAAGAGCTAGTCAATGTGGAGGGAGGTCCATTAAACTCAATCCTCAGGGACAAATTCCTTATGAAAAGCTTGAAGTCTCTCAGAGTTACCTCATACCTACTATATGTGGTTGGAATAAATGTTAATCCTTTAGAAAGAACTTGTAACTCAAACAAATTCAAGTTATAGTCTGTGGACTGTTTATTCATTTAGTTTTTGCTTTTGACACTGGAGCATTAACCCTGAGCGGACGTTTCATTACTTGGATAAATTAAAAGACTGTTTTAATTCATTTATTATTTGCTTTTATTATCTAAGCAGTACTACGTTTGCCCCGGACAGTGTTTTTTTGTAATTTGTTACATACCCTTTCAATCAACTACTTTTCTGCCATTTTAATTGCTGCTATACTGCTGTTGGATTTAGTAGGCAGGCAGTATAAAATTACATATACTGGTAAAATAACATTTCTGACTTGATTCATTTCACAGCGCAACATGCCATGTTACTTTCTGCAAAATAGTTATAAACTATAATATCAAAAGAATAAAAGATATTTAGTCACTGTAAGATGGATACAGTCTATAGAATTTCTAACTATGTTTACCAGAGACATAGCTAGGGTGGGATGAATGGGCAGCTGTTTCAGGTGTAAGGTGGCGGGGGGCACAATCAACAGTACTGTCATTTAATTTCTGAATGCAGATATTGCATTTGCAGTTAGGACTGAAGTGTTTCAGCATTTTGTGTGTCCTGTGAATTAGAGGTCATGGCTGAAGTACTCAGAGCTCCATGTGTGGTTGTTTCAGCATTCTGTGTGTACTGTGCTCTATAGGTCAGGGCTGAAGTACTCAGAGCTCCATGTGTGGTTGTTTAAGCATTCTGTGTGTACTGTGCATTACAGGTCAGGGCTGAAGTACTCAGAGCTCCATATGTGGTTGTTTCATCCATCTGTGTGTACTGTACATTACATGTCAGAACTGAAGTACTCAGAGCTCCGTATGTGGCATACCAATGCACAGCAAGCCACTTGTTACAGTTTAAAGGATTTTTTCATTTTATTTTTGGTCTTCAGCTCAATAAAGGACCAGTTTTGTTCTTCACCTTAGAGTTGAGGGGCTCTAACCTGGAAACTGCACTGGATGGTAGCTCATCTATGTAGCTTGTTTGCTACATCACAGTAAATAAAATCAGCAACTTTCATAACAATGATAAGACCATAATAGATTTTTAGTTCAGTATGAAATTAAATAAAACAAACACCCAACAAGTACTAAATACTCACTGCAGTGCGTGTACAGACAAAGTAGCAATATTTGTTAATAATATGGAGATATACTGCAGATGAATATGAGTACATCAAAAATTACCTATGCTGGGGTGTGTGGTTTAATCACAACAGTGCAGACTCAAGTGACCAAACTACAGACTCCAACTCTTATCCATACTCAGCTGCAATGTATCACCATCACACACACAAGCTGAGCAAAAAAAATCATGCTACTATATAATATTCTCTTGACAATGGCTGTATAGAAGATTATATGTGATGTATAACATTTGCAACTGAAAATATGTCGATATGGTTTGTTTTCATTTATATAAATGTATAATTGCCTATGTCATAAGTGATAATTCAGTAACGATGTTTCTTGTTTAAACAAAATAATCACACTAAACTTTTCTTTTTAAAGAACTCCACTAAATGGTGGCCTTTTTCTGTTTTCCTTGTCAAGATACTAAAACAATTCTAACCAGATGCCTAAAACTTTTAGTTATGTACTCACCATAACTTCAGATGTTTGGGATCCATCTCGCCTACATTCTGACTGATGGGTTCGGAGCCGATCCCTCGGCTCCGACTCGGCACGCTTATGCCAAAGAGCGAAGTCTCTTATTGGCTGAGCTTACTATATCCCAGGATGCACCACTACCAGTCCCCCAGATCTAGTTTGTCCGCACACATGCACACATGCACGCCCTGCTTATATAACATCGTCAGATGAAACAAGATAAAACAGTAGAACTCAAACCGTTCAATCTCTTCTGATCTCCAAGGCAGGGGGAAGGAGGGTGGGTATTAGGAATGTAGGCGAGATGGATCCCAAACATCTGAAGTTATGGTGAGTACATAACTAAAAGATGTTATGTGATCCTATCTCACCTACATTCTGACTGATGGGACAGCGTCCCTAGCACCTGAATCCTGGGTGGCTCACTGGAAAACACTCCTGAGTACCGTGGAACCAAATGATGCTCGCCCTTTAGATGCCACATCCAATTTATAGTGGGAAATGAAAGTGTGCGGATTTGACCAAGTAGCCGCAGCACAAATCTCGATATAGCGAGCTTGGAATGAAAAGCTATAGAAGTCGCCATAGCTCTGGTAGAGTGAGCTTTGATAGATGTTGTAAGTTGCTTATTCAAGAAGAATAAGCCTGAGTTATACAATCTCTAATCCATTTGGAGATGGTAGCTTTGTAATGGTTTTACCCAATTTACTGTCTGAGAAGGACACAAACAATTGGTCTGACTTACGAAATTGCTGAGTCCTGTCTAAATAGAAGCAACTGCCTGTGAACATCCAATTTATGGAGAGTGTATTCTGCTTCATTGGAGAATTTTGGGAAGAAAACTGGTAACTCCAGAGATTGTTGAAGACAGAGATTAGAACAGACCTTTGGGACAAAGGATGGATTAGGTCTAAGTGATACTCTATCCTTGTGGAAAATCAAGTACGGTGGTTTAATAGATAGGGCTTGAAGCTCTGAAACTCTTCTTGCAGAAGTAATTGCAACTAAGAAGGCAGTTTTCCAAGACAGATATTTTAAGTCACATGTAGCAGCAGGTTGAAAGGGGAGATGTTAATGCACGAAGCACCAAATCAAGATCCCACGGAGGCAGGATGAAAAACTGGGGGTCTTAACAGGCCCGCACCTTTAATAAAGGTCTTGCATAATCTGCTGCTCATCAATGGAGGATCCATGGATTCGTGGAATTTAGAGATAGCCGCCAGTTGGACTTCAATAGTAGAGACAGAAGATCCTTGATTAAACAGGGATGTTAAGAATTTCAAAACTTCCGGGATTGGAGCAGTGATAGGGTCTAAGCCCCTGAGTTGAGCCCAGATAGCGAACCTCTTCCACTTACTGAGGTACAATTTGTTAGTGGTGGGTTTGTGGGCTGAAGATAAAATGTGAATAACTTCCGGGTCTAATGTGTGACTTCTGACTAAGGTCGGAAGTGGAGGAGCCAGGCTGTCAACTTCAAGGAGTGTAGGGACTGATGCTGTCGTCCCGACTGATGGATTAGCAGATCCGAGTTAGATCTAACATCCAAGGATCGTCCACGCATGTTTCTTCAGGTAGGAAACCATACCTGACGAGGCCAGTATGGAGCAATCAGTATCATTGTGGACCCCAATTGAGAAGTTTTTGAATGACTTTGGAGAGAAGTGGTATCGGAGGAAAGGCATAAAGTAGCCCTGTTGGCCAAGGTTGTGCTAGAGCATCCATAGCTGCTTCCCTGATGTGGAGTCAAGGAGAAGAACATTTTGCACGTGTTTAGTGGTGTTGCAAATAGATCGCAGCACGTCCCCATCTCCTGAAAACCTGAGCTGCTACTGTTTCGTTTAGGGACCACTCGTGAGGAGAGAGAATTGTCCTGCTCAATTTGTCTGCCAATATATTTGATTTCCCCAGAATGTGGGTCGCTACCAAGAAACAGTTGGTAGCTACAGCCCATTCCCACACCCTCATGGCCTCTCTGCAAAGGGGGTAAGATCTGGTCCCTCCTTGTTTGTTTAGATACCAGACCACCGACATGTTGTCTGTGTGGATGGCGATGATGCCCTGAGGAAGAAACTTGTGTAAGGCCTGTAGGGATAGAAGTACAGCCCTCATCTCCAACACACTGATGTGGAGAAGAGCTTCGTCTGGAAGCCAGGAGCCCTGAACTAACCTGCCCAGACAATGCCCCCCCCCACCCTATCTGGGAGGCATCTGTCGTCAGGGTAACCACTGGAGAGGGAATAACAAAGGGGCTTCCTTGATTTAGACTGGACGTCTGAAGCCACCAGCGAAGGTCCCGTTTGCATGTTTCTGTAATCATGATGTGATGATTGAGGGGAAGGTCCTGAAAGGACCATTGAGTTGACAATAGCCACTGAAGAATCCTCATGTGCAATCTTGCCAGAGGAACTAAAAGAACCGTGGCAGACATTGAACCTAAAACTTGTAGGACCATCCTGGCTGGGGCTTTGGATCTTGAAATCAGAGCTTGAACTTGGCCCTGTAAAGTTTGGATCCTTTCGTGGGAAGAAAACGCATCAATTTTGAGTCTATCTCTGCTCCTATGAACCTTATGCTGAGAGGGCAGCAAGACAGACTTTGACCAATTGAATGTAATCCCCAGGGAAGCACCCAGGAGATGGTGGCTTTGAGGTTGTCCATTAGTAGATGCCTGGTGGTGGCAGTCAGGAGCCAGTCGTCCAGATAGGGAAACACTTGGAATCCAAGACTCCTCAGGTGAGCAGTCACTACTGCCAAACACTTGGTGAACACCCTGGGGCTGTGGTGAGACCAAAGGGCAGTGCACAAAATTGGAAATGACTGACTCCCAGGCTGAAGCGCAGATACCTCCTGGACGCCTGATGAATCGGTATGTGATAATAGGCGTCCTTGAGGTCTATGGAGCACATCCAAACCTCCTTCTCCAACAATGGGAGAATGGATTGTAACGTGACCATTCGGAATTTGGATTTAGGATTGGTTCAGTTTGCTGAGATCCAATATTGGTCTCAGGTCCCCTGTCTTTTGGCACTAAAAGAACCTGGAGTGATGTCCGGATCCGATCTGGTCTGTGGGGACCGGTTGGATGACTCCTTTTCGTAGCAGCTTTAAACCTTCTGCGGCTGCAATTTCCCTGTGACTGGGTGGTGGGTCCGGGATTTTTTGGACGGTGGGGTGAGCATGTGAATGGGATGGTGTAACCTCTGGCAATGATCGAAGCACCCATCTGTCCTGAGTGATTGACTCCCAGGCTTTTAGGTGCTTGGCAACGGCACCCGACTGGCTCGAGCAGCACAGCCGGGCAATCCCTCATGATGTGTGGGAGGCTGAAGAGCCACGAAAGGACTGGTCTCCAGAATTGCGGGCCCTCTGCCGCCTCTGGGACGGCGTCTCCCAGAAAAATTTCCCGCCCTCTGCCTCTGGAAGGGGAATCTTCCTGCTGTTGAGGAAAAACTTACGTGATTTTGAACCACATTTTCCCTCCTTTAGCCTTGGGATAAGGCCGAAGGGAGTGGAATAACGGGCACCTACGGCAGATAAAGTTTTTCCCTCTTGCTCACAGCGGTAAGGGTGTCTTTAACCTTGGGTCCAAACAAAGAGGACCCATCAAAGGGAGCGGCGAAGGAAGACTTGAAGGCCTCCAAGAACTGACACAAGCGGAGCCAGGCTTGTCTCCGTGAGAGCCACGCCTGTGCCTGCTCTACCGCCCCTTCGCCGCATAGGAAATGAGCCTCATGGACCGAGTTAGAAATTGACGTAAGGATAGCCAACTGAGAGCTAACCGACTGGGCTAGCTGCTCAGGTAGGTTACCCGAGAGGGAATCTGACAGCTCCTTGACCAGATCCCTCTGAAGCCTGGTAAAATGTGCCAAATAATTCAGAGACCTTAAAGTAAAGGCCGCTGAAGTCAGGGTGCGCTTCCCGTACCTGTCCATGCTCCTAGACTCCTTATTAGGAGGATGGACGGACGTTGAAGCCTCTGCCACGTCCTGTTGTGTAGCAGATGCCACCACCATGGCATCTACAGCCACGCCTTTAGTGAGGAACTCCTTCTCGGGTGGAGCAGATAAAAATTTATTAGGACGAGAAGGGACTGGTATCTGGATGTTCCCATGCCCTTCGACAAACTAAATCCAGGAGCTCGTCGAAGGGCGGAGACACCCAAGAGGCGGAGGGCTGAGCCCCAAAGGCCTTGAGGAGCACTGACTCATCAGCAGAGGGGGGTTTGGATATCCAGCCGCCTCGTTGTTTGAGGATCTCTAAGATGTCTGCAAAAGAGACATCATCCGAGGACGACCGGGACCCCTCTGCATCATCAAGATCAGTGTCCGATGTAATAGACTCGGGGAGTCCAAGTGCTTCCTCTTGCACGATCTCTTCCTTGGGGTTCCTCCAAGACAACTCCGAAGAACCCTCAGGAGGAGGGAACCCCAATGGGGTAACCTCAGGCCCAGGGGCTCCGCTGCCTACGGACAGGGAACTGCCAAAGACCCAGTCTCCACGCCCAGGGAAGGTGCCGGTAAAGCCGGAGAGATGGCGAAGACTTGGCCAAGGCACTCCTCATAGCTCTGGCCGGACCCCAGAATCCTGGGAGTGTCCGGTCTCCGAGCCATGATAGCAGACGGCAATCCTGCAGCGAAGCACCGAGAGGGAGGCTCGGAACCGAAAGCATAGGTCCCAAACATCACCCCGGGTCCAGCGAAGAAGTCCGTGTACCAAACTCGGACCCGAAGGCCGGGTTGGAGTAAGGGTCAGAGCCGACCCTAAGATCTCCACCGGCTCCAACAGCACCTGCTCCGACGGAGCCGAAGCGGTCGGAGGAGGAACAGCAATGGGATGGGCATGGGCTATCGGCTCCAAGCCAACTGGGTCAGAGCGAAACAAATTTTTGAAAGACTGGGGACTGGAACAGTCTTTGGAGCACCCTGTCTATATCCGAATCCGACATCCTCGAGGACTTAGAGGATACTGAACGGGTTCGAGATGGCCTCTCCAACGGCCCCAAAGGACTAGGGGACCGGCTCCGAGGCGACTCGATGACTATCGGCGCCGAAGGAATACCCACACTAGTTTCCATCGGTGCGAGGAGGACTTCAGCGCCGAGGAGGAAGTGTCTGAGCGGGCAACCCTAGTCGGCTCCGAGACCAGTGGAGCCGAAGGTGACCCGCCTCGATGCCCCAGCCATCGGCTCCGAAGCCAGAGGAGTCGAGACTGGTGGCATCGAGGCAGACTGCTCCGCCTCGGCTCTGAAGTCCTTGGAGCCGAAGGAGAAGCCTGCCTATGTCTTTTGGCGGCCGGATCCGACGGACTGGTCGGAGCCGACGCCTTTTTCTTTTTAGTTGGAGAAGGAGAGGATGCTAGAGCTTCTTCGAAGGAGGGTTTTATTAAGCCTTTAAGAATAAGTTTATTTTTCCTCTCCTGGAGGACCCTCGAGGAAAAAGCGTGACACACGCTGCATGACTCTTGTAAATGTTTTGCACCCAAACAATAAACACAGAGTGGTCATCTGTGATTGACATTTTAAAATTACATATGGTGCATTTTTGAAGCCAAGGCCTAGGATTCTGAGACATTATAGCAAAAAACAGTAATCCCTGACAGAAAAACCAACACTATCCACTTGATTTTCTAATCAAACTGACACTACCTAAAAATCGGTTTACAGCTGCCGATTAGGTAAACAATCCATAACAATTAAGTCAAGGGTACTTTGAAACCCTCTAAGGTTTAAGGGGGGTTGACTGACCGGGAAGGCCCTAAGATGAAGGAGGCCTGAAATCAAATCAACGCCCAATCACACTACAAAGTTCTCACAAAACTCCAAACACACCACAAAGTGAAGAATAGCCGTTAAAACAGCTTTTTATGACAAGAACAGCAAATTTCTGACAGAAAAAAGTTAGTAAATAAATACTACTCAGCTCAGCCAGCTCGAGACCACGTCTTCGCAAGTTAGCGGCAAACGAGATCTGGGGGACTGGTAGTGGTGCATCCTGGGATATAGTAAGCTCAGCCAATAAGAGACTTCGCTCTTTGGCATAAGCGTGCCGAGTCGGAGCCGAGGGATCGGCTCCGAACCCATCAGTCAGAATGTAGGCGAGATAGGATCACATAACATCACATATTTGGCAAGCATATACTCGTGAATGTGGCAACAATAAACCACTTTGAGCTACTGATTTTACCAGTATAACTTTCACATACACTCAAAGGTTCACAGATAAGACCTGGGGTAAATTGTCTATAACCCATCCATAGATCCAAGTTGTAACTGAATATGGACAGGGATGAGCTTTATTTTACATGGATTAGGAGTCTGTTCCAAAGCAGTAGAATCCTCTGTGAAATATACCAGTCCATCCAAGGGATTCAGCTGATGTTGCAGAACAGGTTTAGATTGCTAGTTAATTTCTGATACCATTTGACTTGCTGATGTGCAGTAAGTTCATCAGTATTTGGTCGGAGGATACCTTGTATGCCAGATGCAGGTCACCTGGTAGCAATCTGTAGGATACCAAGTATAGTTACAGGGCTTTGAGTTGGTTCATGCAGGATATATTGTTTAGAACTCGTATCCTTTTAGTAAGGCATCTTTATGGGCATTCCAGTTGTTGCATGTGTCTAGACAGACAAATGCCAAATGGGGGACTGTATTCAATGACTGGCCTAATAAGGCTGAGTGCAGGGGGAGAGTGACATCTCTAGATCTAGACACAATCCCTTTCTTTATAAGCTGTGCAATACAGACAAACTTTCTTACGACAATGAACACATGTTATTCGAAAGTTAGGTCACTGTCTACATAAGTAACCAAATACCAAACAACTGGGTCAGCTTTTAGGGGCATGTTGTCAACATTACAGGTAATTTCCCCAGGGTAGATGACTTCTCAAAGGATAGAATAATGCGTTTTTTTGGCATTTAGTTTCAGTCCATAATTTTGCCACCAGTTATTTATTTATTTGGGGAAAACCTTCCTGCGGGATGGCAAAGTCATTTAGGGATTAAATAACTGCTTCTACCTTGCAGTCATCTGCAAAACACAGTCATCCAGAGCTCTTTGGTATTGTTTGTTTACTTCAGAGAGGTATATGCTCAACAGGAGAGGTTCCAGCACTGATCCCCGGGATCTCCAATGGTGACTGGTCTCTTTCAAGAGATAAATTGCTCTATTTTGATCTTCTGCATCCTATGTGTGAGAGAGGTGGCACTCTAGTAGTTGATGTAGGGGTTTATTCTCAGTTTATTTAGCTTTTCAACTATAGTAGAGTGAAGGACTGTGTCAAAAGCTTTGGCAGGTCAAGGTAGGTGGACTGTATCATTCTACCTTCGTCAACTGCTTTGGTGACTTTTTCAAAAAGTTAATCGGGGTGAGCCTGCCTTTGATGTATTCAAATTCATACAGATCCAATGTTTGGAAGTTCGTTATGTTCTTACTGATTAGTTCCATGATAAGTCTTCCTATGGCTTTGCATATGACACTGGTTAGACTTATGGGTCTGTAATTGCCTAGGCTATGGAAGGTTCCTCCCTTATACAGGGAATGACTGTTCTACATGTTCTCTTGGTACAAAACCTATATGGAAGGCTGAGGCTGAACAGTGTTGGGGTGTGGCTAAATTGTGCTTTATTTTATTTAAGATGCATTCAGAAATATGGTCAGATCCAATTGAAACAGTATTTTTAGCTTTTGATAGCACTTTTAGGACTTGGTCTTGTGTGATAATGGAAGGCCAGACAGTTTCAGGTGTATCATGACAGAAGTTTGTTACATCTTCAGCCTCAGTGTACATAACATCATTCACAATCAGTTCAGTGCATTGTGCATTGCTGCATTGTGCTTCCACGATTATGAACATAACTGAAAAGGTCCTGTAATTTTCTGGCTTTGGTAGCTATTTTATCCTCAAATTTGACTTCTGTGGATTTTATTACGCTCTTGAGTTATTTCGATGATGAGGGCTCTATCATTCTGGGGATTATTCATCTTATTTTTGGTCAAAATTCTCTTCCTGTTATTGCAAAGCTTGTTGAACTCCCACTATGTGGGTTTGTTTCTGGGTTTTGCCCTACCCTTGTTCATACAGGGTACAGCTTCATCTAAGCAGCTGTTTACATGCTGGTACAGTGTGGTGGTGTACATTTCCACAAATTCAGTGGAGTTAACTGGGTCTGGTGGGGATTTGAAGTTTGCCAATGCATCACTTATGAGAGGGCAGTTTCTCTGAGAGAAATTTCTAAAAATACACTGGGTGGAAGGGGTCTCTGGTGTCCATTTTATTTCAAAGAAGATGGCTACAGAGTCAGACCTAGTAAGTGACAGAGATATACAAGGGATGGTACAAGATGCCCCCATCTCAGTAAGGACAAGATCCAATATGTTGTTACACCTTGTGGGTACTCTTACTAATTGTTCCAGGGAATTTGTATTGACAAAGTCCACAATTCTCTTTGCTTATGCACTAGTGGTGATGCATGTTTCTCAAGTCCACAGCTGGATAGTTTAGCTCAATTAAGAAAATGGTATTGGGTTTAATACTGCATGAATTTAGTTTTTGTAGTTAGGCACTGTGGCTTTATTGAGTCACAGACAGAGTTCTATAGCTAGCTAATATATGGCACTGTTCCTTTTTCGTATCAGGACACCTTCACTGTGCTTTTATGTAATAAAAAGTAGTGGCAGCAATACAAAACTATGAGGCAATGCAGTAAAGCCTCTTTTTTAATGTATTTTGACAAGTTTAAAAAATACAAATACTTTGCTGGTTAGTAGTTTCCCTTGTAAGAAATTCATTTATTTTACCAAGCGGAATCTTAACATTTTCATTCATTCATTATATTGGCCAGTTTGCCTTGTTTTCTTATGACTGCTTCATAATGGATGTCCAACAATAAGAGAAAGTACAACAAACTAATGATGTGGAAATTAAGATCACAATGCTCTACTGAATTCTACATGTTTTTTTTTAAATACTTACTACAGAGCTGCAGAATATGGTACAAGGGTGATGCATCCATTTTCCACTCTTTTGCTCTGCCTCAGTCCCCATGCTATCTCTGTTCACCAGACCAATATTTTTATGAAAAATGCAACTAAGAATATATCATTCTACTGTTATAGCACACACAAAATGTTTCTTTTTTTTTTCCCATAAGGTTAGAGAAATTATATCTACGCAAGTCCTACTTACCTATAACGGTAGAAGTTTGAATTCCTCACTGTCTAAGCAGCATTTTGGGTTATCTGCCAAGGTAACTCAGTACTGGCCAGATTTCAAAAGCTCAGACTCCCCACCCTCCTCCTTCCTGTGACAGCTGATTAGATGAGCATATCCTGAGAGGGAAGTCTCCACCTGTCACAGGAAGTGAGTGTTCAGGCATTTTCACTTTGACAAAGAAGAAGAAAGTACTTGAAGCCAAAATTATTTAGCAAGAGTAAATTCACAGCCAATCACAATACCATAAAAAATCAAATCCATAAACAACCAAATCAAAGAGACTGAAATTCACCCAACTATGCACGATCAGGGGAGTGGCAGGTGCATGGTGCCACTCAGGTAGTGAGGAATTCGAACATTTACTGTTACAGGGGTTCATGATTCCATTTCCCATTGCCCCAGGGGCATTTCGGGTGGATTCTCAAAGTGTACCTTACCTGGAAGGTGGAAGGATAAGGATCCAGTAGCCGCAGGAGAATTGTTCCAGCACAGCCTGCTCTGGACCTTGAAAAATAATTAAATTTATGGTGATTTGTGAAAGTATGAAAAAAGGACCAGCTTGCTGCCTCTAGAATGCTTCTAGAGTCCACCCATTTTCAATATGCCATCAAAGAGGATAAAGCCCTAGTCAAGTGAGCCTGAACATGGCCTGGAAGAGATTTACCAAGGTGGAAATAACAGAAAACAATAGCAGAGGACAACCATCGTGCAATAGTTTCTTACACACAGACTTACCTTTCTTAGCCTCTATAGTTGTTCAGCATTCCTAAAGTGCTTTGCTTTGTCATAGTACATGAGCTGCCTGTGCACAAGAAAGGTATGTAGAATCTTTTTCTCCCTTGTGTTTTTGGATCAGGATAGAACACTTGGAGATTGATGGATTGGTTCAAAGCAATTTCAGAAACAACTTTAGGTATTACTGATTGATTTGTGTGTAACACAACCCTGTCCTTCTGAAAAAATCAGGTAGGGTTGGCACACTAAGACAGCTTGCAGTTCAGAGACTTGCCTTGCAGATGTCAGAGCAACGAGTACAACAGTCTTCTAAGTAATTAGCCACAAAATCAGCCTAAGAGACAGGTAGAGGAGGAGGTAGAGTTAATTTTTTAGGAACAAAGTTGAGATCCCTGGGAGGAGAAATTTGCTTCTGAGGGATCTCATGTGCAACACTCCTTTCATAAACTGTTTCACCATAAAAAGAGACAAAAGAGGGACATCCATGGACAAAAGCTGAGATGACAGCAAGATGCATTCTGATAAAAGTATATGGCAAACCATCTCTGAGAAGCTCACACAAACATGTCAAAACACATTAGGGACCTCTATTATTAGCTAGGCACCACCTAGAAAACATCTTCCACTTGTAAATGTCAGATTTTCTAGTAGCAGGTTTTCGAGTGCCTTAAAGGTATCAAAATAGAATCATCTAGGCTGTCATCTGAAATTGCTCTAAGCTGACACCACTATTCACACCCCTGATGCGGTGGGGGCAGATCCAGACTGTAAGGAAGGTTGTGGCAATTCCCCTTGGCCAGTTCCATTAAATGGCAGAACCAACTTTGACTGGGCCAAATGGGGGTTTGTCACAATGATCTTTCTGAATCTTTAGAAGTATCCTGGAAAGCACTGGAAAGGGCAGAAGTGCATACAGGAACATTTCTAGCCATGGAAATGACAGAGCGTCTGACTTCCAAGCATGGCTGCAAGGATGTCTTGAACAGAATTTTTTAGTTGTCTGTTTTGAAGAAGGTGAACAGATCTACTCAAGGTGTTCCACACATCTGAATAAAGTCCTGGAAGGCCTCTACATGCAGCTTCCACTCATGAGGGCTGTCCAGAACCTGCTTAGTCTGCCTATCATTGTGTTTTGCTGTGACAGAATGAATGAAGCTTGAAAAGTCCGAGAATGATGTAGTCAGCTACCAGGCAATCACTGCCAACCAGCAAATAGGGTATGACCTTGTACCCTCCTTGCCTGTTCAATTAACACATCACAGTAGTGTTGTCTGTGTCCACTAGAAGAAGATCCAGAGTTCATAAATAGTGAAGAACGTTTAAGGCATGAATCACTGTCAACACCTCTAACATTTTTATGCTTTGGCGTGTCCTGAGGACTCCACAAGCCTTGTACTTCAACTCCCATGTGCATTGCTCCCCACACAAAACCTGATGAGTCTTGTCTGGACAGATTGGACTGGGGTCTGGAGAGAGAGGCAGTTGTGGATTTACAGAAAGCTGATCCCTCCACTAATGCTGTTCCTTGTACACAGTACCTGGAAATCAAAGTGCTAGGTCCATCAATTCTTCAAATACCATTGAAAGTTTCTCACATGTAGTCTGCCTAGTGGTATTATGAGGATCACTGATGCCAAGAGGCCTAGAACTTTGAGGAATTTCCTTGTTAAGTCCACGTCTGGAAGACAGAAATTAATGCAAGTCAGAAGTTGGTCTTCTGGCAAGAAGGCTTTCTTTTTACTGTATCTATCCAATACCACAGGAAAACAATTTTTGGGAAGGTATGAGAAACAACTTTTGAAGGTTCAAATTGAAGCCCAAGTGGGGAGAGGAGTCATGTAACCTTATCTAAGGACTCCAAGCACTTGGATACAGGATATGCACAAAATCATCAAGTCATCTAAGTAAGGAAATAATATGGATGTCAAAGGTACTGCAAATTCCAAACACTTTGACCAAACATTTTGTGGAGCAGTAGATAGCCCAAAGGGTAATGCAGAAAACGAATAATATAAGCCATATACTGCAAATCTCAAAAATGTCCTGAAATTGGGAACAACAGGAATATGACTATAAGTGACCTTGAGATCAAGAGTCACCATAAAACAATGGTCTGGAAGTAATGACAGGACCCTAAGGTGAGCAATTTGAATTTCTTAAGTTTTAGAAAGCTGTTTAGAAAGGACAAATCTAAGACAGGTCTCCAGAAGTGCTCCTTTTTTGGTACCTTTAAGTACCACAGGCACTGATTCTATGACACGTGTTTCTACCATGTGATGGAGCTCTGTCTGGTCTGGTGGGTGTGTGGGAATTCCCCTGAAAGGAGGAAGATTTCATATCCACTGTCAAGTGTATTCTCTCCAAATTATTCTCAGAACCCATTTGTCTGAGGATATTTTCAGCCAGTCTGAAGGCCTGAGAGAGAGAGCCTGGAGGAAAGAGAAGAGGTTAGGGGTGCTCTGTGACTCAGCATAGTCATTCCTTTGCAAGAGATTGACCCTTTTCAGGAAAGGTTCATAGGTGTGTACTAGGTTAATGGCCCTGGAGCCTCTACAAGCCTAGCCCACAAGATTACCTTGGCATCGTGCCACCCGACCTTAGTTCCCAGTGCCTCGGTCATGCAGAGCCATTGGAGTGATCCCCAGAGTGAATTTTCTATTTTCCATCCACTCATTAAGATTTCTCTTGAAGAGGGCCAGTGAGGTGCGTGACATGTATGGGAAGTTTATTTCATAGCATGGGCAGTCTCTGTGTTATGAACCTGTCCCTCTAGTATGTTCTCTTGATTGTGGTAGTAAGACTGAGGTCTCTGGAGTGTGTGGTGCGGAGGGACTGGGATATCTTTAGATGTAGCATTTCTAAAAGAGCTGAATCAGACATGGCTTTGTAAGTCAAGCAGAGATTGCCTCTAAGTAGGCGATATGAGACTGACAATAGTTGGAGTTTTTGAGTCTGTCCATATAGGACAAGTGTTTAAGGCCTAGGATCCTCTTTGTGAGGTACTTTTGCGGCCTCTCCAGTTGTTGCAGGTGTCTAGTGAGGTGCATGCCAAATGGGGTATTGTACTCAATGAGTGGCCTAATGAGGGAAGAGTAGAGGGAGACAATGACCTCTTTTTTTCCTGGATGCAAAACCCTTAGTAATGAGATGTGTCACATAGAAGGACTTTCTGGCTACAGTGGCAATGTGGTGGTCAAAAGAGATGTTGCTGTCAACCTTTGTTCCCAGATCTCTTATAACTCCTTCTGTGTTCAGTGGACTACCATTGATGTGGTAATTCATGGGAACCGGGTTTTTCTCAAAGGGGATGATGACACATTTTTTGGTACTGAGCTTAAGGCCATGGTTCTGACACCAGTTGTTGGTCTCATTGAGGCCTTTCCGTAAGATGTCAACATCTCTTGGAGAGTTAATAATAGCTCCCAACTTGCAATCGTCTGCGAACTTTGTCTGCCAGATACCCTTCGTGTTGGCCTGGACTTCAGAGAAGTAGATACTGAACAGGAGAGGACCCCAGGACCGAACTCTGTGGGACTCCACTTGTGACTGGTCGGCAGTCTGACTTGGAATCAGCTACTTTCACACTGTGGGTTCTATCTGTGAGCCAGTTTGCAACCCACCTAGTGATAGAATGGTTGATGCCTAGCTTAGTGAGTTTTTCTATGATTCCTGAGTGGGTAATGGTATCAAAGGCCTTGGCCAGATCAAGGTAGGCTGTATGAACCACCTTGCTTTCATCCACATCTCTGGTGACTGACTCAAAGAAGTCAACCAAGTTGAGCAGGCATGATCTACCCTTCACAAAACCAAACTGTGTGGGATCCAGAGTTTGTAGACTCCCTATATCCTTCTTTATTAGATCCATGATGATATGTTCCATAGCTTTGCATAGCAGACTTGTCAGGCTAATGGGGCGATAGTTCCCAGGGTCTGTAGTCACTCCTCCTTTGTTGAGAGGGATGACTGTAGCAGTGCGCCATTCAGTAAGGACAAAGCCTGAGGTGAGCCTGTGAGTGAACAGGGCACACAGGTGAGGTGCCAGTTCACTCTGTAGTTCATGAACTCCTCTTTCTTGATTTTGAATAATTATCCTCATGCCATTTCCTTTTGGATCCCTGACTTTTGCTTCACTGGGATTTTTGTTTGTTTTGCCGCTCGAAGGAAGACACCTTGTTTGAGGAAAACTTGGGTACAAGAAACACCCTAGATACACCATGCACTACTATGCCTCCATCATCCCACTGTTTGAGAATTTGTGTACCAGAGGGCCCAAATACCAGTTCAGAACTTAAAAGTGCATTCATAATTTCAGCTTTTAAATTATTAGAGAAGTTATGATTACATAAAGAAGCATACTGTCTTAATAAAACAGAAAAAACAGCATTTATTGAGACTGTATCTACACATTCAAGCACACCTCTCAAAGCAAGTTTTGAAACCTGAGTCAAATTAAAAACAATTTCATTCATACAAGACCTTTGTTCAGCGGGGGGGTGGGGGGTGGGGGTAGAGTGGATTAGATGAAACCAAAGACTTTTTATTTGAGCAGGCAGCTGGAGAAAACTACAGCTAGGTCAGCAGTCTGTCGTATCCGAGGAAACCCTCTATTTTTTCTGAGCCTTGTTAGGGACTGCTGGAACAGATACTGGTGTCCTGCAGACAGCTTGACAAACATCTTCTATGGCCAGTAAGAAAGTTGTGATAATCATAGAAACAGAACCGGGCATCTAGTTCTCTATAAGGTCATATACTCTGCCTAGCTCTGGGGCACTTCCTGACTGCTCCCAAGCAAAAACACCACTAAATCTAGCAATCTTCTGATGAAAAGTGAACACTTGTTTGGACTTAAACTCAAGTTCACCTTTTGAAGAATTAGAGTGACTAGATTCACTGTCAACTAGGAAATAACAATTGTCCTCATCAGATTCCTAATCATTCTCTAAAACAGAAAGGTCTCTAGCCAAACTAGCACTAGAGCCATGTATGTGAACACAACCACAATAATTAGCCGTCTGCAAAACACTCTTAGCCAAGGAAACTAAATCAGCCTTATAAACAGCTATAATCTGATTATTACAAACTTCATTAATAGAGAAAATATCTGGGAGACAGAGAATTATGCCTGGCAAGGGGAATCTTACCCAGGACTCCTCCTGCACCTAAATGCTTCATTCACCTATACCTGTGCCAAGTACTGGAAATGCTGTAGAGATGTGTCTATCCCCCTGTTCCAAGTGGCTGGCATAGTTACAACAGAGGCTTATAGTAGCCGAGGAGACTGTATCTGTCTTTACTGTTTTAATAAAAGTTTGTGTTTGAAGCTCATCAAAGAAGCTTGGTGTTCTGACTTTATTCACTGGCTATGTGGAGTGTGGTACAATAATATTTTGCAGCATTTTGTGGTTTTTAATAGTTTGCAATGTGTTCAAAATTCTTTTGCAACTGACAAAAGTTAAAAAAATTTCCAGTACACAAAGTCCAAACACCAAAGCAACCAATGTGCCAACCCAGTTTTAAAAATTAATTCCAAACAGTTTAATCATGATAAACTGCCAAAAAATAACATTTAATAGCGATTTAACTGCATTTTCTAGTCAAAGAGAATAAAATCTCCACATACATTCAAATGAATTAATTCACGGTAAAAATCACAATGAGATATTAAAAAACACAGAGAACAGCATCATGAGTGTTAAGTAAATAATGTGCAAATGCTGAAAATTCCAGCTTCTGCAATATGTTTCTGTCGAAATGTGAAACTAAAGCAAGAGTAACATCAGTAACCTAGTGTCTAACAGCACACATACACACCACACACTCCTGAGAGAAACTTTATTCATAAACAGTAAAAATATGCATTTGTAAACAGCAGCTGCTAAATAAGCTCTGCTACAAGCAGACATTCGCACAGGAATTTCTGTAAACTGTGACAGAAATAATATATTGAAATAAATATATTTTTAAATAAACATAAAAATAACAAGAGGAGGGTAGTCTCCAAATGGGGCTTATCTGAACTGTAAGCCAGAAAACCCAGTACTGAATCCTGTGAATAGTCTTCTCTGGATGTCAGAAAGACTGAACACACACTTCCTGTGACAGCTACAGGCTTCCCTCTAAAGATATGCTCAGCCAATCAGCTGTCATAGAAAGAAAAAGGGAAGAGAGTCTGAACTTTTGAAAGCTGGATAGTACTACGTTACGTTTGCAGATAACCCAAAAATGTCACTGAGGCAATGAGAAGGATGAACATAACTATGGAACAGTCATGCATTCTGCATGAAGTTTTAATGAAACACTCAAAGAGAAGAAAATGTCAGCAAATAATTTACAAGCATCTGTTACTTCTAAGGAAAGATGCCCTTGCATAGTATAAAAAAAGAAGCAAAAGCAAGCCTTTGTTGTGATTTGTTTAGAGCAAGAACTTTTTCCAAGACTGCAGAGATGGGGCAAAAATGCCACCAGAAACAAATCAAAAAAGTGAATTTTAAAATCTCTCACAGTAGTACTGATTGTAGTAAGTATTTTCGTGTTGATGAATTGATGAGCACTGAAGAAAAAAAAACATTTCAAATGTTTCTAGTTTTGAAACATTAGCCACTATTCAAAATACTATTCCTTTGTTTAGTCCCATGATTTTGTCAGAAAATGATTTAAAAAGCAATAGCAGAAACTATGGATTTAATAATGAAATACCAGACACTTTGCAAAACAGTACTTTGCCTAGTCTTGCAATCCAAGCTGTAAGTTACTTAAACAGTTACAGTGACAAACATGTTGAATGCAGTTCTGACAGCAGTATTAATGAATTTCAGAACAATGAAACATCAGATTTGATTTAATGTACACAGCTAGTAACAGCAAAGGCAGTCCAACTGGGAGTGCCTGTGCATGGGTCTTAACAGGGGTGTCCAGCCCCCAATATTAAAATTATACTGACAGATGAACTACCTGTCTTTAAATTGCCCATAAGTGTGTTTGGGGGTGAATGCGTGCGTCTATCTGGTGAAGTCCCTCCCATGGCTGATTCTATGCCACACTCAATGGCAATAATCAAACATGGTTTAACAATGACCCTGAAAAGGATAAAGCAGAAAATGGAAAATCACTGAATGTTTTCTTACTTTGTATACATGAATGCACATATTAAGTGGAATGTGATATGTATATCACACAAGACATATTTTTGTGTAGGTGCTACATCAATATATTTACAGAGCCTGCCACAATTGGCAAAGGCATACAAGTATTTTAGAAGTTGGGGTTGTACATCCTATTTTGCTAGAATGATCTTTCTACTTGGCTATTTCTATGACTCATGTTATACACAGAACCTCTTTACTCACATCTTGTTTTGTCTTCAAATTCTGAGGATCTTTATTTTACCAAAAGCAAAACTCCTAACCTTACATTTGCTCAGCAAGCTGTCTCCTGCAGCCTGCAGTAATTATTTTCCTATCAGGAATCTCTTTACTGCTTATCCCACCAAAACAGGAATGTATTCCCACAAACATATATCTAATACACAGAAATGTACATCTATCTATAGACACACACACACATCTTTCACTATAGAATGGTTCTGCAGCCATCAGAACTGTCTTATGTTGCTTATAAAATGTGAGGATGCAAGCTGTTTGTTTTGTACTTTTGGCCTTCCTGCAACACTCTGAACCTACCAATAACTCCACATACACTACAGACTGACACACTATCATGTTATGGCAACAGAAACATTAGTGTTCTACGTTTTTTTCTTGGACATCTAAATACCCATGTTTGTTCTGGATTATGACCAACTTGGAAGTGTGAAGCATTACACTATTTTTCTTTTTTATTCTTTCATAAAGTTAACATGCAGAAGATATTATCAGTACTGTTAACACCTGTCAAGCTGCTACTAAAAGGAAGAAAATGGACTACTGCTTTCAGTAACTTGTGTCAAGCATATATTTACTAACCTTGATTCAAATGGTCCTTGTTTTTCTAATGGTCTAATCTTCTTCCTGATGACTGGCAACTTAGTAGTGTCGATCACTTTGGTTTCTCCATTATTATAGGTAAATTCTAGAGTGCCATTCCACTCCCCTTGTGCTTTGCATACAACTGTAGATGTGGGATTGTGTTTCACTTCTGCTGTAACTCTACAATTTTATTAAATAAACAGAAATTACAGGCATTGGTCAAATCTAATAAAGGACAGCATATACAGTAAAAACATTACTTTCTACACTTTGGTTTCTACACAAATTATTACTAAAGTTCAGTTGCTTTAAACCTAAAAATAAAGCACATTAAACCAATTCAGTGCATATGTATATTAAAAATTGTATCAGCCACTGAAACTACACTTTAGCACCATCATGTCAGTACTCTGGATAAATGTTAAACAGTCTGGTTAATAAGCTCTCTGCCAAAAAAAATGTAGTTATTTCTCAAGTTCCTAGGTGTTACGGCTCTATAGCAAAACAAATTCCATTAGAATGTAGACACATATGAAGAAAGATCCTATAACAGGTATTTCGAGTATATCAAGTGCAGAAATTTTAGCTATTCACTACTTCTTTAGACTCCTGAATTTGGTTAATGCCTTTTACATGGGCCATTATTTTAATAAAAATCATAAATGATGTTTACCTAGTACAACCATAGGTTCACAGGAAGTTTACTAGGCTACTGGCCGTGAGGCCCTTATAAGCCTAGCTAAGAGTTTAGCCCATGTATATACAAATCAGCACTCGATGACCCTGTCCAGCAGGGACACTGGTGGAATCCCAGGGATGTATTTTCTATTTCCCATCCAGTTATCCAGGTTGCACTTAAAAAGGGGTAAAGAGGTATTCTGCTTGATATGGAGAGGGAATCTATTCCACAGATGAGGGAGCCTCTGGGACACAAATCTGTCCCGCCAACAAGTCCTACTGATGTCACAGATCAAGTTGAGGCCGCGTGTGCAGGTTACTTCAGTGGAGCTTGACTTCCAGATATGCAGCAGTCCCATTAAGGCAGGGTCCGAGATCGCCTTGTATGCCAGACAGAGGTCACCTCTGAGGAGTCTGTATGAAACAGAGTAGAGGGATAGGGCTTTTAGCCTATCTGTGTATGGAAGATTTTTGAGGCCCTAGATTCTCCTGGAGAGGAGCCTCTGTTGTCTCACCAACTGCTGCATGTGCTTTGTGAGGTACATGCTGAATGGGGCATTGTACTTAACAATGGGCTTTATAAGGGAAGAATACAGGGATGTTATGACCTTCTTGCCCCTGAATGAGATACCCTTACAATGCGATGAGCCATGTAGAAAGCTTTCCATGCAATGGAAGCAACATGGTGGTCAACAGTCAGGTTGCTATCATGTGGGTGCCCAAATTGTGTGCTTAGGACATTATTAATGTGAAAATTTGTGGGGACATCAATTTCCCCAAAGGGGATGATGATGCATTTTTTTTGTATTCGGCTTGCAGCCATGTTTCTGGCACTAGTCATTTGCTTGTGTGAGACCCTCTTGGAAGATGTCAATGTCACTAGGGGAATTGATGACAGCTCCCAGCTTGCAGTCATATGCAAACTTGGTCAGCTATAGTGCATTAGTTTTGGCTTGCACCTCTGAAAAGTATATCCCAAATAACAGAGGCCCCAAGACTGAACCCTGGGGTATGCCACTCAATACGGGTCTATTGCTTGAGGTGGTTTCCCCTATTTTGACCAGGTGGGTTCTATCTGAGCCAGTTAGCTACCCCATCTGGTAACATATGGATTGATGCCTAGTTGAGAGGGTTTATCTATTATGCCCAAGTGGGGAATAGTGTTGAAGGCTTTGGCCAGGTCAAGGTAGGTGGTTTGCACTGTCTTTCCCTCATCCATGGCTTTGCTGACTGTCTCAGAAAAGTCAACCAAATTTAACAGACATAACCTCCCCTTGACGAAGCCAAATTGTTTGGGATCGAGTGTTTGGAGGTTGCCAATGTCCTTGTTAATGAGGTCCATGATAATCCGTTCCACGGCCGTGCAGATCAAACCACAGATGCTTCCTTCTCTGTGATTTAATGCCAAGGTTATCAAGAATCTCAACCATCATACTGATGGACAGGTTTTGTCAAGACGCATAAAAGGAATAAGGCCTTAAGAAATAACCTTTCAGATTAATAGACCATGCATCAGCTGCAATGCTCCATCATTCCCCATTTCTCCCCTCTATAAACTCTCAACCATCTCCAGCCATTTTCTATATATCCTGCCTGTTCTGTACAGTGAATTGTAAGCATGGTTCCCCAGGACATTATTCAACAACACATTCTAAGCCAGAAGTAGGATATATATAAACAAGCAAAGCAGCCACACAACTGTAAACTACCCCATGGTCTCTCTCTCTCTCTCTCTCTCTCTAACACTTCAAAAACATACACTTTGGAATGCCACAGAAACTTGATAGTCTTCATCCCAAATCATTGTTCCAAATCTTCAACTACTCATACTAATCTATGCAAGTATGCGGAAGCCAAGTTAAATCTCTTGATCCCACCATATTTTGCCTAGTATAATACTGAGACTGAACTACTAGCATGTTCTAATCAGCTCAATCTAGCTACACAAAGCCACATCTTGACTTATGTCCAAAGCCTGATGACTTGCTGAGAAACACATTCTCATCCAAAGACTAGAATATGCCCTTCTTCTGATTATCCTTGATTCACAGACAAAAGAGCTGTCTACAAATTACTTTTAATAAGATGCATTGCTTTATGACTATATCACTATACTCAACATATCCGCTTATTAAAGGAACCTGGCTCTCTATATCTGCCAAAGCCACCACGTTTTCTAACTACATTGGGCACAAACTACAGTAGGTGTTGCCTTCTAGATAATAAAATATTTCTTCCTACGATATAATCAGCTCAAATCTCAACACAGCAACAGACCACTCTTACTGCTTTTGTCCTAAATGCTGACTGAAAAAGAAAAAAAATAAGTGTGCGCTAGACTTTTGGAACTTCATCCCTGCTTAAGTTCATAACATCACTAATTTCTCCATTTCTAAACATTCACAACTGCAATACCTCAAATAGTTGCCTATCTGCAAAAGCCTTAAAAATTATGCCACTGCATGCTGATGTATTTCTTGACTGTGCCAACTTTTAAAGGACTAATACTACTCAAAAGCCATTCGGAATTTTTAATGTAATATAATATGCAAATTCAAATAGTTTATTTGTGCAAAGAAAAAAAAACTTTTGTCTAAGCTTTTGTTTTATGATTTGTTAGTTTTAGCTTAGCATTTACTTCCTCTGTGTTTCAGTTATGCCCAGTTATATTTTTTACTCTGTTATGCACTGGACTACTAATACAGTACATTTTGCACTGTCAGAATTGTGATTAAAAGATGATGAGAAAAGCCCACTTACCAAATAAATGACCTGTACAAATGTTTAGCATAAAAACAGAACTTCCACTCTTCACTTAGACAGATCTACATCTGCCAAAACTCATTAACACCTTTATTGAAATATCACTTAAAATATAGGCAAACATTTCTATAAAAGAAAAGAAACCATATTAACATGTTCTCGGTTACAAACATTATGCGTCACATACATTATTTTGCATAGCTACTACCATCAATCCAACATTACGTAAAATTGATCAGTTTTTGCCTTTCCTTAAACCTATGTCCCCCACCAAAACATTATTCTGCATGTATTATTCCTACACTTTCCAATTTTTCTATACAATTTGCTCCTACTCTCTCACTTCCTGTTCTTTTATCTCTCTTATGCTATTCAATACCTCAAATACCTGTACCTTATACTTTGACAGCTACCATAATTAAACTTAAAGCCTTACTGTGTCAAGGCAATTCAGATCCTGTAACCCAGTTCAAAAAAATAATTTCCTTAATTACACCTGTTTGCTCACCCAATATTACTGGCACAGTATTCTGTAGGGAATTTGTAGTCTGCCAACTCCTTACACTTCCAAAACATATGTTCCTACTCACCTCTTTCTTTCCCTTCACACCTCCAACATTTGCCATCTACCCGAAGAAAAATTTGCTGGAGTCTGTTTAGGGTATAAAATACCTATGCAAACACTTCCAAGAAAAAAAATCCGAAATCTTCTACACTTTGTTGCATATTTGGCAGCCATACATATATACTCCCATTATTTCCTTATGAATTGCTTATCCAGTCTCTCTTCCCCTGTCTTAGTATAGTTAGTATGCAATATTTGACATGCAGTACCAATGATCCCATTTTTAACAGCAGCTTCTGTTCAAGATTCAACTAGAAACTCTACCACAGCAGGTCTTTCATTTAGGATTTCCCTATCCCTTTCTCTCTCCCTATATTCTGGTATCAATCACTGATGGGGAAGGTAGTCTTTAGCTTGGAGTCCAAATGTCTTTTTGGCCTCTTCCAATTCTATTATCTTTCCGTCTCTAGTTTTTTGCTCCCAATACCTTAGTTCCTTTGCCAGTTTTCTCCAGTAAATTCAAGCCCTCCCTTGCCTATTTCTCTGTACCCTTAACAGCATCCCTACTGGCAAAATCTCCTTATCATATTGGCTTAATTCTTAGAATACTTTCTGCTATTTTATGAATTTAATATTTTCTTTAGATATTGTTGTTCTCTTTAAGGATCATCATCCAAAATCCCACTTTCTCCTTATTTCTTGAATTTCTCCCCTGCTTTATTATTACTCCCCTTTCTACTTTGAATTATAGCTTTCTGCATGCGTTTATACATGAACCTTACATGTGTATCTCTAAAATATCCCTTCAAATCAGGTAATCCTAAATCACCTTATTCTACTGGAATGCTCAAATTATCCTACTTGACCCTTGCCCTCTTACCCTCTCAGATAAAATCTTTTAAGTCTTTATTAATTACTCTAAACAACTTCTCCATTTGTTGATAAAAATATGCCTGACTTGTATATAAAATACTAGAGACTAAATATTTCACGGTTTGCATCCACTTGCATATTGCCTTCCATATCCATAAACACAGTATCTCAGTTTTTGTATTATCTTTCGTTTAGTCTCTTAGAATCCTTTTTATTCCATACTCCTAAGTAAATTCATTTTACTGTGTCCCCAAAAATATGAGTATTGCTAAACCAATTCTTGTGTCAGTACACAGTTTACAGCTATACCCCTTTGTTTTATCTTCATTAATTTTATATCTCAAAAAGGCATAAAACTGTCTGAAAATATTCCACAACACTGAGATGTCATATTCTGGCTTTATCATGTACAAAATATTACCACCTGCAAATACTTTCATTTTTTCTTGGTTTTCTTTGCCAATGGTTCTAAATATAATGTAAACAGCAAAGGGGAAAGAGGACATCTCTGCCTGATTCCTCTGTTCAGACACAACTTATAGAGAGGAACCCTCCCACTTTAATTTTTGCATCCGAACTCTCATATTTCCTCCTGATTATCCTTATTATTGTATCAGGGAATGTAAATGCTTCCATTGCCCTACTCAGAAAATATCAGTTTACTCTGCTAAATTATACCTCTGCATAAAGACCCAACACCACCAGTGGTATTTTCTTACATTCTGCTTCTCCCTGTTATCGTCCTTGTTCTGTTGATTTTGTCAAATATTTGCCTCTCCTCCACAAACCACAATGATACATACCTATCAGTTCCGGCAATACCTTTGCCATTCTTTTAGCTGTTACTTTATAATCACAGTTTTAAACAGAAACAGGCCTATAAGAAGCTGGGTCTTTACAGTCTTTCAGTATTACAGCCACCACACCTTTCTTCCAGGATGTTGGTGCTTCCCAACCTGTTAAAGTACTGTTAAACAAAACTTCTAGATCTTTAACACTTTCTTCACTCCTAGCTTCTAAACGTTTGCAGGAACACCATCTATTCCTGGAAACATTTCTGCAGACTGATTATATATCACTGTTTTTATGTTATCGTCTGTTATCTTAACTAGCAATTGTTGAGCCTCATCTACCTCTAATCTTGGCATATTTAAGTCTTCTATAAATTGAACATACTTAAGTGTTCCATAAATATTTCCATTTGTGGTCTTTCTTGACATCCACATTTCTCTGCTCATTTTCATAAAAATTCCAAAATATCTCTAATACCTCTGCATGATCACTGATTATTTTCTTGCTATGGGCTCCCTAAGTTTGGCAGCAACTCTTTCTACATTATGTTGCCTAAGTCATTGTGCTTTGAAGTTATCAAAAAACAGTTGCTTAACAGCAATCTTTCTAAACTTGTATATATTATCCAGATACTCCCTTATTTTCTCTTTAGCACTCTGCAGTTACATTTCTTCTTGTTCTGTGAGATTCCTCCTATCGTGCAATACTTTAACCTTTGTCAGACCCTCAAATTAATTATTGTTACTTCTGAAGCATATCTTTTTTTCTTTTATTTCTACCCTATTTTTAAACCCCACTTTCACTTTATCCCACTCCTAACTCTAATGACTGAAGAAATTTCTATCTTTCCTAATAACTGTTAAATTATCATTCTTTAAATTCCTCTCTTTTTAACAAGTAGGTGGTGAACTGCCAGTGCCTCATTTTTACTTCATTACCTTGTGTTTTTATCTTAGTTGTTATTGGTGCATGATCTGAAATAGTTGTTGGATGTAAGTAGACACTTTCAATTAAATGCACATGCTCCTGTGAAATATA
This sequence comes from Protopterus annectens, assembly GCF_019279795.1. Taxonomy (NCBI): domain Eukaryota; kingdom Metazoa; phylum Chordata; order Ceratodontiformes; family Protopteridae; genus Protopterus; species Protopterus annectens. The sequence goes on along the minus strand of NC_056744.1, from coordinate 1,684,641,287 downwards.
ATTTTGGTCTAGTCTAGCCCAGCCCAGATATTGTACCATGAGGAATAATTTGTAAATTCTCTTCAAATTCTTAGTACTGAATTCATGTCTTTCATACAAAATATTTTCATAAATTTCAGAAATCTAACCTCGTTTGTTATATTTTCAGTTGTAGGTCCCACAGATACATCCTCACTGTTGCAAATCAAGTTCCATTCCCCATCTATAAGCAATATTCCTTACTGAAAGCTGATGATTTCTCCCAATTTTTTTTAAACTTTAAAATTTTTAAACAAAATTACTAATCTTCCAACCCACCAAACTTACCCTAGACAGCTCTCACTTTATCATAGCAAAAGACAACACCATCATCCATCCTACAGAACACACCAAATTACTAGGAGTAGAAATAGACAATAAACTGAACTTTGACATTCACATTTCCATGACCATTAAAAAAGTGCACAAAAAACTAGGAGCATTATACAGAAATAAGCAACTACTTACCAAAGCAGCTAAAATTTCGGTAGCAAATTCTCATCTTATTAATACCCTAGTCTACGCCTCTCCAATATTTACTAACCTTAGACAATGCAATCTAAATAAGCTCAAAACCAGCAACAACAAAATCACCCAATTCGCCACAGGGGCTTCCTACCATACAAACCACTGTCTCTCACTAGCAGAACTGGGCTGGCTAGAGCTCCCCCACCTCCTTCAATGGTACAAACTCGCACTCGTACACAAACTAATAAACCAACCACTAAAAGTCCCATCTCTCCAGAATCTGCTCCAGCTCTACATAACCATGAGACCACTAAGATCCAGCCACAAAAACCTCCTACAGGTCACAAGAGCCATTAACTCTTCTGGAGAAGCATTATTCTCCTGCACTATAGCCAAACTCTGGAACTCCCTCCCATCCTCAATTACCTCTGTAACTTCTTGCACCCACTTCAAATCCTTACTAAAATCACACTTAAAAACTTGCCAGATATTCCCTTGCACCCCCCCCCTCTAATACCATCCACTCCACCCACCCACTACCTCTCTCGGCCCCCTATCAACAACCTACTCTTAGCAAGCTTGGCTACTCATGTCCCCAGCTACCTACCACATAATACTAACTTCTTGTAGCAACAACTGCTAATGGCTGTTATGTACCTCAAAAACAGATTGTATCAATTGTTCACTGATGAATCTCAACTACATTTGTAACCATGCTTAGTATATGTCACCATATTTTAAAATTGTACTATGTTCTACAGCTGTTTTACATCTATGTTTTATTCTTGTCTTGCTTAGCTGGACTAATGTCTATATTTAAATGCTATGTTTTTAACTATATAATGCAAATAATACTTAATGTGGAGCTTTTCTCCACGGGCTTCTGCTGAAAACGGACCTGTGTCCAGTCGGACTCTCCCGGTCAACAAATGTAAATAAATAAACAATAAACAAACTCCATAATAGCAGTTTCAGTGGAATATAAATACATGCAAGCGTAATCCTCCTCCCGTGCTAGAAACTCCTTACTACCATAAATCTATTATCATTTTCCTCTTATATCACTATTGCAGCTCCTCTAACAATTTCTGTAAGTATGGTCCTTTTCCTTTCTCCCTAATATTCTGCTGAATATCCACCCTGAAATCCTTTTTTTTTTAAATTATATTCACATGTTCCCGTCTTTCCAAATGTATCTCCTGTAGCACTGCTAGTTGTACTCTGCATTTCATAAGATAACTCAATACTCATCTTTTTATCTATACCACTGAGCATATTCATGTTCCAAAATAATATGTTTAGTGTAGCCATTACAATGAGAAGTTATTATTCTCAGCTATTCTACATATTTTAGTTTTTTTTAAATGTTTATTTCCACCTTTTTTTTACATGCACTCTACGTTTGGCAGGTTGATCCTTTATACGGTTGTTTCTTATCTCCATGTGAACCTATGTCAGATTTTACAAGACTTTTTGTTTTAATGCAAACCCTTGGAAAAAAAAAAAAAGCACACCTCCATAATGATTAAAACACACAAAACAATGTACGTCTTCAAATAATGAAGTTTAACCCTCCTGATAGGAATAATTGTCTCAAATTAACACCTGCACCCAGGAATTACCTAACCTAACCTAAAATTAAGGTTATTCATGCTGAAGTCTATATTATTATCTGTATTCCTACTTCCATTGATTGCTGTCTGTTCTTGTCTTTTTATTCCCTTCCCAGATGTGAAAAATAGTTTGTATGCTTTCAGAAAATATTAACTTTTGGCATTAAAAAAAATATACTGGCTATATTTAAGTAAAACTAAACTATACACTGTTCTATTAAGTGCAATGAAGTATTAGGTACCAGGAAAAATGTCGAACTTTATTTTTCACTAAGCTGCTTGCCATTGTACCTTTTCATTTTATGTTTATGTTTCTCTCAGCAAACAATGTCCAAAACTCTTGTGATTTATGACCTGTAGTCAGCTGATCTCCATGGAAACATAACAAAATGTACAGCAACCCTCAGCTGCAGACTTTTCAACTCACACTGAACATTTATTTGTCACAAGAAAACTTTTCATTATATTCACAATGTTCTCTTATTTTTAAAGCCCTGTGTTTACACAAGAAACGTATTAGATTAAGCCAATGGCATTACACCAGACATTCACCTATGCAAAAGAGAAACCATCTCAACTCTACATATATTATAATCAATACATTTTACACGCCATCTCCCACTCAAACAGTCCAAGATTACAGCCTATTAACTTAAGCATGCTTTTGTCCAACCTTTCTTCTCTTTTTACATTGTAATGCCTAAATTTCTTAAAATTAAAAAAGAAAAATTGTTTACTATCTGCATCACATACAGCAATCACTGAAAATGCTTTACTATATAACATGCCATTTATATCAAATATTTGTGCAAATATTGTTAAAATTGTTCTTAGTTATTTTTCCTTTTAGTGCTCTTCCAAACATTGATGTCATGAAGAAGGATATATGCCTTTCAGTCCTCCAAGTTTAATAAAGTCAATGGAAATCCAGTTTTTCTCATACACTATTTCTTGTAAAGCCATACTTCACAAATACAATCAATGCTTTATAGTCTCTCATTTCCTAATTTCAGTGTTACTGGTCTTCTTCCTGTTCATCTCCATCTCACATTCCCACACACTGGTTCAAATCCAAGGTACTCCTGATTTTTCTTATCAACTTATGTTCTTTTTTCCATTTGCCAAGCATTTTCCTTTGGAACATTGGAAAAGCTTTCACTGGCAAATACTCTCTATGAGCTTTATCATCAGATGAAAGAGAAGCACATTCTCCTTCTGTTTGATGGCTCACTTTTTTGGACAAACTTTTGTATTTCCTCCTTAGCCTATTCTGCAGAAAAAATATTCTGAAGACAGCTGTATATAGCAGCATGAATCTCACAACTGCCTTTCAACATTCACTTATTCCTGGGATAAATTTGCATCTCTTCTGCCTGGTGTACAGTGAATCACTTTCACTAGCACTCCACTGTCTCCAATTTTTAACGTTTTGCCTTTCGGACACATTTTTGTCAGAATCAACTCTTTCTACTTGCTGAACAGCAACAGGCTTCTTCTCAGCCAATGTTTTCTCTTTCCCTTTGCTAACTGACTTTCTTTTGGGCTATTTCATTTTTGCTGACATCCAGGCAGTGTATTTAACCAGCCAGTAAATGAATTTTACTAAAACTGGCAGAATTACTAGCCTTCAACTCTGTTTCTTTTCTCACATTGGAAGAGCTGAAGTTAAGCTGCTGATCGGTGTGCAATCATCTTAGAAATCCTACATCTGCTCAAACACCTTTGAACCTTTTTGCAACATACTTTCTTTTAAGTAAAATCAGCAGAATCCTCTTAATGCTTATATCAAAAAATGATCACTGCTGTTGATCTGGTTACATTACTGAGAGAAACATTGACCACCGTTAAATTTGTGTTTGGTTTCTGTAAATTACAATTCCCTGGCTAAATTAATGTTATGTTTTTGTAATAATTACTTCTTTATAATACATGCTAATTGAAGCCTAGTTAATTTAACCTAGAAATGTATATACCTAAAATCAAAGTCCTAACACTGACAATAACAACTCCACTCTAAGTTATGCTTTAAGACAAAAAAAGCATAGAACATAAAGTTAAGTGTTGAGTAAATCAGTACACAGACTTGCACACATCTTCTAGTTTACTGGCTTTCCAAATGTCTAGCTCATGTCATAACAGTGGCACTATAATTGCAACAGCTGGTATCAACCAAGACTTAAAGTAATTTCTACCATACAGCTTAAAAATATTGACACTGACTATAAAGTCCTATACATTCTCAACCTAACTATACAGGTTTGTTTTATCCACAATAAACAGATACAATAAAACATTCACAAACAGCATTATTTCTAGAAATGCATTTAGCACTTATTTTACTTTGTGATGCTTGGCATGCCTACTAATAAACAATACACATTTTCTGGCATCTGAGCTCAAGACTCTCTGGTCTTATTATTAAAAAAACTCTGGGCATGAACTAAAAGACCGTCTACATTGGCTAATATTTTACAATAGTCAATCAATTTTCAATTACTGTGTATCATAATTATTTTGAAATTTTAAAAAGTATTTTTATAACTATTAAGCAATGTGACAGAAAGCACAACAGCAGCCAAAATTAATGTTTGATGACAAAATACTAAGTGATACCGGTGGACTTTTCCTCCATAGAAGGGCTTGGTGTGGAATGTGACTGTGGCTGAGTAACCACTCTTGGCACAAACAATATTAACTTTTCCTCCTAGTTCAACCCAAGGAACTGTGAGAATAGAGCGTGCATAGGCACTAGGCAGCGTAAAAACATATTCTTCTTCATGTTCTAGTAGATAAAGGATGCCTGGAAAGGACACAAGAAAAATGATGATATTAGCTAGATCATTAGCTGTAAATATAAAAATACATTTTTTATTTCTAATTTCTGAAACAATTATGTACACTAATTAGTATCAACACATGCAATTTGGTTTTACTGTTGTCTTATGTAACCGTTAAATATTAAAACTGCTTTATGTCTCTGTGACTTTGTTCTAACATTCCAGATATGGTTATCAAATTTTTTCTAAAAGACATGCCAGAAAAAGATATACTCTTCTAAATTTGTATATAGCAGGTGATATCACTGAGAATTGCAGAGTACAGTGTTGAGTTATCTTTCTTCAATTATCTAAGGTACTTCCCTTTTATTGCTGGGATTTGACCAGAGTTACTGCACTTTTAAACTAAACTGCAAACTTCAGAGGAACAGTAACCCCCTTTAATATGTATAAACACCGAAGCACATGTAAAAGAAATCAGTCATACAAGCAAAATTCAAAAGGCGAATGTGCACTGAAAATCAGCAGTGGTACCCCTTTTAGACATCTGGTGAAAGATCACTTGCAGAAAAGTAAGGGACGTTCTACTTTTGCACATAATATAAATCATGTAAATGAGCACCTAATCTTCTATTTGTTTTTTTTCTCTGACTTTTACTTATTGTAGAATATATGCACAGTTAGATTTGCAACTCAAAACAAGTTTGTTGTTGCTTAAATTTTTTCTCATATGCTCTTTAAACATTTTTCCAAGTTATGTCTCTTATACCTGTTGTATTAAGAATCTTGATTGCTTGTTGTCTCTGTATAACCCGCATAACATTGGTCATGTCACGATCTTCTTCTTCTTCTTTCGGCTTTTCCCGGTTAGGGGTCGCCACAGAGGAACTCCGATCCGCTAATGATTGGTAGTTGATTTTTACGTGCCGAGTTACCAGCCCTGACGCACAACCTTCAACCCCTTCATCTGAACCCCCAAACTTGGTAAAAACAGAGTAATTTGGCACGGTTGGGAGTTATGAAAGCAACTTGCGATCATTGCTTATTAGACACTATGAAAGAGAATGTTCTGTACTCTTGGGATGGTAATTTGAAAAAAAAAACAGCAGCACTCTGGCTCAGACAGGTTATATTCTGACACAACAGAAGTTAGCTTATGAATATTGTCCAGGAGAAAAGATGCACTTTAAAAAGCAACAGTGATTCTTGAAAAATTGTTCACTATGACTGTATTGCATGTATTATTGTAAATGACAGACCAGTAACAGGACAACCTTGTTGTGCTAAGAGACAGAGTCTTTTTTATACATGTATTAAGAAACTTCAATAAAATAAAATAAAAAAAAACTGTAGAAAAGCAACTGCTGGATGTTAGAACATGAAAATGACAAAAGAAGTAATACACATGGAAGGATGTCACACCACACTTGGCAAGGAGATGAAAAGTGTGTCGGATTGGGGATAGATGTGCAACACTATGTCCTAAGGAAAACTAGAGAAAATACATGCAAAGGAAATGTAACGTTAATGTAAATAAAGTAATTGGACACTAAGAAGAACGGAAGAACAGATTTTCACTGAATGTCAGGAAATGAAATTAAAAGGAAAGAAAGATAAAGGACTATTAGTGGACTGCAAAAGGTACTTAGGATTTGCAGTTAAGTATTTAAGATTGAATTAGACAAAGTCATCAACCTCCACCTGAGTACCTGGGAAAGGGATAAGAATCTCAACAGGGTGCTGCTGATTGCAGTTAAGTTTTTGTTATAGAATGGAGCAAAGCCTAAAAATGCAACTTGGCATCTGTGATTTCACATAAATGGTTCATAGGAGATTACTAGCCTACTGGCTCAAGACCCTTTACAAGCCTAGCCTAGCCATTATTACCTGGATTTACACAGATTTTTGATACCCAAGGGCTAGATGATGGCTTAGGTTTGTGCCTCCTATGCCTTTGGGTATTTTACAAACTGTCCACAGGGGACATAAATGTCACTCCAGGAATGAATTTATGATTCCCCATTCATTGATCCAAACTGTGTCTGAAGAGGGTTAGGGAAGGACTCTGCTTCACGTGAATAGGTAAGCCTGTTCTAGAGGAAGGGTAATCTCAGAGACATACATCTGTCCCTTCAGCACGTTTTGTTCATTTCACAGGCCAGGTTTAGATTCTTGGATCAGGTAAACCTCGTGAAGTTTACTTTGTGAATGTATAACAGTTCCATCAGGACTGGATTTGAGAATGCCTTGTTGGTTAGGCACAGATCACCCCTTAACAGTCAAATAGGAGATAGAGTAAAGGAACACGACTTCCAGGTGATCCACAAAGGACATGTTTACACCGTGTATTTTCTTTCTGTAAGGAACCTGTGAGGCTGCTCCAGTTGTTGTGCCTGTTCAGGTGTATGCTGAAAGGTGCATTGTACTCTATTACTGGTCTGATGAGTGCTGAATATAGTGGGACTACAACCTCCTTGGATCTGGAAGCCATGCCCTTACTTATAAGCTGCACCACTTAGAAGGACTTCCTCACCAATGTGGGCAAAGTTCAGGTTTCTGTCTATCTGTGTACCTAGATCTTTCATCACTGGGGCCATTCTTAGGGGTATGCTATTAATGTTGTAATTTGCAGGGGTATTGGACATCCAAAGGGTACAGTTATGCATTTTTTTTGCGTTCAGTTTTAGGTCATGGCTCTGGCACGAATTATTTGTCTAAGTCGGATTTTTTTTCTAAAGGATATCTGCATCTTTTGGGGATTCAATGACTGCACCCAACTTTCAGCCATTTGCAAACTTAGTCAGCCATGAGACCTCTGCATTAGCCTTGACTTCAGAGAAGTATATTCCGAACAGTAGAGGTCCTAGCACTGAGCCTCATGGTACACCACTAATAACTGGCCTCTTGCTGGATTTCCCATTCTAACGAGTCCTGTAGTAAGCAAACTGGCTATCCATCTGATGACATAGGGATTTATGCCCAATTCTGAAAGTTTATCTAAAACACCTGAGTGGGGAATTGTGTTAAATACCTTCGCAAGGTCAAGGTAGGCAGTATGCACTTTTTTACCCTCATCCATGCCCTTGGTGACTTTCTCAAAGAAGTCCACCAGACTGAGCAAGCATGACCTGCCCCTGATGAAGCCAAACTGGGCTGGGTCCACTGTTTGGAGATTTCCTATGTCACTGTTTATCACGTCCATGATTATTCTTTCCATGCCCTGGCATATTAGACTAGTCAGACCTATGGGTCTGTAATTTCCTGGGTCTGTTGATGGTCCCCCCTTTATGCAGAGGGGTGACTGCTGCTGTCTTCCAGCCTGTCTGGAGACTGTAGTTAAATAGAGATTTTAGGAGGCCTGACTGATCATGTTTCAAGCTATTTACGAGGCATACTGGGATACTGTTGGGACCCATTGAGGCTGTGCTTTTAGCTTTAGAGAGTGCAGTGATGACCTGTTCGCTTGTGATAACAGGTAGAGAAATGGTGGAGAGTATTTCCTGGGGCGGGGGGGGGGTAATCAGAGGTAATATAGGGTAAGGTTCGAGTTGAATTTATCGGTCAGCAAATTTGCTACATCTTCTGGCTCGGTATAGGTGGTGCCATCTACATTTAACTCCGCACAATGTTGGTTGTTCCCCTTAAGACTACAGATAACACTGAAAAATGCCTTATGGTTATCCTTTGCATGGGTGGCTATTTTTGCCTTGAAATTGAAGACTTGACTGGTTCCTCTGATTGCTTCTTTAAACTGCCCTGTTGTGCATCTCCTCTCCTACTTCTGGACAGGATTTTCTTTCTGTTGTACAACCTATTTATACTGAGGATCCACCACAGTGGCTTGTTTTTGCAGTTGTGTTTATTTCATTCTGGTACTGCCATTTCTATGCAACTGTTTAAATGGTTGTACAGTAACTGTGTACACCTCCACAGAGGCCTCCATATTTTCTGGGTTTTGGGAGCTTGGAAAGTAGCTATGCCATCACTTAAAAGGAACTAGTTATCCTTAGAAAAGTTCTTAAAGGTTCTGTGGTCGGATGGAGGTTCTACCTTCATATTTATTTCAAAGGAGACTACTTTGAGAGCTGATCTAATCAGTGAGGACATTACACTTGGGGATGCAATGCTCTCCCAAGTTTGTACCAGGTCTAGGATATTTGTACCCATAGTGGAAGTGCAGGCTAGCTGTTCCAAGGCATTGCATTGAAAAAGTCTATGGATGGGTAAGCTTCCCTGTTAATGGAGGAGGCACTGAAATCACCAATGAAAATGGTGTTGGGCTGAACGGTAGGAGATTCTAGTTCATTCAGGTATGAGGTATGGCTTTCCTGGGTCATGGTGGGGGACCTGTAGCTAGCAAAAATATGGTAAGGGATTTTACCTGTGGTTAGTTGGACATGGAGTAGCTCAAGCATGTCATATTGTTTGACCAGTCTTGAGGTGTGCTTACTTTCTTAGATGATTGATACACCTCCATCTTTTGTCCTTTCATGTGCAGTGGGTGATTTGACTGTATGGAAAGCATTACAGCTTTGCACTACTGGGGTGCTTTCTGTGTCTCTGAACCACATTTCATTAAATGCATAGACATCAAGCATTCTCCAGGGTGAGGTGTGCTTCCAGGGAGTGTAGTTTTTTGTTAAGACTCTTAACACTGAGCAGTAATATCTTTAGATTATCATAGGAAGTTACTAGGCTGGTGGCCCTGAGGCCCTTATAAGCCTAAAGAGTTTAGCCCATGTTTAGACAAGTCAGCATCCACTGCCCTTGTCCAGCAGGGACACTGGTGGAATCCCAGGGGTGTACTTTCTGATTCCCATCCAGTTATAAAAGTAGTGTAACAGCCAGAAATCAAACCTAGGTCAGCTACTTGAAAGGCAGCTGTGCTCAACAATATAGCATATAAACAGCACATGAGCAGATTTTGCTATGTTGGAATGTTTATTTGGCAATACCTAAAAAAGGCACTATGGGGCAGATAATGATTTGGCCTAGTGGTGACAGATGCAGACCATCCCTGGCAAAGCAGCATGACTTGTCAATCATGTTCTCCCAGGCTGACAAATACTGGACCCCCATGGAGTCGCACCAGTAATTAAGCCAATTATTAAAGTCAATTATTTTCTGTTGGTATTGTGGCATCATCCTTGGAGAAGTAGAATGCTGCTCAAAACTAAACTCATTCCAGTCTGCGACACATTCTGAGAACTTGATCATGTCTCCCCCCTCTTCATATAGTCCAGGGAGGCACATCTCAGGTCATTTATTCCCACATGGACTATGACTGAGTCATACTGGTACCTGTGGTTTAGTCACCTGACTGATTGGATAATCTGGTGAATTCTGGCCCTCGAAAGGCAACTAACTGTGACCCTCTTCATATTCAGCCTGGTGAGAGGTGCATCAGCGTCTCTCTCAATGGAGTCTCCTATTAACAAAATATCGTTTTTTGTGGTGCTGCACCTTATGGGCTCAGTAATTGAGACACTATGTGAAGTACTTTTATGTGTTGTGGTGGGAACTGTCCTATTTATGTGCAAGTGGAGTTCCTGATGATAGCATCTGTGAGGCCTCTGAGGTTTGGGTAAATTACATGTGAGCATATCTGCATATGTGGGTGTGGGTATGTGTGTCTGAGCCTTAGTTAAAGTGGTGAGTACTGTGTGTGCCATGGACAACCTGTCAGACTTTTTGTATCTGTCAGAGTCCTGCCTCCAGTGTCATTGTATAGCCACATCTCTCACATACTTTATTAGTCTGTTCCAGAAGTGGTTGTCCATAAACATAAGGCAGTTGTTGCACTCCCTCACTCCATATCTACCAAGCTGACCGCAGAGACAGCAGGAAGGTGCTTATCCATGTTTGCCAGTCCTTAACGTGCATTTTACAATGGAATGAAACAGGGAGGGGGAGGGTTTGGCTACTTTACGTTGTGTAATCTACAGCTAACTGATGTAACATTTACCTCTCAGAGATGGATATATGGAGACGTTTCTTAGATTGTCGGTTGGTCTGGTGTGGGGGTGTGGACCATTTGTTAGAATTTTTGGAATATCTCAATTGTAATTGGTGGGGGATTGAGTTTACTGTTAATTATCACAGAAAAGAGATTAATTTCCTGGATGTCAATATTTCAAGACAGGGGGATGGTACGCTCAAGACGTCAGTATACAGGAAATACCCACAATACAATAATTTATTATATGCAACGAGTTTACACCCCACACATACCATCAACAATATTTCTAAATCACAGTTTATGAGAATTAGAAGAATATGTTCTGCAGACATGGAATTTCATAATGCTAGGCATGATCTTGAGGGTAGATTTATTAATAGGGGATATAAGAAATAAACAGTACAAAAGGCCAGTGATTGGGCAGCCAACTGTGAGAGATCTAGGTTATTGAATTATAAAGCTAAAAACCAAAAAGGTTGGATCAGGAACCATGAGTTTGGTTACTACATTTGGCAGTAACACACATTTATTGCAGGATGTAGTCAACAAACATTGGAATATTCTTCGGGCCAATATAGCTTTGGATCAATGTTTGTCTAACAGATGCCAATTTTCTTTCAGAAGGGGAAGAACACTCACTTCCTATTTTGCGCATTATAAGAAAACTTTTTTGGATTATGTGAACCAAAAACAACTAACCATATTGGGGGATAGGCTTGTTGGGTCACATCCTTGTAGACACTGCAGTTTGTGTAAACATATGTTTAAAACGTCATCTTTTAGCAGTAAAAATACTGGTCAGATTTTTGATATATAATTTTTTGGGAATTGTAGCTCTGACTGGGATGTCTATTTGGCTAGTTGCCAGTGTTCTGCCTTTTGTGTAGGGCAGATTTCTAGGCAACTAAGAAGTCGTATTTCAGAACATTTGAGTGATTTACATCTTAAAAAATGACCAATGCATTGTATAGACACTGTCAGTTACACAGAACTGCTTTGTTTAGATTTGTCATTATTGACCAAGTAAAAGGTAATAGATCTATGAAGCAAGGTTGGCACACTATACTAACGCAAAAGAAAAGAGAATGGATTAAGTTGAGTGCCCTATTTCATCCTGGACTAAATGACAAGTTATAAGGGTCTTTTCTCTTTTTATTAAGGACCCTGATTGGTAATTTCACAAATAAATATATGATATGAATGGAAGTTTGAATATAGCATCTGATATTATATTTAAAATGTTTACTCTGGTTGATATTTGTATGTGTTTTGAGGCTGGAATGGATTAATGGGGGAAGTGATGCAACAATTGGGGATGCACATTGTGTATAAAAACTGTCCCTGCATTACGTTATGTTTTATCACTGAAGAAGGTTTGTTACCGAAACCGGTCTGAAGGGAAAGGAATAAAACTTTAATTGCCTCGGAGTGCTGGCTTTTTCTTTTTTGATTTATTTAATAGTTTGGTTATGCCGTACACCAGTCATACTTGCTAGCTTTTTTGGAGGTGTGTCTATAACTACATCTCTCACATACTTTATTAGTCTGTTCCAGAATTAAGTGGTTGTCAGTAAACATAAGGCAATTATTGCACTACCTCACTCCATATCTACCAAGCTGACCGCAGAGACAGCAGGAAGGTGCTTATCCATGTTTGCCAGTCCTTATCATGCATTTTACAAGGGAATGGAACGGGGGGGGGGGGGTTGGCTGCTTTACTTTGTGTAATCTACGGATAACTGATGTAGCAATGCTGCTCAGCATGCAAACAGTACAGTTGTGTACCTACCATAAATGTAGATGTTCAAGTGTATTCACTGTTGCAGTCATTACACTTAGGTTATCCTGCTGGCAGGCGACCCGCAGTCGGCCAAAGTTCCAAAGTCTTGGTCTGGCATCAGTTGCTGTCGCCTCTTCCCTGACATCAGTGCGCCAGGGGTATAAAAGTTGCAACAGACGCCATTTTCTTCAGTTTTTCTTGCCCCAGATGTCAGGTGCCCCCAGATATGAAGGCTGTAAAGATAAAAAATATGCCAAACAACCATGCATATATCACTAAAAACATTTTCTTCTTCTAAAAGCAAATACACCACATAGGTTGCATAGAGTTGAGAAGTACAGAAAAGTCCCAGCAAAGAAGGGGATGGTGGGTAGGTAACCAGGACTGCAACAGTGAATACACTTGAACATCTACATTTATGGTAGGTACACAACTGTACTATGTTCATCGTGTTTCACTGTTGCAGTCATTACACTTGGGTAGAATCCCAAAGCTGAGGTAGGGTGGATGGCTCTAGATTGGATTTGGCGAGGCTAACAAGCCCTGCAGAACTGCAGTGGCAAAGCCTGCTCTGGATTTGGAGTAGAGAGGCAGGTGGTAGTGCTTGGTAAAAGTGTGCACTGAGCTCCAGGTTGCAGCTTCTAAAATGTCTTTGGTTGGTACCCCTCTGAGGAAAACTGCTGAAGTGGCTGCTGCTCTGGTAGAATGAGGCCTAATGCCCTTAGGCACAGATTTGCCATGTTGTGCATAACAGAAGCGGATGCAGTGTCCTATCCATTTGGATATTGTCTGCTTTGTAATAGGTTTTCCTTGTGATCCTGCAGCATATGCTACAAACACAGTTGCTCAGTTTTTCTGTAAGCTTTTGTTTTGTCCAAGTAAAAGTGTAGCTGCCTGTGTATATCCAAAGAGTGCAGAAGTCTTTCCCCTTTATTCTGGGGATTTGGGTAGAAAGTAGACAAATGAATAGTTTGGTTTAAGGCCACATTGGAGACCACTTTTGGCATGAATGTTGGGTTCGTCCTTAGAGAAACCCTGTCCTGGTGAAAAATGAGGAAAGGTTCCACAGCCATCAGTGCCTGTAACTCTGAAACTCTTCTTGCTGAAGTTATTGCTAGGAGCAGAGCAGATTTCCAGGACAAGAATTTTAGATCAGCTGTGCTGGCTGGTTCAAAAGGAGGCACTGTTAGTTTTTCTAAAACAAAATTGAGGTCCCAAGTAGGTACTGCTGCTCTCCTAGGGGGGTCTTATATTCTTTGCCCCTCTGAGGTACTGTCATAGTAGAGGATGTGAAAAAATAGGAGGATCCGTATTGTAATGAGCTGAAATGGCAGAGGCATGGATTTTAATAGAAGAAAAAGATAGGCCTTTGTCCAACATCTCAGTCAGGTATTGTAAAATCTGAGGCATATTAGGGATCAGTGGGTCGAGCTCTTGTGCCTGGTCCCAAGCACAGAATCTCTTCCATTTTTCCGCATAAGATTTCCTAGTGCTGGGTCTCCTGGCTTCCAAAATTACATCCATAACTGCTTTAGAGAGAGGTACAGTCTGAGTGGCTACATTATCTGCCATGCTGCCAGGTTTAAGGTTCTGAGTTGGCTGTGCAGAATCTGATTTTGCTGTGTCAGAAGATGAGGGATTTGAGGTAGAGGCCAAGGCGGGCCTTGTGACAAAATCTTTAGGATTGGGTACCAGTGCTGGTGTGGCCAGTCTGGGGCAATCAGGATCATTTTTGGCCTCTCGTCTGACTTTTAGAAGCACCTTGGTGAGAAGAGGCATTGGAGGGAAGGCATAGACTGTCAGGTTTTTCCAGTTGAAAGATAGAGCATCCACTTTCCATGTTTGAGAGTGATAAGTCCTTGTGCAAAATTTCTGTAATTGGCAATTGTGAGGGGAGGCAAATAGATCTATGTCTGGGCATCCCCATTCCCTTGTTATCATATTGAACACTTGTGGATTTAGCTTCCATTCGTGAGGATCCATGAGATTTCTGCTTAGTTCGTCTGCCAGTGTATTTTTTGTTCCTGGCAGGAATTGTGCTTGCAGATGTATCTGGTAAGTCAGTGCTGTGTTCCACAAAGTCACGGCTTGTCTGCATAGGGGGTAGGAATGTGTGCCCCTTTGCTTGTTTATGTTTATGTACCACATAACTGTGGTATTGTCCGTCTTTATTAATAATTGTCCTGGATGTATTAGGTACTTGAAAGCAGTCAGGGCATTCTGTACAGCTAGCATCTCTTTTTGATTGATGTAAAGATGCATTTGTTCCTTGGGCCATGTGCCCTGAATACATTTTCCTGCCACATGTGCTCCCCAGGCATAATCTGATGCATCCGTTGTTATTGTCTGCCTGGCTGTAGGTAAGGTGAAAGGCTGTCCCTTGTTGTGGTGACAGGCCTGAGACCACCATCGAAACTCCTGTTGTAGGCAGGGAATCAAGGTTATGATTGTCTCTAGGCTGTGACAATGCTGAGTCCAAACACTTTTTACATACCACTGTAGTTTCCTCATATGCAGGGAATTAGTAGAATGCAAGATGCCATGAAACCCAGGTTCTGCAGAATTTTTCTTGCAGGGAGCTGGGTCTTTGTTGCCATCATTTGAAAGTAATGAGTCAGATGCCTTTGTTTGTCTGGCATGAGATAAGCCATCTGGGTAGTTGTATTTAAGCTTGCACCCAGGAATATTATTTCTTGAGAGGGCACTAGTTTTGATTTCTTTTCGTTTACTGTGTACCCTAGGCAAATTAGTAATCTTTTTACAAACTCCAGGTGCTTTAGAAGAATGTCCTTGCTCTCTGCTTGAATAAGGCAGTCATCCAAGTAGGGATATATTTGAATTCCTTTTTGTCTGCAAAATGCAATTACTGGTGCCAGGCATTTTGTGAAGACCCTGGGTGCAGTAGATAAGCTAAAGGGCAGTGCAGAGAATTGATAATGCATTGAGCCTGCTATAAATCTGAGGAATCTTCTGCACGATTGCCTGATTGGGACGTGCAGGTATGCCTCCTTGAGATCCAAAGTAACTAGCCAAGCCTCTTTGCCCAGCATGGGCAAGAGTTGTTGTAGTGTTAACATTTTGAATTTTGGAACACCCAGGAAAGTATTTAGGATTGACAGGTCCAGTATTGGTCTCCATGCTTTGTCCTTTCTGGGTACTAGGAAAAGTCGTGAGTAAAATCCTTGGCCCTGTTCTTCTTGTGGAACATTTTGAATTGCTCCCATATCCATAAGAGCTGCAATCTGTTTTTGTGCCTCTGCCCATTGGTTTTGTGGCAGATTTGGCATACTTTTTGGTTTTGGAAGAGTGTGGAATTGGAACCTGTACCCTTGAGAAACTATATTCAACACCCATTGGTCTTGGGTGATCATGTGCCAATTTTTTTAGGAAAGTGCTAGCTTTCCCCCTAGGGGAGCTATCAACTGGTAAGTGCTTGGCATTTGCAGAGGGAAGTCATTGTGACCGTTTCCTATAAGGTCGTGATTTGTCTTCTCCTCCTGTGGGGGCTGAATCACCCCATTGTTTAGGTCTGTAGGAGCCTTGGGGCTGAGATCTGCCTCGTGGGCATCTGTATCTGCCTCTTTGTGGCCTGACACTGGAAAGGACCAATTTTTTGAAGGCCAGTTCCTGCTAAATCTAGGTGGCTGAACCTGTAAGAAATCTTTCACAGTTTGCATTGATTTTGCTTTATCCTCCATTTTCTTTAAAACCTCTTCTGCCTTAACACCAAACAAAGTATCATGCTGTAGTGGAGCATCCAATAATTTCATTTTAACATGGTCAGGTAAACTTTGTTCTTTCAACCAAGCATGTCTTCGAATAACTGATCATGTAACTGCGGCTCTACAAGAAGCCTCTAACGAATCAAAACCACATTGCAAAGTATGCTTTCCCACTTGTTCAATTGCATGCAATAAATCCTGCATTTCTTTACAGTCAGGACCTTCTATATTTGAAACCATTTTCTGCTTTAACAATGACATGAGATACTGCTGATATTTAAGCATGTGAAACTGACAGTTTAAAGCTCTTACAGCTAAAGTAGCAGAAGTGTAAACTTCTTTCCCCCATCTGTCCAGAGCTCCGGAATCCCTATCTGAGGGGACAGGATTTTTGGCAGTGGAAGCTTTAACCCCTTTTAGACCCTGATAAATAGTTTCTGAGTCCGCAGCAGGGTTTTTGTAAAGAAATTTATGAGAGTCAGGGACCCTGTAGTACCTGTCTGGCTTTACTGGGACAGGGGGTAAAGAATCTGGAGACATACTGGATTCAGAAAAAACATCATCAACAATATCAAGTACAGGGGGATAGCCAAGGTCCTGTGCTGTGGCAATAGTAGGAAATCTCTGAGCCTTTTCTTGGATTCTGAGTAATCCTGGCTCTCCCAATGGAAATGCTCCCTCATGGTGTGCAGGGTTTCCCCTAAAAGAGTAATCCTCAGGCGGTGAGGCTGAAGGAATGGACTCTTCAGCATCAGAGTCCTCATAGGGAGGAAGAGAATAGCCCTGGTCAGAGGAAGAGTCAGAAGAAATGGAAACCTGATCAGAGAAATCATAATCAGTGTCTTGCCTAGGCCTTTTGTCAGGAGGGGGATGGGAGCCCCTGATTAAAGTAATAAGGTCTTCGGCCATTTTAAGCATCTGTTTCTTAGGCATGGATGACTGTTCTGGAGAAGGCTGCACTTGTTTCTTTGTCTTTAATGGTGTTTTTGACTTTGCTGCTGTAGTAGCTTTAATTGTAAGCTGTGAAGGTCTGAAAACACCCTCAGAAGCCGGTGCCTGCTCAGCAGTTCCGGACCCATCTGAGGGTATATTTTCCGTAGGCCCAATACCTTGAGTTTCCACAGGCCTCGGTGTGTCCACGTGGCTGTCGGTTGTGGCCTGTGGCTCTGAGGTAGCGGGTGTCAGGGGCTGTGAAAGCACCTCACTGAGAACCGGCGACTGGCCTAGAAGAGGCTTCGTCGGTTTTGGACCTCGGATGCCTATCTTTTTCTTTGTCTTTGCATTTTTTATACATTCCGGTCGTCGGTTGTTCCGACGGCATTATGTAATTAAATCTTCGTCTAAAATAATGTGAAGCAAAATCAAACCGACGTTTAATAGTGCGTTTATTAAATCTAGCACAAAACCGACAACTAGTGACATCGTGGTCAGGGCCTAGGCAAGGAATGCAGTAAGAGTGAAAGTCCTTATGAGGTATTTGCTTCCCACAAGAAATACAACTATTAACTTTTACTGACATCGGTCTGGAGCAAGAAAAAGTTTCCCCAATGGGGTACTTAGCTTTATTGAAGACTTCGGTTCTGAAATTCAATTTTGAAAATCTCAGGAGTCGGCTGACCAGCACTTGCGAACTGCTTATGCTTCTGGCACCGCACGGCAAGAAATACTGAAGAAAATGGTGTTGGTTGCAACTTTTATACCCCTGGCACACTGACGTCAGGGAAGAGGTGACAGCAACCGACGCCGGACCAAGACTTTGGAACTCGGGCCGACTATGGGTCACCTGCCAGCAGGATAACCCAAGTGTAATGACTGCAACAGTGAAACACGATGAACATCAGTTGTTCCTTGAGCAGCATGGGACTGTGGGAAATTTCAGAGATTATTCTTATGGGAAAAATACAACTTCTAGGTGATTGCAACTATACAGGGCACCACTAACTGCTGCTATGTGAAGCGCAGCATCATACAAATGCAAGGCGTGTATACAACCTGAAAAAAGCAACTTTTAAACTAGGTTTGCTCTCAAGCTAATCAAATAAGCATGCAATAAGCTTTCCACCAGCATTTCAAAGCTCAGATAGGTGAATTCAGCCCTTTCTTGTCACAAGAGAGCAGGCTTTTAACCCTCTTACTGTAAAATTGACTGGTTTGGAGCCCAAGTCCTAGGGAACCACAAAATAGATACCTAAATGCACTGGCAGTCGATACAATGTACTCAGAGCACTACAATTGTAGAAAAACAGTCCTTACAGCAGTGGAAATATGCAATTTAAACTCTATGCAAGTACAAACAAAATAAATAGCACAGGATTCTTTAATAATACAGTGAAAACAAGTAATAAAAGTACATTGCCAAGAATGGATTCAGATGCAAGCAAAATTCCTCAAACTCTCTGGCATTATTGTCAAATGCTGAGCAGCACTGAATACGTAAGTCAAGACTTGTGAAAACACGGGGCTTATATACAAGCTAAAAAACGCAACTTTTAAACTAAACCCTCAGGCCAATCAAACAAGCACACAATAAGCTTTCCACCAACAATTCCCAGCTCAGATAGGTGAAATCAGCCCTTATCACAGGGGACATGTAACCAGGGAGAGCAAAAAGGGGATATGAAGGGTATCACAAATGCAATGCAAGGAAAGGAACAGTAATGTAGAAGCTGTGCCATTAAATGCCAAGTAAAACCTGAAAAGAATAGGATGAGAAAAGAGGGTGTTGTCAGTACCTAGTAACCATGCTAAGCAAATTGTGGTCAAAGAAAATGACAAATGCAAGGAAAGGCTCCAAAACATGGAGATATGACATATAGTACCACTGGTTCACAGATCTTTATTTACTTATTTATTTTTTTTAAAGATGAGAAGAAAATTCATGAGGAAGACCATAAGCACTTATGAAAGGAGATGACAACAATTACCATACAATATGAAGAGGGATAGTTTAAGCTAGGAATTAACTGTAGGATGCCAGTAAGTGTTTGGAAATACAAAATATAATTAAACATGGACTATGGTCCAACTTTGAGTGTATTTTATTTTTTTTAACTGAAACAGAGAGACATGAGGAAGCTACATTCCATAGCCAAAGTTAAATTTCAAAGCATGCACTTGAACACTGTGGGTTCTGACTTAGCTGTTTAATCTGACCAAAAGGATGGGGACACTGAGAAGCAAAGGATACATCACCAAATGAAGGTAGGATGCAGCTATCCATCTGACTAGATAAAATGTACATTAAGTTCTGAGTTAAAGGTCTATGCTTTTCATGCATGCAAAGATATAACTGTGGTAGTTCAAGGATGGAGATAAACTGTGCATGGCTGATGCCATTAAGTCACATCAAGATGTATGAAAATAATTTTGTATGTTACTGCCCTCAGTATGTGTGTAAGAATATCAACTTTCAAAAACTTTAAGGAAAATTAATCAGAATAATTTCTTCTTTAAAAAATATAAGAAATGGCTAGCAATTTTAGGATGGAAAGCTCAGTGGAGCTGTCATGCTTTTTTTTTTTTCAGAAACTGTGTTAGCTTTATTTTGGTTTAAATTAGGGTTTCCAGGCCTCACAAAGAGGTTTGTGGATTCAGTGTACCATCCTATGCTGTGAGGCATGATAACTTACAAATGAGATCTCATTAAATGTTATGGACTAAAATGATAAATCAGGTTTATGTAAACATAATTTATTTATGTTTGTATGTATTTGACTGTTGACCGCGAAAATCCGACTGGGCAGAGCCCATTTTCAGGAGAGGTCCAGGAAGAAAAGCTCCATCACAATACATTTATGTTAACAAGTGAATTTCATACAGTTCTCAGAAAAAAACAGTTGTGTTTCTCATGAAAAAACAATTACAAGAGAGGTATATACAGTAAAGAAGTTACATCAACAATTACAAGTCTATAGAGTTCTTCTAGATCTAAAATCTTGCAGGAAGTAAATGAATTGAAACTGCAGATGGGAAAACATTCTTGTAAAGAAATCTACAGTTATTACATTTCAATAAAGAAAGGTTTGCAAGGAGTTCAAGACATCTAATGAAGTTAAGTTATAAAATTATGTAGTAAGGGTGGCGCAGTGGTTAACACTGTCACCTCACAGCAACAGGTTCTCCGGTTCGATTCTCGGCTAGGGTGCCTTCTGTGTGGAGTTTGCATGTTCTCCCTGTGTTCGCATGGGTTTCCTCCTGGTACTCCAGTTTCCTCCCACATTCCAAAGACATGCATCTGGAGCATTTCTCCCCAGGCCTCCACTGAAAACAGGCTCTGTGGAACCTAGTCGGACTTTCCCGGTCAACAAATGATAAAAAAAATAAAAAGGGAGATTTTAGTATTGCACAGGTTTGCAAAGACTTCAAGAGATATAATGAAGTAAATTATAAAATGATGTAGGGGAAGTGGAGATAGTAGTAGTGTATAGTACAGTAGTAACAGCATATGACTGAAGTGTGGTAAACAATTAGTTCTATTTAGGCTGTCTTCTCCAAATTGGTGCATCTGGAAGTTTTATAACTTAGGTATAAGTGACAGAGAGGTGGATGGGGGCAGTCAGAAAAAGAGAAAGATGAGAAGTGTTGTTTAAGAGGTGGGTGAAAATGGATGTATTGATTCAAGTTGTGGTTTGTCTTTTCAGCTTTTCCTGGTTAGGGGTCGCCACAGCAGAACTCCGGTCCACTAATGATTTGCAGTAGATTTTTTTACGGTGCCGAGTTGCCAGCCCGACACCCAACTTTCAGCTAAGGCACGCCCATTCACGCACATCTTTCGGAGGCCACTCGACCGCGGGGAGGACATGCAGACTCCACACAGAAGGCACTCCAGCCATGGATCGAACAGAAGAACCTCTTGCTGTGAGGCAACAACGCTACCGTGGTACCACAGCGGCTTCCTTGATTCAAGTGCAGAATGGAAAATTGATAGGGGTGTAATGATTCAAGTAGAGGAGGGCAAAAAGTTAGTGATAAGCAGTAAGTTGTTTGTGCTTTCATTAGAGGTCTCAACCTGGTGATGAACATGAGCATGACTAGATCTGGGTAAGGTATTTTAAGCTGTTTTTTTTTTAATAGCTTGGGAGTTTGTCAGTCATTTTTACTTGTGTAGGGATGGTGTTGCAGAGTCTGGAGATGTAAATGGACATAGTCAGTCCCCTGATGAATTATTTGCTTTAGTAGTGCTTAGTAGAAATTTACCAGTCCCTTGTGGGGGGTATAGGGCAATATGTTTTTTAATGCAGGGCATTCTACAGAATAATATAGCAGTCTGTATGCCATAACTAGCCGAGATTATGTTATGTAGTTGCTAAGCTCCAGCCAATTTAACTGCTTTAACGCTTGGCAGTGGTGAGCTTGGTGTGCAGTGTTGGTAGCAAACTTAGCTACTTTGTTGTAACAGAAGGCTAGTTTTGACTTTAGTGTAGAGCTTAGGTTTGTAAAGGTAGGTGAGGCATATAAGAGGGTTGGAAGCAAATACGATGCGGCTAGGGATTTTCTTGCTGAATCTGTAAGGTAATGTTTTGCCATGTAAAGGGAGTCAAGTTTCTGATGGGTCTTTTTAATTGTCTGAAGAACATGCTGGTCAATTTAAGACCGTCATCTATTATAATGCCCAGCAATTTACTATGTGGCATTACCTTAATTTTAGTATTATTTGTAGATGTAACTAAGATAGATGTTTTTTGAAGGAGATAATGTTTTGGGAGGAAGAGCATCAGTTTTGTTTTATTGGTATTAAGGAGAAGGTTTGAAATGTTCAGCTAGATTTTGATTGAAGAGAAAAACTTGAGTGATTTCTTGTAGTCTGGATATTGTTGGGGCTGTACATGTTAAAGTTGACTCATCTGCATATTGTACTATATTTGCTTGGTGTATGGCAGTGTGAAGTTTGTTTGGAAGAGAGGTCCTATTGCCATTTGACTGCTTGTTACCTTCTAGATATATAACAAAGGCACCATTTAAGGGAGGATTGAAAGAAACATATAGAAGAGAGTTCAGCAGGTAAATGCTGGTGTGACTATCATTTTCTTTGGATGTTTTTTTTACTATTATTGGTGGTTATGCTAAGTTTTGGCCTTTAATTGGTTACCTTTCTTGTTGTACAGCCCTATTTGGACATTCTCTCTATTTCCGAACTGGTGAACATGATGAGTTTGTATTTTTGATACGTCTGTTCCGATATTCTTGCCATTCTACATGGAAGTTTTATTTTAGTTTTTTGGCTGTTTTGCTAATTAGGTTTTTATATTGATAGGTATAGAGATTTTTATATTTTTTTTAGCCAGACTTGCTTGTTTAGAAGCTTCAAGGTATAAGTTATTTTGGTCAATCTTGACCTATAGTCAATTATATTCACATATTTCCAATGACAGGCTGCTGTATGCAGAGCTTTGCTCTCTGTCTTGAATGAGGGTTTTTCCTCTGTGTTTTCCTATCCTTTTTCATTTTTTCAGTTTGAGTGTATAGTGTATGTTTAGACGTTCTAATGTGCAAGTTTGTTTGGTCAATTTCGACCAAAAGCCAGTTATAGTCATATATTATGTCCAGTGAGAGGCTGCTATGTGCAGTGCTTTGTTCTCTGTCGAGAGCAACGCTTTTCCTCTATGTTTTCTTCTCCTTTTTCATTGTGTTTTTTAATTTTAGTGCATGTTATTTGAATTGATCTGTAACCTGATTGGTGCTTTACAGTTTTTTACATTCATCTGCTTTTTTAGTTTCAACATGTGATTTTAGATGTGAATTCTGATTTACTTTAAATATTGTGATTAAGATTTGTACGTTTGGTCTGAAGAAGCGGTATTTTGCCGCAACAGCGCTTACCACATTTGATAATAAATATTATTCACATTACGCAGTCATGGTAGCTTGGAGTATTTTCCTTCGTGCAACTATATATTTAAGAATTGAAAGGAACAAGTCAAACTTCTCATAAACTGAATTCCTTAACCCCACATTACAAGATATTTCAAGTATACTATACAGTGAATGAATGTTTCCTGATTAAACTTCAGGGTGCCAAAAATAAGGGATGAGCATAATGGTTAAGATCTTTGCTTCATAGACACAGGGTACAGTGTTTTATTCTGACCTCAGGTATAAGCTTAAAATGACCTTTCAGGGCAGTTAGCCTAGTATTTACCTATGAACCTATGAAAATACAGTTCTTAAGAGGGATTTCAGTGAGTTTTATGACGCTTTAACTTTTGCATTCATGGATACAGATCAGTAATACATGCACACATAGGTAAATTAAAAAAAATATATAGAACCACAAAATTATAAGACATAAAACAGATAAAAAATGTACCTCTAAGCTTTCCAAAACTGCTCAAACACCAGAAACAAGTTTTGGTTAAAGAATGCACTGAAAACTATTCTTTTTTTTATCAAATCTGCCAAATCTGGCTATGAATTTATCTTATTTGCAAGGTTCAGGGCAATAAAAATGACATTTCTAGATTATATCAGAAAAGCTGGTAACCATTTGAAATGTCAGGACATGCTTTAATGAGTCCCGTAATGCTGAGACTGAATGGCCATAAAACAGACTTAACATGTACAAAATCAGAGATTGGCATGCCTTGTTATATTCCCTTTTCTCTGAGATATGGCGATCTTGGAGTTAGTATGTATAAGACTGAGGGGGAATGCAATGGTGCAGGGGGACTTGCCACCTGAAAAAAAAAAAAAAAAAGTTTAAAGGGGAAGAGCAATGTTCGATATTCTCTCTACTTCTACATATTCGGTCTTTTTTTTTTTTTTTTTTTGGTGTGTTGGCACTTGGCATCATCTGCAACAACTTTTCAATAGGAAGCTCAAAAGTTAAAGGGAAAAATGGTGAATGTTAACATCAGATCAATAAGCACTGAAATAAATGGCCAGTCTCAGGACACAGTGACTGCACTTCAAGAAAAAGTTGGTGCAAACTTCACAATAAGCAAAGACATATGTCACAGTGCTGCAGACACAAGGGAATACATCCTTATTCATCTACAATAAGGTAACTACGGCCACAAAGAAAATTCCACGGTACCAAACATACCTTGTGGTTTAAATCACAAAACCCATCAATTATGTCAAACAAACTCGTACCACATGGACACACCATTGACCTATGGCAACAGACTGCAGAGGTACCAAGCGATAAAGCTGAGGGTCACATTAGACGCAAATAATTTTAGACCCTTCAGGCTAGGAAACTCTCTATGCAAAATCATATG
Organism: Protopterus annectens; assembly: GCF_019279795.1. NCBI lineage: Eukaryota > Metazoa > Chordata > Ceratodontiformes > Protopteridae > Protopterus > Protopterus annectens. The sequence continues at coordinate 1,684,616,731 of NC_056744.1, read as the reverse complement.
ACAAAGTCATAATGGAGTTCATCCGAAATAATAAAGGTGCTCTGCTTCTGTCAGATATGGTGCAGAAGGGGTGTGTTAATGGAGCTATCTTGTACTTTGAATTTTGTGGTATGTTTTGAAGACGTAAAAGCAGCATTTCATGAAGGACTGACAGTACATGCTGCTTATCTTCATCTTGCTAAAGAATATGATGTCATTTTACATAAATTAATAAGTGACTAATTAAAAGCATAAAAGGAGAACTTCTCCCAAAAATGAAAAAAAAATGCTCATTTCATGATGTTTCCTTCATTTCAACACCACTGAGGGATTCTATATAGATTTTTAATATTTTTAAATAATAACCAATGATCGTGCATGGCTATATCAGGATTTATTCACAGATGGTGTGGTCTGATCACTAGGGCAAAGCCAGAATGATTAAATACAGCCAACCATGAGTAAATCCTGATATACCCACAAACAGGAGTGGATTATTGCTACTATATAATGGTACTATTTAAGAAAAAAAAATCTTATTTTTTCTAAATTACGTCACTGTATTACAGCCTTAAGTGCTCCTCCTGCGGCTTCTGGTGGTCTGGGGCACTTAGATGATATACTGTGCAAGCTCTGCATGTAACAGCTCCACAGAACCCCCCCCCCCCCCCCCAAATGATTGAGGACTGAAATAGTTAAGTGAGTTTAGGTGGAATTAATTGTACAATTCTCAGAAAAGAAGCTGAAAGTTTTTTTTTTTTTTTTTAGATATGTATATTTTTGTAAGCTGGTCTATGGAGCAGACTATTAGTTTAAGATTTTTTTTTAAAAGCAGTTTGAATTCTCCCCTTAGCAGGTTACAAGGATGTTAAGGTGCATATTCCAACAGAAGGACCATCTGCCGTGTGACTGGACTTCTTTCTATTAGTAAATGCTCAATTTACAATGGGCGTGCTGGTTGGGTGGCCCAATCAGCATGCTCATTTTTGAATGGCAATAAGCCATTATTGTACAGTATGTGTTATACCACAGCCTACCCACATGGGGTCCAACATTTTGACATGATTTTGATTTTTACCTACTGGCATCCCACAGTGTTGTGCACAACTCTAAAAGCCTACATCACGCAGGAAACTTAACTGCAAAGCTCCTGGCTATGCATTCACTTTAAAAGAAAGCTCCAGCTAAATGTCAACTTTTTCTTTCTAAAAAGTGATTTTCCTCCCCTATAACTCAACACTACAGATGCTGCATACAGAAAAAACATAATTTAATAATTATTCCTTTTGTTTTATCTCTGAACTTATTTTGGTCTTTATTTTCACCATTTGTCTCATCATCTGTTACATTACAAAGGCTACTAAGGGTGGCAGAGTAATTAGGCTAGATCACTTATTCCAATTACAGAGCCATTAAGAAAACAATGGTATTTAAATGCGCTTCATCGGTCACAGATTGCCAGCATCACACATCAAATAAAGTGAAGGCAGAGTCTGAACAAAAGCAAGGCTTTCAAGCTTAGTTTTCAGATACAAACAAACAAAAAAAAAAATAAAAACTCAGCTGGTTTATCTATTTGCAGATTAGCTGTTTTTCACTTTAGTCAAATTCTGGGTGCCACAAACAAAGACAATATTTTCATCTTTCAGTGTTATCGGTATTTGAGTTTTCATTTTTCTACACTATTATCTGTAGAAGTACATGTTTCTTCTGGTGTTTTGTTAGAGCACTTTTGTATTACAGTATTTTGTTGAGACAAGTCAGTGAGCTGGTGAAGAGACTAACATCAAAGACTAATTACAGCTATAATATTAAAATCTGTGACTGCAACACAATCAATCCTAGCCCACATAAAAAGAAGTTATGTCTTACCATAACGTTCCATCTGTGTTGTAGAGCTTTATTCATTCATTACCATGGCCGGCCTTAGGCATAGGCGAACTAGGCGACCGCCTAGGGCGCCATACAGGCCAGCCTCGGAAAGGGCGCTATTTTTAACTATTTATTTATTTTAATTAATAAAATTCTTCTCGCTCAGCTCCCTGTTCAGGAAGCCTGATCCATAGTGTGAGAGGGGTGAGCGCCCTCCCACTTACAGCTGCAGGTTGGCTCGGAAACTAAAAAAAAAAAAAAAAAAATTTGCGGTACACGAGTCTGTTACCTTAAGGAGGAACATCAACATGCATGCGTCATGATGCCAGCGTGGACGCAATTTTATTCTTCAGGCCTGCGCGTAAACTAGCAGTTCTTTTAAGAAATACACCAAGTCCGTGTGGAGCCATTTGGTTTAGAAAGAAGGTAAGTGTATGCGTGTTTGTGTTTAAGTGTAATTTAAGCCGCTCACTTCTGTATGAGAGAAGAAGTATGTGTGTGTGTATGTATGGAATTTAAATTTAGCTGTTCTGTTTGCATGAGAGATAGTGTGCATGTGTGTTAATGTGTGAGAGTAGATGCGTGTACCTTCTGTGTTCTTGTGGGTTTCCTCCCGGTGCTCCGGTTTCCTTCCATATTCCCAAGACATGCTGTAGGTATAGCGGACATTCTAAATTGGCCCTAGGTGTGTGTGTGTGTGTGTGTGTGTGTGTGTGTGTGTGTGTGTGTATAATGTAAACTTAGTGGTTCCGTTTGTCTCTGTATGAGAGAGAAAAGTGCATGTATGTGTTGTATGAGAGAGTAGAGTAGGACTGTGTGGAATTTAAACTAGTTGTTAGTTGCTGTATGAAAGAGAAGGTGTGTGTGTGCTGCTATGTGAGAGAGTAGGTGTGTGTTGCTATGTGAGAGTAGGTGTGTGTGTGTGTGTTTAGCATACCTTTTCAAGTGTCTGGATTTAGCATTATAGTTTTTGTCAGTTTCTCATAAAGTTTGTGGTTTTCTGGCAAATCAGGGAGGACTGTAGTCACAAAATTATATGTATATGAGTTTTAAACTTTGCATCCTCCACAAAATACATGCTAATACAAATACTGTTCTTTTAACTTTCTAAGTTAAAAATAGCACTACTTCAAACTGTACTTCAAACTGTCCCTATTTTTTAGCCATTGCATCCATGTTATTTTAGGCTTTGTGCAGATTTTTTACACTAAGAGGTTGAGAAGTATGCATATAATTCTGCTGTACAGATGTTTGCAGAATGTCCAAATTCTTGCCTCATATTTTTGGCCTATTCCTCATAAAATGTGTGATTTTCTGGAAAATCCCTAAAGACTGAAATAATTAAATGTCATACATTTGAGTTTCAGTCTTCATTTCCTTTAGACAATGCCTGCTAAGATAAATGCTGTTATTCTAGCAACTTTTTAAGTCTATAAGATGCAATATTTATAATCTCTCCTTTTGGAGCCTTTGCCCCCCCCCCCCCAATATTTTAGGCTTTGTCCAGCTCTCTTGTGCTAAGAAGTTGAGAGGTATGGAGGCACTGTATGTAACGCCCTAGTTGCCAATTATTTGGTGCATTTTAAGGTGAGGTAGTGGTTCTGCATTCCTGAGTGTGTCTTCCTTTGCTTAAGATGCCTAGTGACTATGAACTTGTTGTTTTCTCAGTCATTCCCTATTGTAGTATCACCAGCTTACCAGTTTTATGTAACATAAGCAATTAATTCTTAAAGGGCAGCAAGCACTGAATTTGTAGATGAAACACTGAAATATAAAGTTGCGTGCCACTAACAGCCTCTTCATTAGTCACGCATCTCTTTAATGTGGAATTATTCAGATGAAATTTATTTCTGCAGAGATTGTGCTTACTGACTTATACTGATGGATTGTAATGATAGAAGTCTTGAGTAGCCTTTTATGGTTAAAATATTCTGAAATGGGCAGTTATTTCATTATTGAGAAATGCATTGTTTCTCTGCTTACTAGAAAAATGTTCAAAACTACAAATTTAAAGCACAAAGCTACAAATTTAAAACACACACTAACAAGTGATGCCTTATTGTACAGGGAATTTGAAAGCAGTGTTAGTACCATAATTGCCTTTGGTGCAGAAGGCTGTGGATTTTACTCCCCCACCATGTAGATGAAGGGCTGATATTGCAGTACCCATATGATTGCCGATTATTTGGTGCATTACAAGGGAGGCTAGGGGTTCTCCACTCCTGAGTGTGTCCTCCTTTGTACGAGAAGCCTAGTAACTATGAACTTGTTGTCAGTTTTAGTCATTTCCTTTTGCAATATTACCAGTTTATCACATTTTGAATTGTAATACAGGCAATTCTTCAAGGGCAACTTACACTGAATTTGTAGATGAAGCACTGAGATGTAAAGTTGTTTGCCAGTAGCAACCTGTTCACTAGTTACATATTTCTTTAATGTGCAATTATTCAGATGATTTTACTTCTGCAAGATTGTGCATTGAGTGATATTGGTGGATTGTAATGACAGGTCTAGCCTATTATGGTTGAAATTTTCTGAAATGAATAGTGTTACTGATTTTATACATCATTTCATTGCTTATTAAAAGAATGTTAAACTGCAATTTAAAAAGCTTTCTAACAAGTGTCAGTGGTATTATACAAGGAGTATAATTTACTAGAATCAGGAAGGTGAATCAAAGAATGAATACATGCATGCATGGCCCTAAAAATATGTGCAATGAGTCTGTTTTGAAAACAGCCCAAAGATAATCTTAATGGCCAGATGGATTTTCTATGAATGTGGGTTTTCATTCCATTTCAATGGCAGAGAAGTTTAATGCTTATGCTAAGTCTGTTTTCATTGCGAGATTGTATTGTTTAGCAAATGGCTATCTGTGTTTGTGCTATTCTAGCCTAAGCTACTGTACAGAGGGAGGAGAGAGGTTGCTATTCTACTTTCACTGAGCTGTAAGACTCGCTCGCCTACCCCAAAGTAAATTAAACTGTAAGTTAAGCAACCCTTTGAAACAAGGCACATGGTCTTCTATTTTTTGAGGACATGACTTTTATAGTAAAATATGTATGAAGGAGCAACAGATAATGCAGGTTTATTAAAGGAAAATTTCACCGTCCTTCACTTTCAGTTTAACTACATTATAAGGTATCTTTCTTTCTATGCATTTAAATAATTGAAGGAAAAGACTGAAGTGGCTTTCTTGGAGCGTGGCCTACCTGTGGGTGTGGCTTATAGGGGTAAGCATTAGTATGGTGTGGGTGGGGCTTAAGGGGCGCTGGAGTACTACTTCGCCTAGGGCACCATTTCAGCTAAGGCCGGCCCTGTTCATTACTGTTAGGACTTCGGTTCCATCCTCGGAACCGACACGGCCGTTACCAAGCTCATGCCAGCCAAAAACTCTCAGCTAAAACCTACCCACAATGCCCCTCTCATAGTCTCTTCAGATCAAGTTTGCCTGCCCGTTATAGTATAGAAGTACTACAAATGACAGTAGGAGGCTCTGTCTGAGCAAACACCTTAACTAATAAGGAAATCATAAAGTCCACGAGGAGTCCAGGTAGGGGGAAGGAGGGCGGGAAGTAATGAATAAATAAAGATCTACAACACAGACAGAACATTATGGTAAGACAACTTCTTTATCTGATGTTGTAAATCTTTATTCATTCCTTACTGTTAGCACCGATTCCCCAGCTACTTGAGTCCTGGGTGGCCCTAAGGAAAGACATTCCTGAGCTCCATAGAACCAAAAGATGCTTGTCCCCTGGAGGCCAAATCCAATTTCTAATGAGTGATAAAGGTATGAGATCTTGCCCAAGTGGCTGCTGTGCAGATATCCACAGAGGCTCTGGAATGAAAAGCCACAGAAGCAGCCATCGATCTAGTAGTGTGAGCCTTTATTCTGGAAGGTAAGGACACTTTGTTCTGATGGTAGATGAAAGTAATGGCGTTTCTGAGCCAAGAGGATAAAGTCATTTTGGTAACAGGCTTACCCAATCTGGATCCTGCAAAGGCCACAAACAAACTGATCCATTTTTCTGAAAGATTTAGTTTTGTCCAAGTAGAAACGAAGTTGCCTATGAACATCGAGGGTATGCAAAAGGTATTCCCCTCTATTTGAATGATGAGGGAAGAAAACGGTAGGTCAATTTATTGATTAATGGAAAACCCAGAAATGACCTTGGGCAAAAAGGAGGGGTCAGTACGTAGGGGCACTCTCTCCCTATGAAAAATCAAGTAAGGTCTCTTGACACTCAAGGCCTGCAACTCAGATACTCTTCTCGCTGAGGTAAGGGCTATTAGAAGCAGAGTTTTCCAAGACAAAAATTTTATATCACAGGAGTTAGAGGGCTCAAAAGAAGGATTAGTTAACGAATGAAGCACCACAGACAGGTCCCATGGCTCTATAGGACGCTTGACCGGAGGTTTAATATGTAATACTCCTTTCATGAAAGTTTTTCACAGTCGGTGTGACATAACAGAAGAATTGTCAATTCCATTGTGAAAATCTGCAATAGCTGCTAAATGCACGGTAACTGTCAATGCTGAAGCTCCTGTGTGTAATAAGGTAGTTAAGTATGGTAGGAGCTTCTGAATAGGCATGGAAAAGGGGTCTATGTTATGTTCTTTGGCCCATCTAGAGAACCTAGTCCACTTACTAGAATAAATTTTCCTGGTAGAAGGCTTGTGTGAAGCCAGAAGAATCTTGCTAACGGGATGAAATATCAGGTAGCCTGGCAATCATCGGAAGTGGAGAAACCAAGCTGTAAGCTTGAGGCTCTGTAGATTGGGGTGAATCAGTCCCTGAAAATGAGACAACAGACCTTGGGATTGATCTAGGATCCACGGGCTGTGAATCAGATGAGGCCATAGGAAAGGGAACCATATTTGACAAGGCCAATAAGAGGCAATGAGCATCACTCTGATTCTCAACCTTTGAGCTTTCTGGAGGAATTTTGGGATGAGGGGAAACAGGGGAAAGGCATACAGCAGACCCAGGGGCCAATCGTGCATCACAGCATTCCTCGGTGACTGCCCGTGAGGGGGGATCAGGGCAAAATAGCTTCTGCATTTGTTGCTTAGGGGAGAAGCAAACAGGTCGCAGCAAGGCCAGCCCTAACGGCGGAAGATCTGATCCGCTATTATAGGACTGAGGGACAACTCATAAGGCATCAAAATGTTCCTGCTAGGATTGTCCACAATAAGATTGGAACTCCCGAGTCCCAAGAATGTGAGTTGCTATGAAAAAGCTGTTCGAAGCCATCGTTCAGTGCCAGATTCTCATGGCCTCCCAACACAGGGGGCAAGATCTGGTTCCACCTTGTTTGTTGATGTACCAGATGACTGACATATTGTCCGATTAAATTGCAATGGTCCTGGAAGGAAAGGATGTGTGGAGGAGGATATACAGGTGAATATGCCGTGAGAGCTTCCGTTCCAAGAGGGAAGAAACCTAGCAGGGGTGGGTAATCCTCTAGCTGCCAAAAGCTGGTCTGCAACCCTCAACTACATCTTGTTCTGAAAGACTCCTGGTGGATCTGAAGGAAGCTGACAATGGCGATTCTGGTCTCTCAAGAAATGGACTAAATTGCTGTCCCACAAAGGGGTCATAAGAGGGAGAATTATCTGGTTCTGGGAAGGTGCTCGACCTTCGGAACTGATGGTGTCAGTATCAGTGGAGCCATATAAGACATTGGCACCATGGCCAGGGATGGTGCCAATGCCGGTACTAGTCGGAGCCTTGTCAAAACCAAGGTTGGCACTGAAAAAATAGGCGCCAAATTAGATGCCATGGTGCCGTCAGCCCAATCACTGCTCCAAGAGTGCGCCAGTTCCAAAGGAGCCATTGCACCAAGAGTAATCGGTGCCAACAGGGAAGCTTCCACTGTCAGAACAGAGACAGAATGCACCACGATGGCCATTGGTACCAAAGTCTCAGAGACCTGGGAGGAGGCCTGAAGAGGATATACAGGTGAATATGCCATGAGAGCTTCCGTTCCAAGAGGGAAGAAGACCTAGCAGGGGTGGGTAATCCTCTAGCTGCCAAAAGCTAGTTCACAACCCTCACTACATCTTGTTCTGAAAGACTCCTGGTGGATCTGAAGGAAGCTGCCAATGGCGATTCTGGTCTCTCAAGAAATGGACTAAACTGTTGTCCTACAAAGGGGTGATAAGAGGGAGAATATCTGGTTCTGGGAAGGTGCTCAACCTTCGGAACCGATGGTGTCAGTATCAGTGGAGCCGTATAAGACATCGGCACCATGGCCAGGGATGGTGCCGATGCTGGTACAGTAGTCGGAGCCTATGTCAAAATCAAGGTCGGCACTGGGGGGGATGGTGCCGAAGCTACTACAGTGGTTGGAGTCAGAATTAAGGGTGGCCCTGAGGGAGAAGACATGGAGCCTGGTACCATAGTCTGCGCCGAAGGTGCAGGAGAAACCCGGTGTTGACTCGGTTCCGAGGAGGACGGAGATGTCGGAACAGAGTGACTTAGTTTCTCTCTATGTTTTTTCACATCCTTATGCTTAGGTGGTGTTGAGACCTCCGTCCCAGAAAGGTGTTTTCAACATACCCTTAAGAATAAGTTTGTTCTTGCACTCGGCCAGAGTACAGTTGCTGAAGCTAGAACAAATGTCACAGGAAACGTTAATGTGGTCAGCTCCCAAACAATAAACACATCGGGTGTGACCATCAGAGTTGGGCATTTTACTCCCACATTTATCACACTGTTTGAACCCAAGATTGGCCTTATCCAACATTCTAGCACGCAAATACTACCACACAATAAACTAAACTACCAAGAAGATAAAGGATAGTGAAAAAGTTTTTTTTTTTTTTTTTTACAGAAGGCTAAGAAAAAACTACTAACAATGGTACTAAGAAATACCAGAAAGGTAAGAGAAGGGCCTACTAGGTAGGGAAGAGGGAGCAGTACCAACGATAGCACGAAAGGACTACCATGGTAGTGGGTAGGGTTTAGTCAGAAAATAAGAAAAGGTACTGACTGAAATAACTTTAAACTTGAATGAGCTGGCTAGTAAACAAAGCTAGAAAAAAACCACAAAAAGCTACACAGCTGGAGAGAAGGCTTGGCATGTTTGACGATACTATTTGTACAAAGAACACATAAATATTTATTAACTTCATTCATTAATTATGTACAAATTTGAAATTTAATATTTTGTTGCAGTTGCATTTAAAGGTTTATATGTACAGCAATTTGTATTTTAGAATTTTAGAAGTTTTAGAAGTTTACATGCATATATATATTTTTTAGAATATTTATATAGTATTTATATAGTATTTATAATATTATTTATATAAATATAATGCACTAATTGAATTTCAATGGTTTTCATCAAGTATAGTTTATTGTTTTTAAGATTGTATACATATTCATATACTAATCTTTTTTGTTATACCTTTAAAAATGTATCCTATTTAATTGTATTTAAATTAATTTAAATTATTTTGATTTACTTTAATTAATTAATTAATTAATTAATTAATTAGGTGCAGGTCAGATGACCATTGAGCACTATAAATGGGTTAGGGTTCCTTACACACACATCTTGATAAAGCCTGGTATTAGCCAGGCGAAAGCGCTTGTTTCAATTTTGTCTGTCAGTTTTTTCGCTACTGTCACATCTATTAAAGACTCTGTGTTGAAGAAATTTCGTGGTTGGCTGTCTCTGCTGTGGTTTACACTATTTCATGTTTGACGAGGAACACGACAAACGAGATCTGGACAGACTATGAGAGGGGCATTGTGGGTAGGTCTTAGCTGAGAGTTTTTGGCTGGCTCGAGCTTGGTACCGGCAGTGTCGGTTCCGAGGATGGAACCGAAGTCCTAACAGTAAGGAATGAATAAAGATTTACAACATCAGATCAGATATTAATCAATTCATAACTTCTTTTGTTATACTCAAGTTGCAGTTCTTCAACTCATCCCTCTCCCCCTACACACTCCCCTTTTCTAGCTATCAAAGTACTATAGGTAGTTTGAACTCTCTGTTGCTGTGACTGCTGTCTCACAGCAGGGGACTACTTTCATGTAATGATGCCTTGGAAACTAACAGTACTACTGCAAAAAGGGCAATAATTTGTGTTGCATCACACAGACGGCTATAGATACTCACCTCTGAGGGGTTTTTTTTGGGTGTTTTTTTTAACTCACCTGAACTGCTGGGGTAGGAGGTGGGGCATGTTGCACATCTAGCCACCTGGCTGGTGTGCCAGTAGAAGAAATGGCATTTTTTGGGGGGGGGGGGGATTGGTGGATCTAACTGCTGCCCCCCCCCCCTCCAAAGTACTTCACTGTATTAAGCCAGTTTTTTTTTTCTGCCCTTCACTTACAAGGCCACGTACAAGGCCATGTCCAATCAGGATCTGATGGACATGCTCCACCTTAAAAAATCCAAATCCATCAGGACCACGAGAGCTAAAGACTTAAACCTCGGCACAAGTATGAATAGGACATGCTGGAGGGATAGATTCATAACCCAGAGGCTTCCCATGCTTTGGAAAAGGATCCCAGTTCAGATAGGCAGAGCCCCTCACTGACTCTCTTCAAGAGAAATCTTGATGAGTGGATGGGAGATCGTAAGTTTACTCCAGGGGTCACATCTGTGTCACTGCTAGACAGGGGCACAGTAAACTAATTCTATTATATAAGGGGACCTTCATTGTGTCACTACTAGACAGAGGCACAGTATTCTAGATTTATTCTCTACATTTTTGTACCATTTCATGGGGTGGCAAAAGCCACATCACTATGGCTAGGCTTACAAATGCCCCAGGGCAGATAGCCTAGTACTATACTATGAAACTATGAAACTTCAGCAGCTGAGGAAATGGGGTGCTGGTTTGTGATACTGGTAAAGGGCACAGATAGAGCTAGCTATGCCTCTGACAGCAGAGTAATTTCTGACATCACTGACCAACTGTAATTCTCCACAATTTACCAGGAAAAAAGTGTTATGAGGGACAGGATAAAAGTATGATTACAAGCTCATGTACACTCTGCCAAATCAGGGATATTTGTATGGGCTTGAGTCAATTGCTTTTATTTATTTATTTACTTGCTTTTGTTTTGCAGTAATGTCTGACAGGGTGGGAAATCCATTTCAGTAGAGGTCTGTGGAGAATATCTCCAAAATATAGGTACATACTCAATTATAAAATGCATACATGAACAGAAAACACAATTAAAAGAAAGGTGAATAAACTACAATGAAAGAAAAATGTACAGTGTGAATAGGGATCATCAACAGCACACACAGATACTACTATGGTAGGACAGCAGATGACACAAAAAGGTATAATTATAGTTAAAGTATTGCACTCTGTATTTGCTCCATTAAAATGTTTCTTTTCTGATCAGAAGGCCTTGTCAAAGTTGTCATGATACTGCAAATCAAGTACCTCAGTGGGCAAGTTTCTTAGACCAGTAAATCATTATGAATGCATCAGCTGATTTTCTTCACACTGCCTGATTCACCTGCCAACTTGGTACACAGGTCCCAGTGTTTGCTTCTGCTCTCATGCCCTTCAGTTTTCATCCAGCTGCTTTGTACATCACATGCAGTCCTTCTTTCATATCCACCCCAAAATCAGTATTTACTGTGTTTATCTAAATAGGACTGTTCTACTCCCTTCCCTTTGTAAGTGAAATAACCAACTATAACACCTCAGTTAACAGTAATACGAGATTGCTCCATTGCTGTATGTTTGCTGTTGATTTTATGGACAGTAAACCACAATGAAGAAGCCCATACAGGATTAACCAAACAGAAGTAGCTGGTTTAACCCTACACAAGTAATTTCTCTACTGTATATCTGCCTCTCTTTTTCTTGTGAGAGTTAGGTTCATCCTCTGACTGTGTGGGATTACATTTGACCTTGGATAAGAAGATTGAAGGTTCAAGTCCTACCATGGTCATCATCATAACTGTGACTGCCTATGTGGCGTAATGGATAAAGCACCTGATTGGATAAGACTGTAGTTAAATTCACACATTTGCAAGGTTACATTGTATTATACCAGTGTGTGTGTGTGTGTGTGTGTGTGTGTGTGTGTGTGTGTGTGTGTGTGTGTGTGCAATTACACAAAACATTCTTCTGAACACAATTCAAGCCAATTATATAGCCCATGCACATCAAAATCTAAAGAATCAGGTATGATTACCAAATTGCAGTCAAATTAGGAAAATGAAGGGTACCTTCAGCTTTCACTGTTAACTGCAATGCCTTCGGTATTGTTATAACCCCCCCCCCATACTTAACTCACTTTTTCTGCCTACTTGCTTAATCACAACTTCCTGGTAACCTGCTTTTCCATATTCATTATCAAGCATGCTTCCTTTTGGTTCATCCAAGCTTCCATTTCCAGTTATTTCTATTTTTTAGTCCAGAAATCTACAATACAGCATGAATCTGTGTTCTGTGATATTCTGGTTCCATGCCTCATATGATAACATGAAATGGAGGCTGTGTCTGCCTGACTTTGTTGCACTTTGGTGGTTATTCAACATCTCATGGCAGTTATGCAAGTAAAAGTCAGGTTGTTTATTACAATGGCACCTGGGTCCATAATCAGTTGCCACACTGGCTAAGGTCTTTGCTTCTCATGGACAAGGTACAATGTTAGATCCTGACCTCCAGGCGATATTACACACACCCAATATAGGTTCACTGGCAGGATGCAGTTCTGAAGTGGATGACATGATGGTAAGGAGGAGGATGCACATTCTATGTATCCAGGAGACAAAATATAAAGGCACTACAACAAAGCCACTTGGCTTGGGATCCAGAGATTACTACTCAGGAGGAGGACAGACAAGAAATGATGTGGGACTTTAAGGGAGAAAGAGGCTTCAGGAGACAGTGAGAGATCTGACAGACGCCTAGCAATCAGACTCCAGTGTAAGGATAGGACACTATTCATAATCTCAGCCTATGCTAGAGAAGGTTGTGAAGTGAACAGAGTACTTTCAGAGAGCAGCTGCAGGACCTACTAGATTAATTTGTGGTGATAACAGGTGTCCTGAATAAACAGTGTCCCTATACACCTAAAACAAAGTTCACCCCTGTCCATTTTCAAACATAACTTAAGAACTATGGATGGCAGCAGAAAATCTGCCCCAGGACTGCTACCTGTACTACTAATGGACACAGGCAACTCCTAAATTCTTTGTCCCATGCATGGGTCCCTCAAATCATCTATGGTATGATCCCAGTACTCTCATTAGAGGTAATACATACTTATGAACCATGAGATGGGTAAGACAAAGCTATTACAAAATGAGAGAGGTTATTTTGAGCATAAAAATGGAAACTGGCTAGGCTTAAAATGGCCTGCAAGGACAGCTAGCCTAGTATTTGCCTATAAACCTGTGAACATATTGGGACAGGCAGACAGAACAGTTTACGAGCCAGCCAGCATCCACATGGGTGGAACAGCAGAAACAAAGGAGTAGAGGCCATTCTAGCTGTCTGTCAGCTAAATGGCTTAATGGTGGCCAATGCATCATTCAGCTAGAGACAGTCACAAAATCACATATAAGACAGCGGCCAACATGCAGCTCGGGTAGACTTCCTCCTAGTAAGGAAAGGGCATTCTGGCAGTAACATTACTGATTGCAAAGTCATCCCCAGTGAAACAGTCAGCCAGCAGCAGAAACCACTAGTTGCCACAATCAGCTGCAAGCACTGGTCAGAGAAGACTCCAAGGTCACCTGGAAGTGGACTGGAGGTAAACCACAAGAGTTCAAGGAATTACTCAGGACTTTAGCACCTCTAGAAGAACAGCAAATAAGTGGAGATGAAGAACGATGGCAGTGCTCCAAAACAGCAGGGAAAACAGTGGAATAGGTTGACAGATTTAAATACCTGGGATGGTAGTGGAGGAGAAGGGAAGTCAGAATGAGGAGGTCAAAGCTAGAATCAGAGGGGCTGCAGCCAACTGGCACAGAGTGTCAGGGATAGTGTATGACAAAAGAATGCCAAGGTAGCCAAAAAGCAAGGTGTACCAAACAGTGGTGTGACCAGTACTAGTGTGTGGTACAGAAACCTGGGCAGTAGAGGCAGAGCAGTTGAGGAACCCAGATGTGATGGAGATGAAGTGCCCGAGATGGGTGGTAGGATGCACAGTGTGGCAGATGAAATGAGGACATCAGAGCAGAAGCCTAACTAGCTGCAATTGCAGAGAAGGTAAAAGAGAACAGATTACGGTGGTTCAGGCACATGTGCAGCAAAGCAGAGGACAATCTGGTGAAGATGATTTTTGACACAAAGGAAGAAGACAAAAGGAAAGGAGGGCATCCAGCAAAAGAGATGGCTGGACTGTGTGAGAGAAGACCTGCGACAGTCAGGCATGAGTGTCGAAGAGGTAGGAGAGTAGCACTGAACTGAGAGAAAGAAAGCATCAGCTGACACAACACCTCGACCCCATGTAGAAAATGGGAAAAGGGGGTTGATGTTGACGACCCAGGTTCATAAGCACACATCACTGAAGATCAAAGTACAGATGCTGATTAGGTAAATACTGCATTACATATCTAGAATACTTAACTTATCGACCTTGAGTGCCTCCAGTATAGAAATTAATCCTACCTTACTAAAAGACAGTGCTCAATAGTGGTTGCACAAATAGCCACCTCTACTAAATGTACTACTGCCAAAGCTGGCATGCAAGTGTTAGCGTGAACAGTGATCGAGGCAAAGATATAATGTTCTTGTATCGCTATGGTAAGCAAGCATATGAATAAGAATACACTTGCCCCCTCTCCCACCAGCAACTATGTGACTATGGCAGTTATTAGCAGCACACACAAGAGGCTTCAACAACCACAAATGGGCAAAGAAAGTGATAATAGGGTAGGATGCATACATTAACAAAGGATTATCACACATTTATTAATTGGCTACTTAGTACCATTAGTTAGAAATACAAGTAAGGTATCATGTTATCATTCCTGGATTATGGAAACAATATCAGTTTGAGTCCATGCTAACAGCAATGTATAAAAATGACCTAGGCATGCATAGTATACAAATGACTGTACTGCAGCTCAGAAACACTTCTTAAGTGCCAGTACCTAATATGATGTTAATCACTGACCCTTCCAATCTTGGGTACTGTGTTATCTTTCTTCCATTAAGACAATACAGCACAGCAATACCAAATGTGGCAAAGGCACACACAAGACAGCTTTCAGGATTGGCACATTTGTCATTTAACAGAAGGGTCGATGGTTCAAGACCACACAGTGATAATGTCTGTAAATTACAGGAAGACCTACATTATTGAGTGACATCTCTTGTTACACTCATTTGTGACCTTTGCCCTTTTTGTATGGCATTATTTCATACCTTGTATCCATAGCCGGTGTTAGGCTCCTGTGAAAATCCATGGCTGCTGGGAGCCGCTGATTACCTTCCCATGAATGAGGGCCCCCATCCAGCAGCCGCGGGTTGCTCCAACTGTTACTTCCTTGGCTCAGCTCCTTGTGGACATCCCCACAGTTCCCTGACATCACTGTGAAAATATGAACTGTTTTTCTGGGTTTTTTTTTTTTTTTTGATTTGTTGGCAAGCTGCACTCAATTAGGTCTGCTCAGTGAAACAAGGGATCTGACTGGCTGCAGCAGCCAGAAAACTAAGTTCTTTTTTTTTTCTTTTTTAAACTAGGAAGTGATGAAGCAAGGACCTGCCTGGTCCTTGCAAAGCACTTCCTGTATAAAATGCCTTTAAAAAGGCACAGGTGGGTAATAAGGATCACTTCTCTTGTTTTTAGAGAGAGGAGTTTTCCTTAGCATCAGATCGTGGAAACCGAGCAGAGTTTGGAACAGTGTGAGGATGGACTACATCGGAGAATGGATGAATGGCGGATTCAAGTCTTTAGAGCAGTCACGGTCATTGGAGAATACCCTTTTCAGCTGTCCTTCTAAGGGCAATTTACCAAAAGGTCTGAAAAAATGTCCTCTTAAGGGAAATTTAAAAAGGACTGCAGTGTTCTGAGGAAAGCAAGCAGAGCAGGTGAGGTGTAAAGGGAGCAGAGTATTGGAAGCAGTCTTCTGTAAAAAGCATAAAAGGTAATTTTTTTGAGTTTAGTTTAAACTTTATTTTTTTGCAGATTGTATTACTTTTTTTTTGTGCATATTTCTTGTGCTAAGAGGTTGGAGTGCGGTCTGTGGTTGTACCAGTTTTAGTTTGGTTTTGTGTAACGTTCTTGTGCTTTGAAGATTGGGGAGGTGAGGACTGTGGTTGTACCAGTTTTATTTTGCTTTTGTGTAGAGTTCTTGTGCTAAGAGGATTGGGGGGGGGGTGAGGGGCTGTGGTTGTACCAGCTTTATTTTACTTTTGTGTAGTGACGTGTTGTGCTAAGAGGATTTGTGGGCGAGAGGCTCTGATTGTACCAGTTTTACTTTACTTATTTTAAATTTGTTTACTGGATAGTCTGACTGGGACAGAACCCATTTTTAGTGAAGGCCCGGGGAGAAAGGCTTATCTTAGTACTCAAGTGCTAGCAATATGTAAAATAAGTACAGTTTATTTGTTTGCACGAGGGACAATATAAGGGAATGCATAATGCATGCTAATGCAAAACATTGTTCTGCTATCTAGGTTTAATGGTACTGTTTAACTATCCCTAATGTTACACCTTGGTCTGCAGTTACTTTTGGCTGTTTGAATTATGCTATTTGGAGGTTGATGGGGCCTGTACATTGTTTAAAATGCCTAATGTTGGGAGGGTAGTTAGCGGCTGTGAGAATGTTGCAGTGTTCAATGTTTGCCTGGATTTTTTTTTTTTAATGTGGGGCCACGTACTGTATAAGCACATTGTTATTGTTATGCCTTTGTTTTTTGTTTTCACTTCATCCAGAATTACTGTGCAGAGACTACGGGGGTGTGTGTGTCTGAGAATTCTGCATAATGTACTGATATCTTACTGCAAACACTGTTCTGCTAAGTTTATAGTAATGTTTTAAATTATTCCTGATGTTATGCTTTGTTCGGAAGTTATTTTTGGCTGTCTGAATTATGTTGAGAGGTTAGGAGGTTGATAGGGCCTGCAAGAATGTGCACCATTGTCCAGATGTTTTTGGTCAGTTCTCTCTCACAAAATGATTGCATAGCACAGTGCAGAGGGCTGAAGCTACTAGCAAAAATGGACTTCATGTTTAATATCATCCATGTAATGCATGGTACATTCATTGGCTTTATGCTTTTATCCACAGGTCCTGTGCTAAGAGGGATTGTGGGAATGTCTCCCGATGTGTGGTACTTCTACATCCCTCACAAATGAGGTTTTCTAGCAAATCCTTCATTTTACTCCTTTGTTCAACCAATGATTTTGGTTTGTTCAAGTGTGCCAAGAGAATGAAAGGTAGTAGGTAGGTGTAGTCTTTTTTGCTCCATAACATTTGTCTTGCCTCATAGTTTGGTGTGCTCCCCTTCAAACTTGTGCCTCTCCTAGTCATTTATTCTTTCAGACTTTAATCTGTTCCAGAGAGCTTATAATATCAATATTTTACGTCATTTGGAGCCTGTTCACATTTTTGGGAGGAAGAATTGTATAGAAAAAGCTGAGGTTCCCCTCCAGTGTTAGGTATTTAACATAAAACTGTAACTTGGGCCTTTCTCATTACTTTTTTGTGCCTACTGGTTTAGTCATTCTTCAGTCTTTCTGCCTGTGGTGCAATAATGACTGATGTCAATGCAAGTCGTTATGCAATATATATTTGGTAATGCACTTCAACTGTACCTATTGCCTATGTTGGTTTTTCACTACTAGTTACTGTTACTCAGCAGTTCTTCAGCCTACGGTATGATACTGCACACTGTACAGCTTGCTTATGAACAGCGTTCAGGTTTAGCTCGCTCATTCTTTTGTACTTGCAGTCATACTAACGTGACTTTGGAAGCTAATCCATTTTTCTGGTTTATATGGCTGCACTGCAGTTTTTTTGCCTACTGGTCCTTGTTTCTTTTCAGTTCTGCCTACAGTTTAATACCATCTTTAGAATGTGTTTGGAATGCTGTTTGTCATTATGCAGTCCAGTTAGGACAAAGAAAGTTGCATAACATGCACCTGAAGTGTAGTGCTTTTTAGTATCAGTAAGACAAAAGGACTCTATGTCTGCATGTGTAGTAATTCTGCTTTACTTCCATTCCCAGTTAGAGATAAAGCATACATATTTGGCAGGGGCAGCAAAAAGAAAGCTTCAGCAGCAGAGGAATGAGGACGCAAAGAGACAGGGGTCCATTATGAAATTTTTCTGTGGGTCATTTTAGAGGGGAGATTCAGGAAAAAGTCTGCCTACAGGACAACACAATGGTTCTGCATTACAGTCTGCCCACTGTGAGGCCAGCATCCTTCCAACAGAAAGTGACTACTCTCTTGCGGCTACATCACAGGCTACCTTCTGTAAACCTACAGCCGTTACCATGGGTGAACGCATGTCATCAACTGTAGAGGTGTTGCCTGGATCACCAGACTTTGATACAGAAGGAGCCCAAACTTCCGTAGTGACAGATGTGGCCTATGACTTGCAGGGAGTGTCATGTATATCTTTTGAGGATCTGGGAATTTGACCAGATTTGATAAGGGATGAGTTTTGGGTAGCTGCCATTCAGCATGGACCTGTGCAAGTGGTGTTGCTACAGTTCCCAGTCAATGAGCAGAAAAGAAGATTTACATTGGAGAACTATTTCCATGTGCTGCCTAACGGAGAGAGAGCAAAATGCACTTGGCTGACATATTCAGTTTCAAAGAATGCACCGTTTTGCTTTGCATGCAAATTGTTTGGACAGTCTAACCATCTTCTCAGGTCAGGTGGTTACAGAGCATAGAGAGAAATGTCCAAAGCTTTACACAGCCATGACTGAGCACCACAGCATACGGCATGCATAATGAAGTGTAAGGAACTAGACAATAGAATAAAGACAGTCTATGGATAATAACAGACAAGCAGTGGTTGAAAAGGAGATAACTCATTGGCGTGGTGTGTTAGAACACATTAATGCTACTGTCCAATACTTGGCGGAAAGGAACATGCATTCCATGGTACAAGTGATGCCCTGGACACCTATGGCAATGGCAATTTCTTAGGCTAAATGCAACTTTTGTTGCAGTTTGATTTTGTCATGGCTGAACATTTGTGTTGTAGTAGGAATAAAGAGGTACTGGATCACTACACTGGGAAGGACATACAGACTGAAATTATCCAGCTGATTGCAAATGCTACTTTAAGGACCATTGTAGGGAAGGTGAAGGACGCTAGGTACTGTGATTCTTGATTGCATGCCAGACATCAGCAATCAATTGCAAATGACTGTAGTAGTTAGGTCTGTGGATATTTCAAGGACTGCAGACACAGCTGAGGAACATTTTCTGGGATTTGTGCCTGTGAATGCTACAACTGGGGCAGGACTTACAGAAGCACTTCTTCAGACTGTACAAAATCATCAACTGGACATTAATGACTGTCGAGGACAAGGATACGACAATGGCAGCAACATGAAGGGGAAACGAGCAGGAGTGCAGGCCTGGATAAAACAGATGAATTCAAGGGCTTTTTATCTGCCTGCCATAATTTAAATCTTATAGTTAGAGATGGAGCACATTCATCACTACAGGCAGTGTCATCCTTTGGATGTCTGCAGAACATTTATGTACTCTGTTCAGCATCAAGAAGCTGATGGCAGATCTTGAAATGGCACACAAACGTCACTGTGAAGCCACTGTTGGGGACTCGCTGGGAATGCAGGATAGACTCTGTCAAGGCAGTATGATTTCAGTTGGAGGGAGTCATTGAAGCATTACAGGAGATAGGTGAGGCAGTACGTATAAGTGATGCTGCACCATATCAACGAGAAAGGGAACTGTGCTCAGAACTTATGTCATACCAGTTCATTGTGTTTAGTGGTTTGGTATGATGTGCTGACAGAGGTAAATAGTGCAAGCAAAGTTCTGCAGAGTCCATTTGTTGATATTTCAATGTGTCAAAGTGCTGGTGTCAACTATGGACCTGCTGAAAAACTACAGAGACAGGATTTCAAAATGCCATGGGTGATGCCTCCAAAATGGAGAAGAACTGGATGTTGGCACCACATTTCAAGAAAAGAGGCAGAGGAAAGTAAAGTGGTTCTTTGACTATGAAGGAGAAGATGAGACTGTACAGGATCCAATGGTAAAACTGTGTGTAGAGTTCTTCAATGTGCTGCTGGACACAACAATCATTTACTGACTCGTTTGAGCAGCTTTCAGAGTTTGATAAAGCTTTTGGATTTTTATCAAATATTAAAGCCTTGAGTAATGTTGCAGAAGACACATTGCTCCAACACTGCAAGGCTCTGAAAGAACGACTGACAGGATAAGTGGCCACTGTGATACTGATGACTTTGATCTTGGACACGAACTGAAAAGCTTTCTCCAATGATTGATAATGAATCATCACCTCTGACCGTGTTAAATTTCTTCATTCACAACCACTTGCAAGACATATATATAAATACTTACTTTCACTGCGCATTTATTTGACTGCACCTGTTACAGTGGCTACTGCAGAACACAGATTTTCTAAGCTGAAACTTGGGCATTTATTTATTTACTTTATGTATTTACATTTGTTGACCGGGAGAGTCCGACTGGATGCAGGTCTGTTTTCAGAGGAGGCTCGGGGAGAAAAGCTCCACAATTACAATGTTACAGACATAATACAGTTGGAGAACATAGCATTTAAAAAATTAAAGACATTGTTACAGCTGTAGAACATAATACTAAATTAAAAACATAGTTACAGATGTAGAACATAATGCATCAGTAGACAACTAGAATCACTGTTGTCTGTGAGGTACATAACAGACATTAACAACTGTTACAATAAGAAGTTCCTACTGTATAATAAGTAGTTAAGCTTAACAGCAACTCAGCTTGCCCTAAGCAAGGTAGTTAGTGGGGTGCAAAGAGAGGTAGTGGGTGATATTAGAGGGGGAGTTGCAAAGGCATATCCAGCAAATTTTTAGGTGCACTTTAAGTAAAGATTTGAAGTGGGTGCAAGATGTTACAGAGGTAATAGTGGGTGGGATAGAGTTCCATAATCTGGCTATAGCGCAGGAAAATAGTGCTTCTCCAACAGACTTATTGGCTCTAGTAACCTGTAAGTATTTTTTGTTGTTGGATCTTAGTGGTCTGGTGGTAAGATAGGGTTGGAGTAGATTCTGGAGGGATGGGACGTTTAGGGGATGGTTTACTGGTTTGTAGGCGAGTGTGAATTGATACCACTGAAGGAGGTGAGGGAGTTCTAGTCAGCCCAGTTCCGCAAGTGAGAAACAGTGGTGACTATGGTAGGATACCCCTCTGGCGAATATGGCGATTTTGTTGTAGCAGGTCTTGAGCTTATTTAGATCGCATTGCCTTACGTTGGTATATATCAGAGAGGCATAAAGTAGGGTGGAGATGAGGTGAGAATTTGCTACTGAAACCTTTGCTGCTTTGGTGAGTAGTTGCTGATTTCTATACAATGCTCCTAGTTTTTTGTGGACTTTTTTAATGGTCATGTATATGTAAATGTCAAAGTTCAGTTTATTGTCTATTTCCACTCCTAGCAATTGGGTGTGTTCTATAGGATGGATAGTGGTGGTGTCTTTTGCTGTGATGTTAAAGTGAGAGTGGTTTTGAGTATGTTTGGTGGGTTGGAAGATTAGTAGTTTAATTTTGTTTGGGTTGAGTATTAATTGGGCACTGGATAACCGAGTTTCAACAGAGGAAAAGACATCCTGTGCGACGTTTTGCAGTTTGGGTAGGGAGTGGGCTGAGCAGATGATGGTTGAGTCATCTGCATATTGTATGAGTGTGCCATGTGTGGTGGCAGAGGCTAGATTATTGGTGAAAACAGAGAAGAGTAGAGGTCCAAGGATGGATCCTTGGGGAACCCCTATGGAGACAGGTAGTTGGGTAGATCGGTCATCTTGCCATACAACGGATTGTTGGTGGTCAGACAGGTAACTTTGAAACCAGGTGGTGACTGATCGACAGAAGGATAGGTTATTGACAAGAGAGATGAGTTGTTTGTGTGGGACCATGTTGAAAGCTTTAAATAGGTCTAGGAAAGTAGCTGAGGAGAGATAACTATTGTTTTTATGCTGCAGGATAGTGTTAGTGAAAGAGAGTAAGGCAGTGGTGGTGCTATGGTTTGGTTGGAAACCTTGTTGAGTGTTGGAGAGGAGGTTGTTAGTAAGGAGGTGATCTGAGACCAGAGAATGAATGCATTTCTCTAGTATTTGGGAGAGTGGAGAGAGAATAGCTATGGGGCGGTAATTGGTTAGTTCTGTGGAGGGGCTGCCTTTGTGGAGGGGAATTATGTGTGATGCTTTCCATAGTGTGGGAAAGTAACTTTCTGACAGAGATCTATTAATCAAGATGGATACTGGGTAGGCTAGAGAGTCAGCTGCGATTTGTAGGTATTCACCTGGGAGGTTGTCTGCTGCTAATTTGGTGGTTTTAAGTTTAGTTAACAGTTTTTTATTTTGGTGGTAGGAGCAGGAGAAAAAGAAAAGATAGTGGGGAGATTGCTAGTCGAAGGTGTGGGTTGGAGGGGGGGTTGCGTTGTCTAGCTAGTGATAATATGGTTTGTGTGAAATGTGTGTTGAAAGAGGTAGCAATATTTTCAGAGGAGTGAGCAATGTTAGGAGGAGGGGTACTTACTTCACCTGGGTGGAGGATGGAGTTTATTGAGGACCAGAACTGTTTGGGGCTGTGTTGGGAGGAGTTGAGGGCAGACTGGTAGTATTGGATTTTGTCCTGTTTTATTAACTTTTTGTCCTGTTTTATTAACTTTTTGACTCTATTGCATAGTTCTAGGAATTTCTGTCTAGTTGAGGGGGTTTTGGTTTTGCACCAGTGCTCCCAGGCTTTATCGCCATTTTTCATTTCTGACTTAGTGGTTTTCTGTAGCCATGGGGATGGCTGGGCTCTGGTTTGGGAAAGTCTTATAGGGGAGTGGTAATTAAGGATACTCAGGAAGGTATTATTAAAAAAGTCAACTGCGTCATCTAGACAGAGGTACTTTAGAGGTTGCCAGTTACATTTCTTTGAGGGATGAGCTGAATGTGAGTGGGTTAAAGTTTAGTTTTTTGCATATTTGATGGTAGATGGCAGGTTTCGTTTGGTATAGGTGTTTTCTGAGTAGAAATGTTGGGGAGTGATCACTGAGGCTGTCCGATAGGCAGCCTGCTATATATGACTGGGGGCTCTTACTGACTAGTATCCAATCCAGGGTAGTGTGCTTGATGGAGCTTTTATCCATCCTAGTAGGTGACTGGACTAGTTGGGGGAAGCCATGAAGGTTTACATTATGGTTGGATGGTTGCTAGAACAGGATTGCCACTAAGTACTGAAGTCACCTAAAATTATAGTTTCTTGGGGGAGATGGTGGGCAGTCCAGCTGAGGAGATTTTCTAGTGGAGGGATGTTTTGGCCAGGTGGGAATTAGCATCTTATTATGTTGATGGTTTTATTTTGAGGTTAGTATATATTATTTCTTAATTACCTACTTGGACAATTACTAAGTTTAAGATCTGGATGTTTAGATGCTGTTTAAATATTACAGCTATACCACCTCCTTTCTTGTTTAGCCAGTCTACTCTTAGTATACTGTAACCGGCAGTGAGGATTTGCTCATTGCTAATGTGTGGTTTACCCATGTTTCTGTCAGAATCACTATATCAGGGGAGTACAAGTCTATAGTGGCATGGAGTTCATGGACCTTGTTGGATATACTTCTAATATTTAGGCTTAGCAGAAGGAGGTCACGTGGCTTTCTATTGGCTGTGATTTGAGAGAAGTTGTGGGTTTTAGTCTGATTATGAGGAGTGGGGTTGGGGATTGAGGGGCCAGGGTTGGGGTGGATGTCTCCACTGAGGGCTAGTTTAGACATGCATGAGGTTATTACTTTTATCAATTTTTGAATTTGTTTGCTTATAAGGGAAGCTTTATGATTGCGTTCTGGTATAGTGGGAGGGTTACTATGTTAAGTTGTAGGGAAGATTTTTCTTTGGGTACTGTGGTGGATACACTATGTGGAGGGTGCACAGGGAAGGCTTTTGACTTGGTGGTAGAGGAGCAGAGTAGGGGTGAGACATGAGTGGTGGTGAGCATAGTAGTAAAGTGGTAGTGGTTGAGTGGGGGAATGATGGAGGTTTGGTAAGATGTGATATATGCAAGGAGTGTGCATGCAGTGAGTATAGGTATGGTGTACTTATACATGTTAGCTGAGCAGGAGGGATAGTGGGAAGATGGAGGAGGCAGTGTTGGGTGTAGTGATGTGGCTGGCTGTTGGAAAAATGGGAGGGGTTAGTGTTTGCAATAAAGGAAGGACCACTGGGGGCAGGGTGGGGAGCGGAGCGGGCAAGAGACCCTGTTTGTTGCTCTTATGAAGGGCTGGAAACAATCAGGTAACTGAGTACACTGATATAATATAGATGATAGTAAATGTGGAGTCAGCTGTGCCCAAGTACAAGTAGGTTTAATATGTTTTATGTCAAGGCTGAGCATATAGTGCTCTATGGGTCGTATAAGATAGCTATAAAGCAGGGGTGAGCATACAGTATAAGCTAACTATAAGGCTAGGCAGGGCTGAGCATATAACGCTCAAGGGGTTGTATAAATGTAACTATGCAGTTGTCACTCTTGGAAAGACGCTTCCCTGGTAACGTCTTTACAAAGTAGGCAGGCTGGCAGAAATTAGGTAGGTGTAGCAAGAAAAAAAATATGGGCTTTTTCTTACTTAGTCACAAAGCACTTTCAATAGGAGTTTGAGGCTCTTTCAGCCCAATGCTCCATGAATTAGGTGCCTGTGGTTGTTGTTGTGGGGTCCTTAGGATGGAAAAACTGACCACATGCTAACTGTAGGGAAAGGTGTCCAGCAGGGAGGTAGCGAGGAAGGGTTGTTTACAATAAGGGTCCATCTTTTTTGCAGTCCCAGTACAAGCCTTACTGTAGCAACCATCATTTTTCAGTGCTGGGATCCAAGGTATGGGAATTCATTCCACCAACGCTCAAAATTTAACCAATTATTCTGAACTCCATGCCCAAATGGGGTGAATGCTACATGCATTCATCAATGAGCCAGGAGAGACTTTCAGGCTTAGCTGTGCTCTCAACTGAGCATGAAGTGGGACAAAGTGCATCACATGGCAGCCTCAATGAAGACTTTGTCCGGATGAAAAATTCATAAGATCCCAGTAAAACACCAGGTATGTGCTCATATTTCCTTTCCAGTAATCTTTTAAAATGCTGTCAAGGCAGTAAATTTCAGGTAGCACCTTAGTGTGGCTTGTATACTGTGTATTCACTTTTTTTTTTTGCTTATTCCAACAGGTAGGACCATGAGGATGGAACTAGCAAGATGTTAGGCAAAGGCAGCAGGACTCGTCGGGAAGCTAGAACAGTTGGGAGCGACAGGACTCATCAGGAGGCTAGGACAGAAGCACAGGAAGAACAGACAAGTGGCAGCAGTCAGAAGCTGAAGAGGTAAATGTACACTGGAGACAAATTACACTCTGGTCTTCACCTTTTTCTCTCTGGGTTTGAGTCTGCCTGTGTCAGACTCTGTAATCCCCATTGCTCTCTTGTGCGTAGCTTTGAGTCTGCCTCAGGCTCAGTAATCCCCATGGCTCTCTTGTGTGTTTCTTTGGGTTTGAGTCTGTCTGCTTCAGGCTCAGTAATCCCCATTGCGCTCTCTGTGTTTGGGTTTGAGTCACCTGCCTCAGTCTCAGTAATCCCCATGGCTTTCTCTTGGGTTTGTTTGGGTTTGAGCCTGCCTCATACTCTGTAATCCCCATGGCATTCCCTTGTATGTTTTGCGTGTCTGTAGTCTTTTCTGTGCGTCCCATAGCTGTGTTGTGTACATCTGCAGTGCGACTGTTCTGCATGTCAGTAATTGTTTTGAGTAATGTCAGTTTATCTAATGCCACTTGTTTCAGTCTTGCTGTATTGTTGTCATTGCCTTGTGTTTGGGAGTGGTGTCTCAGTTCTGTTTTGCGATAGTGCTGACAATCTTGTGTGGGTTTATGTTCAGTCTTGCAGTAGATTTGCCCTGGTCTTGTCTCTGTACTGTGGGTGTGGGTACCTCTGTTCTGTGTCTGTGTGGGTGTTAATGTTCAGTCTTGCTGCAGTGCAGTCTTTATCATGTGTGGGTATCTGTCCTGTGTGCAAGAGTCTGTGTAGCTGTCTGTCTTGTCTCTGTTCAGTCTTGCTATAATGCTGTCTTTATCATGTGTGAGTGTCTGTCCTGTGTGCAGGAGTCTCTGTCTTAGTGTGCTTTTGTCCTATGTTTGGGTGTCTGTGTTCAGCCTTACTGTATTGCTGTCTTTCTCTTGTGGGTCTCTTTTGTGTGAGAGTCAGTGTGGGTGTCTTTGTCTTTGTGTACCTCTGTGGGACTGGCTACTTTGATGCAGTACAAAGGCTTGTCGTAATGTAACAACATTGCTACTAAACGCCAGTCATAGCTCTCAAACTCATGGCACAAAATCTGGACAAAGCCACAGATAATGGGGTTACAGCCCCAAAGATTTGGGCAAATTTTAAATATTTCTCTTTTAAACTGAAAAAGTTGCTAGAATAAAAGGTGTTACCATGCATGTTCTGAAGGATATGAAGTTAAACTGAAATGCCTGTCATTTAGTGAATTCAGTCCTCAATCATTTGTCACAAAAATCCAGAAAATTACAAATTTTGAGGAGCAGACCAAACATGAGTCACATCTGGGCATTTTGTGAAAATCTGAGCAGTTAAGTATGCAGTCAGTGTCTGCACCTGTGAGTGGCTACCTTGCTGTGGGTACAGGGGTTTATCCATAAAGTAACATTGGTACTAAATGCCATTTGGTGTGTGTGCAGCTGAGTGCAACCTTGCTGTGGTATAATGTAACATTGCTACTAAATGCCAGTCAGTGTGTGCACCTGTGAGTCGCTACCTTGCTGTGGTACAGGGGTTTGTCATAATGTAACACTGGTACTAAATGCCAGTCAGCGTGTACATGCACCTGTGAGTCGCTACCCTGCTGTGGTACAGGGTTTGTCATAACGTAACACTGGCACTAAATGTCAGTCAGTGTGTGTACCTGTGAGTAGCTACCTTGCTGTGGTACAGGGGTTTATCGTAATGTAACATTGGTACTAAATGCCAATGTCTGCCTTGGCACATCAATTCTTAATGATATAAATGTAGTGAAACTACAGTGGTTAAATGGTGCTGATAAGCTTGACAAGGAAGGGGGTGCGATGGCAATGTGGTCACACTTGATATTCTCCTGAGTAGGGCCCCTAACTTGAACCTAGCTGGGGGCCTCTAAAATGCTAGCACCAGCCCTGCTTGTATCTAAGCATAGTACAAATTAATTTATTACTGTGTTTGACCATCTTGTTAACAGATGCACTACATACAACAGTATATACACTAGCTCTTCTACTGAGTTTGCCGCACTAGACAATGCATAGTTACTATTTCATCACAGTGGCACATGACAGCTTGAGAATTAGATTAAAAGGGTGAATAAAGGTAAAGATTTCCTGCCATTCCAAAATAATATTAATGTGTAGATATGCACCCCTACCCCTAACCTTATTAACATCAAATATCTCCACAGTCAAATACAAAGAAGGGAGAAATATCTGGAAAGAAAGGAATGACTGCTGATGCAGACTTAGAAACTGTATCAGGATGGATTTCCTACAGACAACAGTCACATGCATTCTGCACCTCATCACCTTTTAATTTGGATGCGATGCTTGAGGAATCTAATCTCAACTATATTCTTACATACAGACATACACATACATGTATCTATATAGCTACATGTACATACATATATACCACATAAGCAGATGAATTGGAATCAACTTTTGTCCTTACCCCTTTGACTTAGTCCAGTTCCCTAGTTATTTGGCACTTAAGTGGAGAAAAATACAGCAAAAACTCTTTACGCTACCGTTGCCAATATTGAAACATACAACTTGTAGCATTGTTTCTATATTTTATTGCACCACCTTGAAAAAGGCGACATCACTCCTCAACATAAGCAACTATAAAATAAAGTAAAAGCAGCATTGATAGTAAAATAATGTACTTCACTTACCAAAATGGCTAAATCAACAGAATCATAAATATTTAACCTTCTTTACATATATATATAACATATATATATATTTTTTGCAATAAAAGGTTGGGCAAAGGGTGCAGCTGCCGGGGGGGGGGGGGCTAGTGCTAGAGGGCGCACTTAGCAGATCTCAGTCTTCAGTGCATTACTAGCATTCAGAAACTAATGCTGCTATTACATTCGTAGTCATACTTGATGTGTTTAAGGCCCTGTGTGTGGCATGTAGCATAAATGCAGCATCCGCTTGCAACAGAGTTTTTTTTTGTTTTGCTCTTTAGGTTGGATGAGCTGTTTAGAGGGAGCGCCAACTGGGGAACAGTCATTTTCTCCTCTGATTTTTTTGCCCCCCCATCAAATGCCTGCAGCTGACCATCAGCTGCTTTCTATGGCTGTTATAGCACCATTTGTTACTCAGTGTTCTAACTCCCTGTGCAGGAAGTACTCTATTGGCAGGTTGGGAAAGGAATGCAGCTTGCAACACATCACATGGGCTGCCTTGTACTTCACTCCATGTAGCATCAATTAGCTCCAACCCTTCACTTCTATGCTGAATTTTAATAGCAATTTGTCTCACAATAACAGCACTGCCCCAATTACATGAGACACTTGAGACTGCCGTCAGAAATCCTCTCCCTCCTGGAGTGAGTGAGTGAGCCAGCAAAAACCCACTCATCCTCACCCTTACCCTTCTGTCTGGCTCCTTCAGTGGTGAAACTTCTAATTTAACAAGGGGACATCTCGTTCATACTCAATGCTCCATTCTTCTAGGCTGATGTGGTGGGTACAACCTAAATATGTCAGGTAGAGTGCTGACAGCTTATTCAATTATAGCAAGCTAAATCAACCCAACACATGGCTGTCAGCTGGACTACACGAGAATGACATGCACTTCTGTCAGATGTAGACTTGAGCTGCCACTGTAACTTCTCCTTCCTTCAGTAACCCATCATCTGCCCAGGAAAGTATGCTATAACAGCAGCGTGGAAATGTAAGAATTCTTCTTTGTCTGTATGACAATAAGAGGTACTGCCAGCCATGCCAGGAGAAGTAGGGAAGTGAATGTATAACTTATGCCAGCACAGCTTGCTGGAATTTTGTAAATAATTACATGTCATTTGTATATCAAACTGATTTGTACAGCTCCTTGTGCTGAAAAAATATTTGTGAGGTTTGCTTGTGTTAAAATGTATCAACACTGATCCTTGCTGAAAGTAAAAGAAATGTACATGCATTATTGTAACTGTTTAAATGTATACATTGTAACAGCATATTATGGAAGGGAAGATGTTAATCTATGTGACTTTGGGAAATATTCTTGAAATTAAATTACTCTATGGGTTAAGCCATAAAGATGTCATCTCACAGTTTTGAATGGAGCCAGAGATGCAACGTCTGTGCTGGAGAACAGCTTGTACCTCCTGTAGGAAGAAGGGAATGGTTTTACGGCTTCCAGTAGCTGCACCACATCTGAGCAACACTCTGTATGTACTGTTGCACACAGGTGCTAAATCCTGGTAGCTTCTAGTGTTGGTGATAACAGGGGAAACCGAGTCAGATGACCAGATGTATGTGATGTCATTCTGTAGAGAAATAATGTTTTATTATTAGAGGAGACTGAAGTCTAAGGAGCATTCTGTATTCTGTCTTGGATCTGATAACAAAGACCTCTCACCCACCTTGCCTTGCTCTATTCAATAAGTAAGAAGAGTAATTCTTTTAGTCAGTCAGGAATAGCTAGACAGACTGCTAAATACTGTTTTGCTATAACTGTGTGAAACTTTCCATTGGTGTTATTTTTAATATTCCCTGTGAATGAAACTCTGGTGTTTACTGTAAATAGATATTTAATATTTTCTTGTTCTTTTATTATTAAATATATTTAAACTTTTAATTGTGGCTCGTCCTTTTTAGAAAATATTAAAATTTTGAGAGTATTTGCATATATTTATTTGGTGATAACTCTGGCAACCCCTAAAAGCCTTGCTGTTTGGTCAACATTACCATTTGTATTAATGTTAATTTCACTCAGTACAATTGTGTACCATTGTAAGAGCCTTAAAGTAGCTGGCAGGAGTTCTGGTGGAAGTGATAACTACCTTATAGTCTAGGCAGAAGGGGGCACAGCAGATGAATCTGTGCTAGCCTTTTCCAGGAGAGAGTGTGTGTGTGTGTGTGTGTGTGTGTGTGTGTGTGTGTGTGTGTGTGTGTGTGTGTGTGTGTGTGTGCGCAAATCAAATCTGAAAGAGTGTGTATGTCAGCTACTTGGATCAGGGACACAAAGCACTGGTTTCACAGAGAGGGTGTGGGGGACTTAGCTTGGAACCCTAGCTAAGAACTCAATTCTAAGCTGTGCCAGTGTGAAGTCTTATTGGGGGTCTGGAGAGAAAGAGAGGAACCAGCTCCTGGACTGGGTGTGATCCTTGGGTGCTTTTAAGGGAAACTGTGCTTGAAGCAGAGAGGTCCGCATCTGGAAATATTGACTGCATCCAAAGTGAATGTCCCTCTCTAGTACCAGTGGTGAGGATTCAGGCTTGATTACTGGCCCAGCGTGGGGATGTCAGTCTGATTGTTTTCCTATGGACTTTCTGAAGTTGTCATTTGATGCAGTTGCCTATGTCGTCTTAATACTAATCAAAAGGCTTTTTACAGGGCACATTCCTAAAAAAAAAACTACTGCTTGGTAGTAGCCTGATTAAATTGTAACTGTTATTCTAAGCCTTTTGGTTTAAGCACTTGGGCTTCAGACCACCTGTTTTACATTAAGAAGGTTTGTGGTCTGCACTGTTGTGGCAGGACAGGTAGCTTACATCCTTCTAAGTTCAGAATTACTGATTGAAGGCTCACTGTCTGTTATTCTAAAAGTGTATTAGTTCTGGTTTAAGCACTTGGGCTTCAGGCCAGTTATTTTACATTAAGAAGGTGTGGTCTGCACTCTTGTGGGTGGAGAGGCAAGATTCTGCCCTTCTGAGCTGGGAGTTTCTGGTTAAAGGCTTATTGTGCCTGTTTATCTGAACAGTTTCTTTCTGAAATTGGTGTGCCTTGTTTGCTGTAGCATAGACTAAATTCAGACCTGCTGAATCTAGCTTTGTTTGTATAACTTGAGCACTAATTCAGGCCATCTTTTTGCTGGAGAAGGTTCCCCTGCACCCTAGTGGCAGCAGTGTACAGTTAGAACTTGTCTGATCAAAGACTGCTGGAACGGGGCTCAGTTTTTAGCTTTTTATTGGTTAATTTGTTTAAATCAGTTTTCTCATTTGCTACTGTTATATTTAAAAAAATACACTTTATGCATCACCGCTTAGCTTACTATTCCCGATGCCATCAAGTCTGCTCTTCAAATTTTCCCTTAGAACTAGCCAGTTTTTGAGTTTTTGCACTCAAATCTGTTTCTTTGAGCACAGCACTTGTTCAGAACTCATTATAAACACTAAATAAGCTACAAATTACTACAGCACTCAACTTTCCTCACTTGTCTAGAGGAAAACACGTTTTTAGTACTTAATAAATAAGCACCTATTCAGGCATGTCTAAGAGTCAAGCTCCCGGTGTTTTCTCCTGCCTACCTGATGAATCTGGGCATCTTGGGGCAATGCAGCAATTGCCTCATGTACACAGAAAACCCTCTCCTCCTACCGCCCAACACTACAACCTGTGAGAGATGCACTTATAAAGCCAAACTGGAAGCAAAGCTCTCTTCACCCAAGACTGGACAAGACAATCAAGAGGAGAAGGTAAACACTTGCACCACACCACACTCATCACATAGTCCCTCAAAATCTATACCACCAAAGCACACATATAGACACACAAAACACACACCTACATTTGCGGAGGATCTCGATAAAAATCTGCTCAGGCAACAGAGACCTCGAAAGCAGAAACACAAGCAACCTACACCCCCCAATACAACCCAAATGACACACAGCCCACAAACTCAGTGTGCCACTCAACCACAGCCCATAGGCATAACAATGTACTCAACACTCTAGTCATAGGTGACTCTATAATCAGGCAAAATGATGTTCCCCTCACTAGGCTAAACAAGGAGAAAGTTACTGTCAGCTGCCTGTTGGGTGCCAGGATCCGCCATATAACACACGCACTCAGGTTACTCCACCACAAGTACAAATATGACTTTGTCATTGTCCATGTTGGTGTGAATGACCTGAGACATACCTCCCTGGACTACATGAAGAGAGACATGGAGGAGCTCTCTGATCTTGTAGCCCAGGCAGTTATGACCCTAGCCCCTAGTAGCATCCTGCCATCACCCAGAATGATACCACAGTACAAGGACAAAATGATTGACTTACACAATTGGCTAAGCTTCTGGTGTCATTCTAAGGGGATCCAGTATCTGTCTGCCTGGGATGACAGGATCGAGAGACAACGATGCTTTGCCAGAGATGACCTGCACCTGTCGCCCTTGGTATTCCGGATACTGGCTAAGGCTCTGGCAACCCCTATAGTGCCTTTTCTAGGCAAGGTTCGAATGACAAATTCACCACTGTAACAGTTACAAGCAAGCAAAATCTGAGAGTAATGCTACTCAATGCTAGAAGTCTAAACCTCAAAATGCACTCACTCGAGGCACTCCTTAAAATGAAGAACATCGACATCTGTGCATTGACAGAGACCTGGTTCAAGGCTCCAGAGAGCACCCCTGCATTACCAGGCTATGATTCATACCACACCTGTCAGCCACCTAACCTGGACTGAAACACTAAAGGTAGAGGCATGTCCATATTCATTAACGATATCCACACCTCCAGGCTAGTTGCTCAGTATAATGCGTCCGAGATTACCCAATTCCAAATTGTAGCTTGCTACAGGTCCCCCACCATGCCCCAGGATTCCCACTCCTCATTTCTTGATACACTGGAAAATATTAAGGTAAAACCCAACACCCTAATAATGGGTGATTTCAACTACCCCACCATTAACTGGGAAAACTACTTGTGTACCAACTCTTTTGCTCAACATTTTCTGGCATTCATAAATTCCAATCCCTTGGATCAACCTATCCACACCCCCACCAAGGACAGCAATATCCTAGACCTGGTCATTACCAACAAGGGTGAGCGGTGTTCCACACCAGAGGTCAATTCCTTGTTGGTTAGATCCGACCACAAGCTAATCACCATAGACATCCACATCCCATCCCCACACCACATTAGGGAAACAACCGTAAAAAATTTCTCCAAAGCTAACTTCACGCTTCTTAAGACAGACGTGGCAAACGTCATGACACCCATGCAGACGGGCAACAGAGGTACGACTGCTGAATCCTACACAAATGCACTTTATAAGCACTTACACGAGTGCATGGATCGTGCTTATCCCTAACAGAACCAAGATGTTATCCTCCAAAAAAAAAGGAAGCCAATCTGGTTGTCCCCTGACATAAACAAACTCTACAACAAAAGAAAGAAACTGTTACAAAAAAAAAGGAGTAAAATCCCATGATTGGAGGAACTCCCTGATCAGCCTTTAGTAAGAAGCTGAGATCCCTCATAAAATCCTCTAAAGCTAGTTATGAAAACAAAATCGCCACTGAAAGGCAGCAACAAAGCATTCTATAGCTATGTCAAGAATCGCAAAGGCAACACTCAAGTCTGCTCTGAGTTACAGCACAATGACAGTAAATATACAGAACCAACTGATATTGCCAACATCCTGGCTGATAGGTTCCGTGCTAACTTTACCGTGCTAACTTTACCCCCCGCTCACCCCCCTAAAGGGCCCATTTCTATACCCGAAGAATGCAAAGTTCCTGTAATCACGGCTGCATAGGTATAAACCACACTTTCCAAAGCCAAGAGCACAGCATCCATGGGACTGGACAATATCTCAGGCTGCATTCTACACGAACTACAGAATGAACTGGCACCCCACCCAAGTACCATGTTCAATCATAGCCTCACCTCTGGCTTTGTGCCTACCGAATGGCGCACAGTGACTGTTATCCCCCTTCACAAAGGGGGAGCCACCACAGACCTTGGGAACTACCGCCCCATTAGCCTGACGAGCCTGGTCTGCAAGGCCA